>NC_056626.2:288641225-288952058 GCF_002870075.4 Lactuca sativa
GATGAAGATCATGATGATTCAAGGCTTAGATCAATAGGTTCTTCATGTATGATAAGCTAGGGGATAGGAAACTCACGTTTTTTAGGCCTTGAGTGGGTTTGCGGTTGAAGAATCTTGAGAGAAATGGTGTTGTGTGATGCCAAGGTGTTAAAGGAATGAAAGGAAAGGGGTCTACCCTTTATACATGGGTGGGTGTGTGGCCATGAGCGGTGTGTACGGCCATACACCCATGTATGCGGCCGCACACTCCTCCAAAAGGGGTGTATGGCCGAATTTCGTCCCCATACGACTAGCTGACTAATTCCTAATCTCGACGTTGGTTGTAATCAAGATTAGAACGCTTAAACGAACCATTAATCATTGCTAGGAGTTAACAGAAATGAGTTTCACTTAGATTAACTGAGTAGATATACTAGGTAGAAGTTTCGGGTTGTCACATCATCCCCTTGTTAGAAGGAATTTCGGCCCGAAATTCAAGAATAATGATACGACTCGTACACCTAGAAAAGATGGGGATACTTCTGTTTCCTTGGGTTGTCGTGCTTCCAAGTGAATTCAAGTTCTCGTTTGGTATCCCAGTGAACCTTCACTATCTGGATACGACGTTCGTCTCGTGTGCTGGACTTCCTGGTCCATGAGTTCAAATGATTCCTACGTGAAGTGTAGACTCTCGCTTAACTCGATATTATCGAGGGGGATCGCAAGTGTCTCATCGGACAGACACTTATCTAAGTTCGAGACGTGAAAGACGGGATGTATGTTACTAAGTTCTCTTGGTAAACTTTCTAACCCGGTCGGAGGTAAAGATTATAGGTATACCATGAAAACGAATTACTTCTCGAAGATAGACAAAGGTGAGTCTCTACTTCCTGTATTTGGGCTCTCACTAGATGTTTCAGCGGATCTTCACTATTGTACATGTTGGTTCTGATTCATACTCTTTGGATGAATAGCTTTGGGTTTCGAAGAGAGATGAATTTTCGAAGTTCGCATCTCATTGTCCTTACGAGTGACGGGAGTTTTGCGATCGAACGATTTAAGACAAAAGGGGTTTGGTATAACATAGACTCAGTCAGACTAAGCAGGATGACATCATAGAATCATGCGTTAAGTTAGTTTGGAAGGATCATTTTGTTAAGATATTGATGCCCCTGGGTGAATTTCTCTGGTGTTTTCTTTGTTTGACTCGAAGTTAACAAATACTACTAACACGAGGGTTCTGATGTTTTGAAACTATGAACGTTCATGAAGTGGTTCTTACTAGATTTCCCTATGACCGTTTGATGTACACAAACCATGCATACTTACAACTGTCCTTAGGGCTTTCACTAAACTATCATAATTTGTTCATCATGGCTTTAAACCTTATAAGGATTTCGTGATTTAATCTGGACTAGAAAGTAATCACAGTTATGAACAATTGTCGGGGTTTTCGAAAATGTACCAAAATATGGTAGGGTCCTTCGATGCTTCCTCATTCTCTGAGGTCAGACTTCTCCTGTTTTCTCATTGTGATTCTCTATTGGGAAGTCTCTTTTGAAATGTCCTACACTTCCACAAGGTAACAGGTTGGACTTGTCCCAACATTGGTAGTCGGAGTGATGAACTTGACTATGGTTCTGCAACTGCGGGCAGTGTGTCCCTTTCTGTTGCACCGAGTGCAATGCAGCACTCGACAGACTCCATGATGATGGTAGTTGCATTTGCTGCAGTGTGGGAGATTTCCACAGTAAGGTATGGTTGGCATTGGAACAATAGGGATGACTGGGCTACTGACTGTCTCAATTCATTGCCTCTCAGTAGGTCTTTGGGTCGAGCAACTTCCTTTGCACTTTCGTTTCAGGATGTTAGATTGGAGATTAGGTGTGTCCTTTCTAGTAGGCACTTGTTGTTGAGATTGGTCAACACCAAGACTTGGATTGTCATTCATACTTCCACCCACATTTGTGTTGTTAGCGTTAAGAACAGCTAGGGCAGCTGCCACCGCTGCTGTGATAGTAACTTGGAACGTAAATGAGTCCATCTGGAGGATTGGCGTCTTACCGGTGGGTTGGTTATTTTTCTTCGTAGGCATGATCTGCTACATGACAAGAAAAGAAGCTTGTGAGCAACGATGGTTGTGCATCAAGACTTCCCGTTTTTGCTATTTGACTCTCATTGATTCGACTCACATCTCCATGATGTGGTCTTAGCAAGAATAGATAAAGATTTGATCGCAATAAAATGCACATACAATAGACTTACGAACTTCTTGTTGTTCAGCTCATTGCGCTGGCTGGATAACTCTCACATTTTCGTCGACTCTAGACGCTATGGGGATTTAGCTATAAGGGTAGTTCCGAGGATCAAGTTGATACGAGATTCAACTTGACACTCAGAAGAAATCCTTGGAATGTAGTTGGAGAAGACATTAGGAAAGTGGCAGACTTCGGGGATGCTCTCGAGGTCTTTAACTTTTTGTGTCTCATTAACCACATGAGCCAGGAATGCATGACATCTCTTTCGCAGATACTTCTGGGCCTTGGCACAAGAAATGATATGAAGGTTCGAACCAATCTTATCACTATAACCAGTGAGGCCTTTGTCATGGGAAAATATTGAGACGAATCACCCTTTTGAGTGCAAAGGACATCAGCACGATTTGGGCCTCAACGATCTCATATCGATTATGACATTGAAGCTTTTCATGGAGACTGATATGAAACCGATGGGGAAAAGGAATGATGGTCTAAGTACATCCTAGGATACATGTTTTGAGGACAAAAGAGTAATAGGACCTTGATAAAGTTGTTTAATTTGCATGTTATCGATCTAAGGCATACTTTTGACAAAGATAATCTTTAACTGAAATATGATTGTTGCCATCATAACTGAAACTAAGATTACACAGATTTCGGAACCCTTGACCTAAAAATAGGTCTAATTCATTCTAACAGTGAAAGAATCTTGGCAACATGAAGGACAGAGATGTTACAGAAAAGAGCTACTTAGAACATAAATATGAAAGTTATTCCTTAGGCCAAAAAGGAAGGATGAGTAGAGTATTCTCCTATCGGCGACGGGCACTCCTCAAACGGATCCTTAAGTTAGCCAGTTGGCGCTCCATGTCAAGTAGGCGGCTCTCGTATACTGTCTGGCGTGCTTGGAGCTCAATGACCTCAGCTCGAGTGGTAGCTAGCTCTTGATTCAGAGCTTTATTGTCCCTTATAGTTCTCCCTTGAGCAACTTCAAGATTTCGAATGCGGTTTGTGTTGGCATCCGAGTCTGCCTCAAGCTCCATAGTTTGCTAAATGGCCGCCGCGTTTATTTCAACGTTGCGGCCACTCGGTGGACTATGATTGGAAGGGCTCTGTCTGCGAAGCCTCTCTCGTTCACATTGTAGAAGTGGCGATCCCCATTGTACGTGCGGGGTTGGTCTTGTTCGTGACTCCACCTATCCAAGCTTCCGACCTACATAGGCGTTAGGCCTTCAAACTCAGGTTGGTGGTTAGGATTTGGTATCGGGGCTACTTGAGGTAGGTTCTCGACTTCAGGTTCTGTGTCGGCCTCTTCAGGGAATTGTTCTGTGAAATCATCATCCAAGGGAATTTCATGGTTTTCTCTTGGGTCTGCCTCGAGCCATCCAGCATTTCCTTGGTTGGAAAAGTATGGGTCGCCAGGAAGATGGAATCCAACCATGTTATCTACACGAGGTGATGGTAAAGGGATAGTTAATAAGCATCGACCCTAATAATACTTCCAATGTATTATAGCTACAAGATTGATTCTTGAAGAATGGATCCGTGGGTAAGTTTCCGGTTTAGTTATTATAGCATCCTAAAATACTCCAATTGTATTTTAACCCATATGTTTCATTCTAGAATTCTCTTGGTATCTAGGTAAGTTTTAGGCTTGCTGTAGCACCACGGTCACTCCCAAGCACATGTTGGTCATGTCTCGAATGAATAAAGTTGATCAGGCTATATTGACCCTAGACATGATTACATAACTGCCCAGGTTTAACCGTGATATCCAACATCCAAATACTTTTGTCTGGTTCTACTTATGACACAGATTTTGGTACTCGGGTTTACCTATATACTTTGTTATAAAAATAGTTATATTTTGAAAGTATACTTTTAGTTTAGAGCACTTAGGCCCCTTAATGTTTATAGTTGTATACCATGTATGGTTCGGTATTGTGACTACCCGAAATTTCTATTCGTACAAACCCTACAGTCAAAAACTTCAAATATAAGTCAAATTCATTCATGCTAATTTTTAGCTCGGTCTAAAGTCCGTTTGAGTATTTTAAATATTTATTCTCCGAAAGAATAAATGAAAGGAACTATACTTTATGATTAATTGTACAACATTTAAGTCACAAAACTCCGAGAGTTAAGAGTTTTCGGCCTAAATAGTGTTTGGATCGAAAACCCTCTAGGGTATATAAATGACACTTAGTCATTTATACCATTCTTTTTCCATTTCCAGGTCAAGAACAATTCTCTCTCTAGTATCATCCAAAATTTTGTCAAGATCTTCAAGATTGTAAGTATTTTCCCTCCTTGTTTAGTTGATCTCTTCCATTATCTAGTGATCTTACATGATTTCATCCGTGAAATCATTCCATTTTCTTAGATCTTCGAGTGTTCTTCAAGAACACCAAGAACACACACTAGTGTTTTGGGCCGAAAACACCTTCTTTGCTTCCATATTGTAAGTATCTATCTCTTATACTAGTTATCTAGTAAGGATACTTAATTTAGAGCCTTCAAAACATACATTTATCCAAGAACAAAGGTGTTTTCGGTCTAGTGCATCTCCTTAGACCGAAAACCCTTAAGAAAGGTGCAAAATGACTTTAAACCTTCCTAATGCTAATATTGTGTTTAGAACACTTCTTGCTTGCTGGAAGCCCTTGGAAATCACCTTATGCATCAAAGGAAAAGAGTTTTCGGCCAACCTTTTGGACCAAAAACCTCTTGGACCGAAAGCCATATGGACCGAAAACCACAAGAAACATACCACTTGGTCCGAAAGCCCCCTTAAGTGGCTGTACAACCCTTAGATGCAACCCTTGTTACTTCTAGCCCTTGAACCAAAGTGTTTTTCCATGTCCTAGGGTGTCTTAACTTGGTTAATTAATTGTTAAATGACTAATTGGATACATATATGTGTTATTATACGATAAATAGGATCCGTATGTGTGCTCAAGTCTTCACTTGACACTTAGCATCCTATACCATCCGTTCATCCAAACCACTCACTACAGGTGTGTTCATACCCCTTAATTAACCTTTAAATGTTTCTAAATGTTTATAAATGCTTTTATGGGGAGCGGGATACAAGTTGAATCATGCTAGTTAGTACATCAATCACATGTGATTAATAACTAGCATACAAATGGATTTACTACAGTTTTAGCTGTTTTACCAAAAAGATTACTTCAAATGACTATCTCAAACGTTTTTGTTAGGTCCAGTATTGTGTTGCATCTATTGGGCTCGTTAGCTAGTCCATGTTTATCTCCGGTATGGGCCTGTCCATCCGTGAGTTTTGTAGGGTTTAATATAAATAGATGCTTGCATGCATCCTAGAACGTAATGATTAGAAACGATTAGAGAAGTATTGTTCACCATATTCATCGTTCTTATTTTGTAACCCTAGAAGTCCTCTACAGCGGAAGTTCTTAGTCGAGCTCTGCTGAGGATTGAGTAATCTAATCATTCGACACATTGTGATCCATACTTGTGTCTTATTTCTTTGTTTTTTTTACGTTCTTTACTTACCTGTTAAGAAGATCTAATCGATCAAAGAGTTTTTATAAGTCATGAATTGGTATCAGAGCAGGAGGCTGTGTAATCGATACACATCTTTTCTGTGAAGGAGTTTGCGATTAGGGTTATTCCGCATTAACTGATATTTATTGAGCCGTCATTCCATAATTGACGTAACTCATCATTTATTTGTTTTGCCCTAATATTACGTATTACAAGTCTGATCTTTCAAACAGGTTAAACGATCAAGCATGGACGAGTCACAATCTAATCCTATCAACATCTCAAACAACATTGGATCAACGACACAGATTCCTATTCTCTACACCCAGGATTATGAAGTCTGGGCGCATCATTTTGAAGATTATGTCATCGGATCTGAAGATAATGGATATCTTATTTGGGAAGCAATCGTGTCTGGACCATTCGCTCACTCAGGGACATCAAAGATCATCAAAACTCAAAAAGAATATAATGATCTTTTAAAAGACGTAAAAGACGTTGCTCAAGGCGAAAAGGAAAAGTTTCAGTGCAATATCAAGGCATTGATACTGATCCAATTCGCTCTTCAATCTGATACATTCAGGTTAGTGAGTTCCTACAATACCGCTAAAGAAATCTGGGATAGGTTGCGAGAGCTTTATTCCACATATGAAGATTTGGAGCATTCTATTCAGACGTTGCTGTTGTCTGAGTTTGGTGAATTTAAGCAGAATTCTGATGAAACTGTTACTCAGACATTCGATCGCTTCAATCATCTTCTTAGCAAGATGATCAAACATGATATAGAAAGGAAGCTGATTGAACAGAAGGTCACCTTTTTGAATAGCCTAAGACCCGAATGGAGAGCTGTTGTGTCTACAGTCAAAGCTCATGAGCAGTTCAAGTCTTATTCGCTGGCAAAGCTGGTGGGAATTTTGAAATCCCAAGAAAAGATTGTCATGCAAGAGAAGAATGTGGTTTCAAGTTTGGGATCCTTGGCCCTCCTGTCTAAAGGCAAAAATACGGTTGATGATGAGGATCTGAACCTAGAAGACTATGATCTTACTTCTGAAGATTATGCAATGATGGTGTCTAATCCAAAGAGGTTTATCAAGAAAAGGTTCCCAACCAATAAGAACCGAAATTGGCAGGGAAGCTATAGTTCTGAAAAGGTCAGATAGGAACCGAAGACAGAAGAATCAAAGAAGGAGGCGAAGGTTGAAAGAGATTCTGGTGTGAACTGCTACTACTGTGGAGGAAAGAACCATTATGCCAAAGACTGTGTTCTGAAGAAAATGGCAGAGAAGGACGAGGAGAAAGATGAAGAAGTTGTGTTGATGAAAAAGCTGGATGAGATCAAGAGGAAGAAAGCTGCTACTAACCCTTCTATGAATGCTCTTATTGTACAGGGTTCGGCAGTGGATGACGAGTTCGGTGGCATGCAAGTATGGTCTACCGACTCTGAGGATGATGAAGTGAGAAAGCCTTCGCCTGGAAAGGCGTATGTGGGAAGACGTGACGAAAGCAGTGGGAAATGTTTGATGGTGACTGATGTATCTCACATGAGGGGATACAATACTGATGGCGGAAAAGAGGACACCAAGGAGCGAGAGGACTTATGCTTCACAGCAAAACCTCTCAGTGTGCAGATCAATGAGCTTGATGAATTGAGCAAGAAGGTACAATCTCTTTTTGTTTCATTCAATCTAAGGACGAAAACATTTATTTACAAAGAGACAATTTAAAACTTTTGAAACAGAGAAATGTTTTTTGTTTAATTGCTAAACGTCTTTATGTTAACATCACTCAACTTCATCTGAATTGTGAAATAGGTCAGAAAATTCATCGCATGATTTTGCCCTTCCTTGAATTTAAGGAGGATGAAATCGATGCTGAAGCATATAATTGCGAAAGTGTAGTTTCGTCTGATGATGTGAATCCGACTTATATGTATGGACTGGACAAAATTGAATCTTTCATAAAGTCCAAGGACCATAAGGACATGCTGAAAAACCTTTTAGATGAAAACGATAAGTTGAAGCTAAGGACCGAAACCATACAAAAATTTGACTCGTTGAATGCCAATTTAAGTTCAGAAAACAAAATTGATGTTGAAAATGCATCTGAACTTAATGAGGATGATGATATGAGCGTAATTTCTGTAGAGGTTGAAGTCGACTGTTCTGAGTTTGTCAAGAGCGAACCCGAAAACCACAAAAATCTTATTTCTGAAAATTCTATGGAGTTTGCTCGTTTGTCAAAAAATAAGTCCCCAATTCTTGAAGAAAAGGCTGTTGTGTATCAAAAGGTGAGAACAACACCAAATCAGGTGTATAAGGTCACAGGAGTAACCGAACATCAGACAGCCGGACTCACCGCCATAGTGAACGAAGATAATGCAGATGGCTGTGATGAGTTTTTCTGGTCTACTCCTATAGATAATGCTGACGAAACTGTCGGTCTGTTAGATCGGACGTCTTGGAAAACCAAAGGCAGATATGTACCAGAGCCACTAAACAAGCCTGACAACTTCGATGTGCCAAGCACTAGTGGTACAAAAGAAGTTCCTGTAGAAGAAGTCACTTCTACAAGGGAAACATCATCTGTTAAAAGTGAACCGGCTGATAGGAAGCAGAAGCAAAAGGCCAACATCCACCGACAGCCGAAACAAGTGAAGGATCAAAAGCAGCAAAGGAATCTGAGATACAAAAAGAATCTCTCAGAACGAAGACAATTTTGGTGATCTCAAAACGCCCATTTCTCTTATCACGACAAAAATTCAAAGTCAGAGAAAACTGCTGTCAGGCCGCAAGAGAGTAACAACAACCAAAAGGACAGGTTCGGTTCGGAAAGGAATAACAGCCGAAGGGACAGGTTCGGTTCCAAAAGCAAAAGCTACCAAAGTTCAAGGTTTGGTCCCACTAGTGACCAAAAACAAAAGGGTCACTTAGAACCTCAAGTCAAGAAAACTTCTCAGTCCAAATTCTCTCGTTCTAATTCCTCTCAACCTCATTCTAAACCCAATTTTGTTCAAACTCAAAATCCAAAATCTTCAACAGATTTGAAAGGAAAATCGAAGGTTTCTTCAGTCAAGAATGATCAGCAGTAGTCCAAGGCCCAAATGCCAAAACCTGAATCCAAACCGAATGTAACAAATCCTAACAAAATTAAAGTATTCACTATTAAGAAGAAAGATGAAACAACTTTAATAAAAAGAACATATCTTGTTGACATTTCTCTTACTACTTCTGTTCCTGTGAAAGGCTCACGTGGACCCAAGAAACTTTGGGTTACTAAATCTGCTTAATTTTTGCAGGTTATTAGTGACGAGCAGTTCGACGAAGAATGATATATTGACAGTGGCTGCTCACGTCACATGACAGGGAGGAAAGAGGAGCTAAGGGAGTTTCAATGTCTTCAGAATGGTGGGAATGTCAAGTTTGGGAACAACTCATATGGAATGATAAAAGGTTATGGTATGATAACCAATGGTGATTTCACAATTAGAAAGGTTGCGTATGCTGAAGGGCTATAGCATAACCTCATCAGTGTATCTCAGCTTGTTGGAGGTACCGGTCTTAAAGTTTCATTTGACGATGAGGGTTCGGAAATAATAGAGAAGAAAATAAAAAGGGTAATTCTCAAATCAGAGCGTAAAGGCGAAATGTTTCCCCTCAATCTCAAACCTATCAAAGGAAATGCAGCTATCTGTCTGTTATCCAAAGCACATTCTGACGAAAGCTGGTTGTGGCACCGAAGGCTCTCTCATCTCAACTTCAAGGATATCAACAAGCTTGTCACCGGAGGTCATGTTAGGGGTCTTCCATTGCTCAAGTTTGATCGAGAACATTTGTGTGCTGCGTGTGAAATGGGGAAGCAGAGTTGTCAAAGTCACCCATCCATTATAAAAACTAAAGTTGTTGAACCGCTTGAGTTACTTCACATTAACTTGTGTGGTCCATCATCTATCGAAAGCATTGGTGGTAGCAAGTATATTCTTGTTATCGTTGATGAGTTTTCACGTTTTACATGGGTGTTCTTTCTAAAGCACAAATCTGAGGCCACTCTCAAGCTAAAAATATTTATTAAGCAGGTTGAAGTGCAACTGAGGAAAGTTGTTCGCAACATCAGGAGCGACAATGGACTGGAGTTCAAGAATAAAGAATTTGAAAAAATTTTGGCAGAAAAAGGAACTAGTCACAACTTCTCAGCACCCTACACCCCTCAACAGAATGGAATTGTCGAAAGACCCAACCGATCTCTGTGTGAGGCGGCCCGGACCATGTTAAGTTTTGCTTCTCTACCTTTATATTTATGGGCTGATGCTATTGCTGCAGCATGTTTTACGCAGAACAGATCCTATCTCAATAAGCGTTTCACTCTTACTCCTTAAGAGATCATCAACAACAGAAAGCCGAACGTTAAATTCTTCCACGTATTCGGCTCACGATGCTTCATCTTCAACTCTAAAGAAAATCGCAACAAGTTTGATGTTAAAGTTGATGAAGGAATTTTTCTGGGATATTCACTCACTTCAAAAGCATATCGGGTTTTAAATAAGCGTTCCAGGAAGATTGAAGAAACGTATTATGTGACTTTCGATGACAGCTACGTCAAGAAGCTAAAGGCCTCTGCAGAAACAGTTGGGGAAATTTTCTCTCAAACAGGTCAAGTCACGGCCTCAATTGCTAATTTGTTTGAGCAGTTTGTGGAATTGTTCGATGAACCGGAGAAAGCTACTCTATCGGAAGCCAAGGCAACAGACAACAAAGTTGACCATCTGAAGCAAATCGTCGAAGATGCCGCCAAACGAATGGGTGAAGGAGAACATGTTCCAAATGAACCTCCAAAGCATGGTGCTTCAGTTGAGGGGGAGAATCCACCTTCTTCAAAACAACCGAGCTCACAAATTGTGGGGGAGAATTCCATTCCAGTTTCACCCGAAAGCTCAACTACACCAGAAAGTCCAGCTACACCCGAAAGCTCAGTTCCACCCGAAAGCTCAACTGCACCAGAAAGTCCAACTACACCCGAAAGCTCGACACCACCCGGAAGTCGTGAAGCACCAGAAAGTTCAGCTACACCTGAAAGCTCATCTGTCGAGGGGGAGAATGACGACGTGTTTTACGACGATGATAGCCAATCTGAATTAGAAGAAATGGTGAATGCTGAATTGGATCCATCCTATGATCAAAATTACCCTCCTCTTGTCAAGTGGACTAGAGATCATCTCGTTTCACATGTAGTGGGTAATGTCTCCGAAAAGGTCTTGACCCGATCTCAACTGAAGGCAAAGCAAGCATCTCTATTCTCAAAAGTAGAGTTCTACATGTTTAACTCTTTCGTCTCAAAAGTTGAACCGAAGACAGTAAATACTGCTCTTGATCACTCTGACTGGGTTCAAGCTATGCAAGATGAACTCAACGAGTTCGAAAGAAATAAGGTTTGGCGACTAATTCCCACTCCTAAAGACGCCTCAGTTGTTGGTCTCAAATGGGTATTCAGAAATAAAATGGACAAGGAAGGCAATGTGATAAGAAACAAAGCTCGTCTAGTGGTGAAAGGATACTGCCAGGAGGAAGGAATTGATTATGAGGAAACTTTTGCTCCTATAGCTAGGCTGGAATCTGTTCGAATATTTCTTGCCTATGCTGCACACAAGAACTTTGAGGTCTACCAAATGGACGTAAAGTGCACATTTCTGAATGGAGAACTTGAAGAAACCGTGTACGTGGAGCAACCTCCAGGCTTCGTTAATGAAAAGTACCCTAATCACTACTATATTCTGGACAAAGCAGTTTACGGTATGAAACAAGCAACTAGGGCATGGTATGAAACGCTAACCAAGTTTTTCAAGATGTCAAAATTCAAACAAGGTTCGGTTGACCCAACCTTCTTTCGTAAGAAGGAAGGTAACCACCTTATGATTGTTCAAATCTATGTCGATGATATCATCTTTGGCTCAACGAATCCTAGCTTAACAGCTGACTTCGGAAAGCTGATGGAGACTAAATTTGAAATGAGCTCAATGGGTCCAATTAACTTTTTCCTTGGTTTAAATATTAGACAGGGACCCGAAGGCGTCTTTATCAACAAGGAAGCTTATACCAAAACTCTTCTTGCTAAATTTGGCATGATGGGAGACTCAAAAGTTAAAGTTCCAATGGCATTCGGCACCAAGCTCACACCATCCTTGAATAAACCGGCAGTTGATATTACGCTATATCGCCAGATGATCGGTTCTTTAATGTACCTTACTGCTAGCAGGCCTGATATAATGTTTTCTGTCTGTTACTGTGCTAGATTTCAGGCGAATCCTCTTGAACCTCATATGCTTGCAGTGAAGAACATACTCCGGTATCTGAAACGAACTACCTCTCTCGGTTTATGGTATCCGTCACACTCAGGTTTCTTCGTTCAAGCCTGTTCCTTGACGGGAAGTTGGTTAGATGGCAATCAAAGAAACAGACTTGTGTATCTCTGTCTACAGCTGAAGCAGAATACATCGCAGCTGCCTCCTGTACATCTCAAGTGATTTGGATCCAAAGCCAGCTCTGGGATTATGGACTCAATATGAAAAAGATCCCACTATATTGGGACTCAGAAAGTGCAATTAGGATCTGTCATAACCCAGTGCAACACTCCAAGACTAAGCACATAGCACTGAGGTATCACTTCATTAAGGATCATGTGGAAGACGGGAACGTCGAAATTCACTTTGTTCGAACCACTGATCAACTGGCCGACATCTTCACCAAAGCTCTTCCTGAAGCATCTTTCAACAAAATTCTACAAGGGCTAGGAATGATGGAATCGGAGTCAGTACCAAAGATTACTTTTCAAGCTCAAAAGTTAGAAGCGAAATAGACCGAACGTTCGGGTTCGGGTCTCATGTATGTCGAAATAAACAGAACGCTCGGGTTCGGGTCTTGTTCTGGTATACCAAAATAGACCGAACGCTCGGGTTCCGTCGTATCATCTGATCTTCGCTTATCACTCAAAGGTAGTTTCTTTGGTTGTAATTCTTTTGTATTATTTTCTCAAATTTATTTATCTTATTGTCAAAGTTCTTTTCTTTTTCAAACTTATTTTTTTGGCAACCGAAATAGACCGAACGCTCGGGTTTGGTTCCAAAAATTTTTTTAAACCGAAATAGACCGAACGCTCGGGTTCAGTTCCAACATTTTTTTTTGTATTCATTTTTTTATGTTTTATTTTTCTTTTTTATCAAAAAAATCCAAAATTTTTTTTTCTTTCTTTTCGTAAATTCAAAAACTCCAAAAATATTTTTTTTATGTCTTATCTTTTTGTGCGTCTATTTGTGGGGAAATCATTTCGCTAGTTAAGTGTCCCTAGAAGCATGTTGTTGTATCTGTCCAAAGCCTCACCTGATTCTGAATAATAGCCTTACTGACTTGGTATATACAAACCTTTTCTTCCCAATTAGGCTCTAATATTTATTCTAATCATGAGCTACCTAACTCTCTTCTCACATGAGATAAGAGTTTTCTGCTTGGTCCCTATTTTAACAGCAGAGGTACTTTGGTTTCTTTACACCATCTACACTACTTTTCTCCATCTTATTCGTTTAAAAAACGTAACCCTTGAGACTCTCAGAAATTACCACTGAGGTTTATGGTTACACAATTTCTGTGTTAATGATCTTAGCCTCGTGTCACTACGTGCTAAGTGAAACCCAAAATTCAATACCTACTATGCATTGACGGTGAACAATAAATTTCCTCTAGCTTTCACTAACGAATTGATGGACTTATCCATGGGGATACAACGTAAAATCTCTAAGTTCCTTTTTGTGTGATTTCTATGAAATTGTTAAAACCAATAACATTTCTTCCCTTGGAATCCAGTTTTAATTTTAATTTTTTTTAGATTTTACATACATTATTTTACCTTGCCACTTAACTTATCTCCAACCTACTTGTTCAACATACTACATGAAGCGAAAGCCACCTAATTAAGCTTAATTAAAAGAAGCCTTTCAACATTTCTTAATAAGTGTCTGATCGTTATTCAACGGGAAACTACACAAACACTTTAAGGTCTCTCTTGACTTTGAAGGAAGAGATTTGTGCCCGAGATCCATTGTTTCGTGTCTTTATTGACATCACATAATCCCTCAAATGTGTTGCTTTATTTCTTTTTCTTTTACACACTTAGCACGAAAATCTTTTTGATTTTCCAAAATTTAGGTTTCATTAGTTACAAGGCACTTTAATGGGATTGGCAGTTATTAACGGGTTGTGGTCAACATTAATCCACGTGGGTAATATTTCACTTTAAAGATGTCGTTAACTCTAAAGGGATAAGCTTATAAAAAGATGACTCAGGCGGGAGTCCAATCGATTTGATTTCAAACGGCACTAGAAGGCCACGCGTACGAATTGGAACTGTTTCATATGAAAATGGCGCTTGATGGGAAGGCGCGTAAATCGGGACTGACACTCTCTCTCATGCGTAATCATCGGCATTAACAACTGTCACGCGTCAATCGCCTTCGAAAAACTCTTCATTTTTCACTCGAAGATTTGGGAAAGATTCTTCTCTCTTCGTTACCCACAGTATAAAAGGTAACGTAAACCTTTGTTTACCTCTTTACTGCACCCATATTTCCAGAGAGCAAGAAAACCCTCCAACACTCTACTGTTCATCATCTCTCCCATTCTCTTCACAACAATGGCAGATTCTTCATCAGTTCACGCTACTTCACACATCTTGCCAATTCGTCCCTAGCAAAGTTTGATCATTGATCTTACTCCTCAAGCATACGACGCTTTCATGTTCCCCATTATCAAATGCTTGAAGTACTCACCGATTGCTCCTGCTCTCACCAGAGCTGAAGCAGTTCCCATGGAGTTCCTATCCCAGATATTTTCTACTGGTCACTACGACAAGGTCGTCGACCAAATTTTCTTCAACGTATTCGAGCACAAGGCGTCGATTTCCAAGCAGAGGTTCTGCTCATTGTTAGGGTTTGAACCTGATTCGTCGAGGGTTAACCCTGAAACCATTCCAATGGGTCATCTTTTCAACATGTTCTACAACATGGGGTATACTGAGGTGTTGACCACAGTCACGAAGTTCAAGAAATCGTGCCTGCCCCCTCGGTGGAATGGGATGTTTACTGTGCTTTTCAAGGGGCTGTCTGAAAGGAGTGCTGGATCAGACGGGGCAAGTCGTCTGTTCCTTTCAATCATGTACGTGATCTACAACGGTATCAATATGGACTACGGGTCGGTCCTTTGGCAACAACTCATTCAGAGCCTATCTTCCACTTCTCGACATTCAGAGATTTCATACGCCCGGTTCTGGACTCTTGTCACTAAATGGGTGATGGACAAGTACCACATCCCCATTGTTGCTGGTTCTCCAATGTCTTCGATTGGTACCTTCCATACCACGAAGATCATTGTCTCTGACGCATCCAAATTTCCCTTCAACGGTTCAATCCCTGAATCAATGTACGGTGATGTTCCTGCTGACAGCCGGATCATCAAAACATACAAGGAGTTCCGTCGTTCTGGTCCAAGAGACCTTACTCCTGAGATGCTCAAGTCAATTCACGATGCTGACAAGCCTGCCCCAAGAGGAAAGAAGGCTGATAAGGGAAAAGTAGGTTGCAAAGGGAGCAAAAGGCCCATCTCCCAAGAAGAGGAAACCCACCAAAGCCGCCCAATCCCCTCCTATGAAGAAGTGAAAAACCCAACCAAAGCGAAAGCTGATCATCGCTTCGTCCTCAAGCGAATCTGAGGAAGAGGGTTCTGATTCTGATGGATCTCAACGTGGTAACACTCCACCGTGCTCGCCTACACCAGAGATTCATATTTCCACTTCTCCAATTTCTTCTCCACCAGTTACAATTCCTATTTCTATTCCCCCCATAACCTCCACCACTCAAATACCATCCACCTCCATCCCAGTACCACCACCCATCTTTACCGAAGCAACCACCACCACTGTCGAAGTAAGAACCAACGTATCTGATACGGGGGCTCATACTGACGCACCCAAATCCACCTCAGCACCCGAACCCACACCAACAACCGAACATACCACCCAACCCGAACCTACCTTTACTACCGAACCTCAAGCTTCACCACCACCATCATCTCCTGCTCATGCAGCAGAGAGTGAAAAACCATTCCTCGGCGGAGAGGACATGACCTTTGATTCGGTCTACTATAGTCCGTTTCAAGTTCAAAGTGATGACGATGACCATGCTCCTGTCACAAAGAAACATCTCAAGGAGCTACATGATAAAATTGATTCGCTCATCGCCTCATCTTCTACATCTCAGTCCTCCATCTCTGTAGCTACCATTCAGAAAATTGTTGATGTTTTTTCCAAAGCTCATAAAGTTTCCCTTGATTCCGCCACTGCAGCCATTGACGCCTCAACCAAAGCTTGTGAGGAAGCGACCAAAAAAGTCGATAAACTATTTACTGATGCTTCTACCCTGTTTTAATCTTTACAGGAAACTGCTGCAGCCACCAAAATAACGCTGGAACCAATTGTCAACCAGCTAGCTACAACAGTTGCATCGGAGCTGAAGTCGTTCGCTTCACTTCGTCAAACTATTTCTGACGACAACTCAGCTTTCAGAACAACCATTGAGGAGCGCCTTGCCAAGCTTCAAGAAGACTTAGCTGCTGAGAGTACCCTCATGGATGCTCTCGCAAGGAAGACTACCGCTCTGAAGGTCAAGAGTATTCAACTCTCCAACTCTCAACAGGAGATTGAGTCTCTTCGATCTGAAAGAGAGGTGGTTAAATCGTGTGTTTCGGATGTCCACTCAGCTATTATTCTGTGAGGCGTGACCTTGCAGAGAAGCTTGCTCCCACCCTCTCTCTACTGAGAAAAATTAAAGGGCTCCTTGATTTCGTGTCCATTCCGAAACAAGGGGGAGAAAAAGAAAAAGTGTCTCAACCACCTCCTACTTCAACAGCAACTCACACAACCGAACCTCCTCCAGTAGGCCAAGCCTCAGGTTCCGGTGTGAAAGACAAAGGCAAGAAAATTGCTGAGGAGAGTGACGATGATGATAAGGAGACAATTGCCGACCTTTTGAAGCGACAGGGTCGAGATAAAGAGGCTGACATCAATGCTCGTGTGGCTAGAGAGGCTGAAGAAGCCGAAAGGAGACATAAAGAAGCCCACGACCTTCTTGAGAGCAGGAAAACCCTTTTTCCTGCTTGGACTCTTGAGAAACTGATTACAGAAGCCATCGAAACACCCAGTATCTTGTGGCTAGAACCCGTGATCTCTTTAGATCGTTCTAACACTGTCGACTCTCAGTTCGATATGACACTGACCCGAAAGGCGTTTATCTTTCATGCCTTTGACAACATTGCTGAGTTCCCTCATCCTCATCCAAAGGTTGATCGGGACTTAGTTGAATTTTATCTGAGGGCAGCTCAACCACAATATCAAACTTGGAGCGCTTAGAAAATCGTCAATGTTCGGGTCCTAAAGCCGAACAGGGAAGGCAACTTCACCAACGTTTGGTTCAAGATACTACGGGGATCTGCCAAGACCGAACATGCCATCTCACTTGCAGATCTTCCCAACCTTAATCCCCATGACTGGATTATCTTGCACAACATCCTTCTTACAAACGAAGCTGAATATGGTCCGATCATCGACCACTTTAAGAGGATGCTTGTATGCTATGTCATGGAAGTTGCCCTGATGGATCAGGAGATAGCGAGCGTATTCAAGAAAAAGCCTACTATATCTCTTGTTGGCTCTGCCAGTGATCTCAACATGATGCAGACGGGGAAGATTGACGCAAAGAGAAACTCCTTCATGTTTACCAGAAACGAAGGACATAAATGTCTTTTCGCCTTGGCAGACAAACATCTCTATACCACTGCTTGTTTGGAACATGTCTTAGGGATCATCCATCGGTGCAAGCAGAAAACAGCAGATGATAAAAAGTACTATGATAACATGATTCAATGGTACATTCGCTTCAGACAGACTACCCTTGCACTTATCTCACGTCTGTTTGATACAACAAAGAAGGTTCCCGCTGCTGGTCCAAGCAAGAAGAAACAATAGTCTAGCTCCAAATTGATGCAAAGGGGGAGATTGTTAGGTCCAGTATTGTGTTGCGTCTATTGGGCTCGTTAGCTAGTCCATTTTTATCTTCGGTATGGGCCTGTCCATCCGTGAGTTTTGTAGGGTTTAATATAAATAGATGCTTGCATGCATCCTAGAACGTAATGATTAGAAACGATTAGAGAAGTATTGTTCAACATATTCATCGTTCTTATATTGTAACCCTAGAAGTCCTCTACAGCGGAAGTTCTTAGTCGAGCTCTGTTGAGGATTGAGTAATCTAATCATTCGACACATTGTGATCCATACTTGTGTCTTATTTCTTTGTTTTTTTTACGTTCTTTACTTACCTGTTACGAAGATCTAATCGATCAAAGAGTTTTTATGACTCATCAGTTTTTACATGTTTAAAACTCTTTATCAAACTGTCTTACATACATTATGTTTCCTTTCAAACTTTATTACAATTGTGTTTCAAACAAAGGTTTCCTTATACTTAAAGTTGTTCTTATCAAACAAACTGCTTTCAAATCGTTTTACAAACTGACATCAAGTCATCATTTCTTAGTATTTAAACTTTTCAAAGGTTTTACAAAACATCTTTTATACTTTTATATTGTCAAATGCATGCCTATATATGTATAGTTATAGAAGTAATGTTTAAAGGACTTAGGACGGCTAGCTCACTTTATTTCCTTTTCCTCGTTGGGATGTGGCCATAGGGTACGGTTATTCGTCCAAATGTCGTCTAAATATTAGTTATATATTATTTATACATATATAGACATAAAAGTTCCATCAGTTAGTCCAGTACCATTCGGTAGCAAAGGCATACCTTCGATTATACACGTACATTACTAGTAACTATAATAGGTACAATTAGGAGATACTACCTAATATTCGAAGTACAAGGAATCACACATGAGTCAGTTTATTCATGACTCTATACTAATACATTACATACTATATGAATAAATATGTTTACATGAATACATTTACATAGATACGCTTACATTAATACGTTTACATAGATACGCTTACATTAATACGTTTACATAGATACGCTTACATGAATATGTTTACATAGATACGCTTACATGAATACGTTTACATAGATACACTTACATGAGTACGCTTACAAGAATACGTTTACATAGATACGCTTACATGAACACGTTTACATTAATACGTTTAATGGATACTATTACATAGAATCTGTTACAAACGTTTTGGGACTTACCATTCCACACCCGAAGATGTTAGCTACAGTAGGGAAAATGATCATTGATGGGTGTCTACGGTTATACTGTTCGGCGAGTTTCCACGCCGTGAATATCCTAGTACAAAAGGATACAATTTTTAGTTATTATATTATGTTCCTTCCTTTACGCTGTGACATATTCACATAAACGACGAGGTAGGATATATTTGATATAGATAGACTATTTTCCTTATTACCTTTATATTGTGACTCTTACGCATAAACGATGAGGTAAACTATAGTTTTATAATAATAGTTAAATAGGGAAAAACCATCACATTTACAGTGATGCTTACTTACAAAACAGTCGGGTCTTGGTAGAAGACTACTTTTAAAACGGTCGGGTCTTGGTAGAAGGCTACTTTCAAAACAGTCGGGTCTTAGTAGAAGACTACTTTTTATACTAGTAGGAAATATGGGATTTTCTAGGGTTTTCAAACGTTTACAATTACATACAAACACTTTCATACTTATACAAACTTTTCTTCAAACATATACTAGTCTTTCTTTACAGTTTTACAAATCAAAGACACATTAATACTTATGAATTCACCAGCTTTATTGTTGATACTCGCTTTCAAAATAACTTGTATTCTCAGGTCACAAATAGACAGGTACGACTACCAGGTTTTGTGAAGACGGAGCAGTCAAGACTCGTCTTTTATTTTGATTATTCATTATGTTGTTTATTACTACACAAAGAACACTTGTAACAAAAATTATACTATTAATGCAATGGATGATGCTGTTGTTTGTTTACTACTTTGCATTGTTGTGATACTTTACATGACATCCTCCGCCCCAGAACGTTTCCGCCGTTCTCGGTTTTAGGGTGTGACAGATTGGTATCAGAGCATTGTTTTTAGTGAATTAAGTATATCAACCCATAAAAGATATACTAACTATAAATACAATGGGATTAAAAATACTCTGACCAAGAGTTTATACTTTTAAATAATAAATATTTAACTAAGTATACATACCTGCATTCATACTAAAATCAGTGTCATAATGACAAAAACAAAATTATTACGATTGTTGAATATCACAAGTAAGCTCGGGGATGTATGGTCAGTCCTAGGAATGGCATAGCCTGATCAACTATGCTGGTCCGAGGAGTGATTAGCATATGCCCTAGAATGGTTGTGATATGGCAAGAAGTCTAAAAACTTACTAACACTACCACAATGAGAGCATTAGAACAGAACATAGGTCTAAAATACTATGGGAGTATTTTATGTTACTATACTTACTTACTTGAAAATTAAAAAGATCTTCATTACTAAGTCAATAGTTGCTAAGTGGATACACAAAGGTTATATGTAACTAGGATGATATAGACTTAGAATTTGTGAATTTTTGCTTTACCCCTATTCCTTGTGAATTTGGAGTTAAGGTCACTTATTCGAGGGCCTATCCTGTTTTGATTACATATAACTGGTATGCACTTTACAAATAGTGATGAAACTAATGAAGATTATCTAATAATTATCTAGATAGTTCGTCTAATAATTATTTCCTTACACCAATTCTCGCGTAGATAACATAGTTGGACTCCATCCCCACCGCAACCCGTACCTTCCAAATGAAGGGAATGCTGAATGGTTTGGAGAAGAACCAGAGGATGATCATCCAATCCCTTTGAATGATCACCATGTTGAAGATATTTCGGATGATGCCAACTCCGAGCCCGAAGTTGAGAACCTGCCCCTGGTAGCTCCCATTCCAAGTCCTAACCCTCGTCCGACTTTCCATGCCCGACGCCTCCTTGGGTGGAATGCTTGGAAACATGGAGCGAATAGTAAAATCAACCTATGTCGTTTAATGGAGACCGAAGGTTCTACAACATAAGTGAAGGAAGCTCAGCAGACAGAGTTCTGCCAATCCTGGTCCGTAGAGTTGCCTAAAAAGATATTGAGGGCAGGACAGCTCTCCACCGTATCGTACAGGTTGATGCCAATGCAGAAATGCATACCATCCACACCAATCGCCTTGAACACACTCAGGAGAGATCTGAGAGAGACCATGAGACCCTCCTACAAGCACTAGCTGAAACACGAGCCGAATTCATAGAGCTCCAAGTACGCCAGAGGGTGTACGAAAGACACCTGATTGATATGGAACGTCAACTAGCTGAACTAAGGGTTCACCATAGGGGTGACCGTCACCAGTAGGAAATACTTTATATTCCTTCCTTGTTAAAGGAATCGTTTTCCTGTCTATGTCCTATGTGGCATTTTTCTATGAAACTACCTTGTATTGTAAGTACTTTTAGTTAGGCCTTTATGCGGCCGAAACCTTTCTACTCCGGATATGATGTAAGACTTTCTACAAGGTCAATTTTTCCCAAACTTACTACGTCATGAATATCAATGATATTGAAAGTCAGCTAACTTCTGTGTCAATCCATGTTCAAATACTTTCATCATACTTTCGTTGGGGTCTATCTGAAACCCACTCTAGTCAAGTTATTGGACTAGAGTAATTTACCTCAGGGATCATTCCCAATTCTCTTTTAAAGGTTGGATCATGTTATTCACCAACAAATGAAACCCCGGTTTCAACGACAAACGTCTCATGAACATTCTACGAACTTACTTTTACTCTTTACTAGGACTGCATCATAGGGATGTAGGTCAAACCCCCGAGAACATACTTCTAGTCTTTACATGAACGATCGAAATACATCTAGGTTCAACCAAAATAGCTCACGAACTCCTTTTCTTTCATGTTATAGAATCATGTCACCGAAGAAAAGTAAGCAACCCATCGGCCAAACCCCAACTCTTCAGATTGATGCAGCTACCTTTCAAGTTGCAGTCTCAGCTGCTGTGACAGCTGTTCTGACTCACCTTAACGCTAACAACGCAAATGTTAGCGGGATGGTTTTCAATAATTCCAATCCAAGTAACAACCAACTACACCCACGAGTAACAAACAACCACGAAACTTCGAACCTCAAACCAAAGAGCAATAAATGAAAATTTTGGGATAGAGTTAAAGGCAAATCACCCCGAGGGACGAACAAGAAACAATCACCGGTAGCAGCCTTCGCAGCCACCACATCTGCAACTCCTACCACCATCCCTGCTAGTATCCAAGTTAGCCAGACAGTATGCCAAAAATCTACCAACGTGCAATATTTGCAGCTTCCATCACCAAGGTAGTTGTCGTCTGTTGCACTGCTATAACTGCAACAAGAACGGACATACTACCTGCTGCTGCAGAACTCGGATCCAACACATTACTTCAACCACCAATGTTTGAATCTCTCAGATATGCCATCTATGTGGCATATTGGGACATTTCAAAAGGGACTGCCCAACAAAGAAGGGTAACGGGGGAATAGGAGGAGTTTGACCCCAGAACAACAAAAGACATTTAAGGACCCTACTATAATATAGGTTCACTCCTAATCGGCAGTATTTATGTATGCTTTTGAACATGTTTAAAACTAGTGCAACTCGAGTCTTATCTTTTGTGAGATCCCGTCAGTAAAGGGACCCACGTGCTACGTATACTTGTCATCTGTAGTAAACCTTGTTCGCAGCAGTATTGCTATAGTAAATCTAAAGTACTGTAACTCTGCTAAAAGTTGCACTGTTGTGTTTTGTCTGTAACGCCTTATGATCAAATCAAGTGCCTTTATTTTCCCAGTGTTTCCGATATTATCATTTAACTTGAGTCCACTCGATCCTCACAATACCAGTTCGTTCGCACATCTCTTTCTCCGTAACGTCTTTCTAGCGAAGCTGTCATTTCAGAACTCCGAAGTACTCATGCGTAGAGTACCTCATGTTTCTTATCCTTTCCCAAGAAACCCCATCAAACCTCCCCGGAGTACCACTCGCACAGTACGTCAAGTTCAAACCAAGGACCCTTACGGTTGATCTATCGCTGAAGAATGTATACATACAAGTTTAGAAATGATGATTCCACTTTAACTTCTTTTCCTCGTTGGGATGTGAGCTTAAAGAAGAATCATTTATTTGACTACCTTTTCAATCTTAATTATATATGACTCATATACACGAGACTGTGATTGATGAACCAAGTATGACTTCTAATATGAACTTCAGGATAGAGACTGCCCAAGAATACGAGTAATCGCATCGTCATGTGAACAATTTTAGAACCCAATACGACGCCTACACCCACGAAGATACAACAACCATCCGGACAACGGAGCGAACGACTCAACAATGGAATTGAAAGACCAAGCTCCTCGCCCTGGAGAACTCTTGTCTTATTCTTTAAAAAGATTGATGTCTTATTTCGTAGGAGCATCGACTAACGGAGACTTCGACAAGATTTACATTAGAAATCATTGCCCTCTTCCTCGCATAGAAGTATGGGTTGACCAACCGTAACGAACGATTTACCATTCAGAAATGGACCTTAGATCCGAATATCACCAGTTGCAAGTACTAGAGAAGGATGTTCCGAGGACAATCTTCCAAACTCGATACGGATGCTACGAGTCCGAAGTGATACCCCTCGGATAGGACCAATAAGCTCGTGGTATTCATAAATTAATGAATAGGGTACGCCTTTCTTACTTGGATCAGTTCGTCAGTGTCCATGTAAATGACTTACTTATCTACTCTTGTAGTAAGAAGGAAATTATGAAGAGCATCTACAACAAACCATGGAAACAATACGATCAGAGAAGCTTTACGCGAAGTTCTCTAAATACGAGTTTTGGAAATGAAGAGTCGAATTCCTAAGACACACTATTAGTGATGTGGGAATTCTTAAAGACCCTTCCATTAATCAAAACAGTTCAGAATTTGTCAGCACCGAAGACGTCGATGGGAATTCACCAAATCGTAGGTCTCGATGACCTACTGTCGTAGTTCATTCAGAATTCCTCGCGAATTACGGAAACCTCTTACGACTTTTACTCAAAAGGGAACGGACCTTGACTGGGAAGAGAAGCAAGGGGATGAAACCTTTGGAATTCCATGTGAGAGACCAAATTCTTTTGGAAGTCTCACCCTGGGAGGGCTTGATACCCTTTGGAAAGCGTGGGAAGCTAAATCTAAGATAGTTAGGACCTCCGAGGTTCTTGCCAAAATCGGCCCTGTAACTTACGAATTCAAGCTACTCGCGAACTCAGTAACGTACATTTTACCCTCCACGTCTCAAACTTGAAAAAGTGTCTGTCTGACGAGACTCTTGTAATCCCACTCGACGAGATCGAGATCAACAAGAGCCTCCCCTTCGTGGAAAAACAGTAGTGACCATGGACCGAGAGGTCAAGTGAACGAAGCAAGGTCGCTTCCCATTAGTGAAGGTTCGCTGGAATGCAAACCGAGGACCTGAATTCACTTGGGAGTGCGAGGAATCAATAGATTAAGAAGTATCCCCACCTATTTGCTCAATTATTCATATCTACTATTTTACCTGAATTCTAATTTCGAGACGAAATTCCTTCTAACGGGGGGATGATGTGACAACCCGAAATTTCTATTCATACAAACCCTAAAGTCAAAAACTTCAAATAGAAGTCAAATTCATTCCTGCTAATTTTTAGCTCGGTCTAAAGTCCGTTTGAGTATTTTAAATATTTATTCTCCGAAAGAATAAATGAAAGGAAGTATACTTTAGGATTAATTGTACAGCATTTAAGTCACAAAACTCCGAGAGTTAAGAGGTTTCGGCCAAAATAGTGTTTGGACCGAAAACCCTCTAGGGTATATAAATGACACTTAGTCATTTATAACATTCTTTTTTCCATTTCCAAGTCAAGATCAATTCTCTCTCCAGTATCATCCAAAATTTTGTCAAGATCTTCAAGATTATAAGTGTTTTCCCTCCTTGTTTAGTTGATCTCTTCCATTATCTAGTGATCTTACATGATTTCATCCGTGATATCATTCCATTTTCTTAGATCTTTAAGTGTTCTTCAAGAACACCAAGAACACACACTAGTGTTTTGGGTCGAAAAACACCTTCTTTGCTTCAAAACATACATTTATCCAAGAACAAAGGTCTTTTCGGTCTAGTGCATCTCCTTAGACCGAAAACCCTTAAGAAAGGTGCAAAATGACTTTAATCCTTCCTAATGCTAATATTGTGTTTAGAACACTTCTTGCTTGCAGGAAGCCCATGGAAATCGCCTTATGCATCAAAGGACAAGAGTTTTTGGCCAACCTTTTGGACCGAAAACCTCTTGGACCGAAAGCCATATGGACCGAAAACCACAAGAAACATACCATTTGGTCCGAAAGCCCCCTTAAGTGGCTATACAACCCTTAAATGCAACCCTTGTTACTTCTAGCCCTTGAACCAAAGTGTTTTTCCATGTCCTAGGGTGTCTTAACTTGGTTAATTAATTGTTAAATGACTAATTGGATACATATATGTGTTATTATACGATAAATAGGATCCGTATGTGTGCTCAAGTCTTCACTTGACACTTAGCATCCTATACCATCCGTTCATCCAAACCACTCAGTATAGGTGAGTTCATACCCCTTAATTAACCTTTAAATGTTTCTAAATGTTTCTAAATTCTTTTATGGGGAGCAGGATACAAGTTGAATCATGCTAGTTAGTACATCAATCACATGTGATTAATAACTAGCATACAAATGGATTTACTACAGTTTTAGCTGTTTTACCAAAAAGATTACTCCAAATGACTATCTCAAACGTTTTTACATGTTTAAAACTCTTTATCAAACTGTCTTACATACATTATGTTTCCATTCAAACTTTATTACAATTGTGTTTCAAACAATGGTTTCCTTATACTTCAAACTATTCTTATCAAACAAACTGCTTTCAAATCGTTTTACAAACCGACATCAAGTCATCATTTCTTAGTATTTAAACTTTTCAAAGGTGTTACATAACATCTTTTATACTTTTATATTGTCAAATGCATGACTATATATGTATAGTTATAGAAGTAATGTTTAAAGGACTTAGGACGGCAAGCTCACTTTATTTCCTTTTCCTCGTTGGGATGTGGCCTTAGGGTATCGGTTATTCGTCTGAATGTCGTCTAAATATTAGTTATATATTATTTATACATATATAGACATAAAAGTTCCATCAGTTAGTTCAGTACCTTTGGTAAGAAACGACATACCTTCGATTATACACGTACATTACTAGTAACTATAATAGGTACAATTAGGAGATACTACTTAATATTCCAAGTACAAGGAATCACACAAGAGTCAGTTTATTCATGACTCTATACTTATACATTACATACTATATGAATAAATACGTTTACATGAATATATTTACATAGATACGCTTACATTAATACGTTTACATAGATACTCTTACATTAATACGTTTACATAGATACGCTTACATGAATACGTTTACATAGATACGCTTACATGAATACGCTTACAAGAATACGTTTACATAGATACGCTTAAATGAACACGTTTACATTAATTCGTTTAATAGATACTATTACATAGAATCTACTACAAACGTTTCGGGACTTACCATTCCACACCCAAAGCTGTTAGCTACAGTAGGGAAAATGATCATCAACGGGTGTCAACAGTTATACTGTTCGGCGAGTTTCCACGCCGTGAATATCCTAGTACAAAAGGATACAATTTTTAGTTATTATATTATGTTCCTTCCTTTATGCTATGACACATTCACATAAACGATGAGGTAGGATATATTTGATATAGATAGACTATTTTCCTTATTACCTTTATATTGTGACTCTTACGCATAAACGATGAGGTAAACTATAGTTTTATAATAATTGTTAAATAGGGAAAAACCATCACATTTACAGTGATGCTTACTTACAAAACATTCGGATCTTGGTAGAAGACTACTTTCAAAACAGTCGGGTCTTGGTAGAAGACTACTTTTTATATTAGTAGGAAATATGGGATTTTCTAGGGTTTCAAACATTTACAATTACATACAAACACTTTCATACTTATACAAACTTTTCTCAAACATTTACAAGTCTTTCTTTATAGTTTTACAAATCAAAGACACATTAATACTTATGAATTCACCAACTTTATTGTTGATACTCGCTTTCAAAATAACTTGTATTCTCAGGTCACAAATAGACAGGTACGACTACCAGGTTTTGTGAAGACGGAG
Organism: Lactuca sativa; assembly: GCF_002870075.4. Lineage (NCBI taxonomy): Eukaryota > Viridiplantae > Streptophyta > Magnoliopsida > Asterales > Asteraceae > Lactuca > Lactuca sativa. The sequence goes on from NC_056626.2 coordinate 288,668,412, forward strand.
CAGTCAAGACTCGTCTTTTATTTTGATTATTCATTATGTTGTTTATTACTACACAAAGAACACTTGTAACAAAATTATACTATTAATGCAATGGATGATGTTGTTGCTTGTTTACTAGTTTGCATTGTTGTGAAACGTTACATGACGTCCTCCGCCCCCAGAACGTTTCCGCCGTTCTCGGTTTTGGGGTGTGACAGGTATACTTAGTTCACTATAAATAAGAGCTCTGATACCAATCTGTCAAACCCCCAAACCGAAACGGCGGAAACGTTTGGGGGTGGTTGAGGTCATGCGTTGCATCACAACAATTGTATCATAGCAAGCATAGTAAACACAACCAAACATTGAATACATATTTGAATAAGGTTTACATTGTCTTAGTACATAGTTTTGTTCATATCCAAAGGAAAATAGAAAGGCGTGGCTCTAACTCTCCGACTTCTCCAATCTCCTGCAAGTACCTGTCAACTAATTCCCTGATAATACAAGCAGTTTTGAAAGAATATCAGCATAAAGCTGGTGAGTTCATAGGCATTTGGTGGAGAATGTTTCCTTGAATCCTTTTGAAAAGTGTTCCTCAAGAAAATCCTATATTTTCTTATGAAGAGCGTGTTTGAAAACCCATTCCTTCCATGACTCCTAGATTCATACAATATATGTACAATCCAAGGAGTCATGGAATGAATATGAATATCCGTTAGTTACATGTAAAAACAATCCGTTTATGAAAATCCGAGTTATCCCGGGAAAATTCTATACTTTCCCTAAATTTTGATGGTTGGTTATCTGTTCTGAACTGAGGTGTACAAGTATCTACCATACTTATATCGATAAACGTACTTTTCTTTTAAAAACCCTGGTTACTCCCAGTGAGGTATGTTAGCCTTATTATATAAATAAAACTGATAAAAGAAAACGTATCGAACTAAATCCTGAAGGTACTATCAATACACCCCAGTAATCAAATCGGTTATTATTTTGAGGTTAGTTTACTTGTTTCCTTATTACAAAAGTAAATCTCTGCTATCTAGGTTGCGAGTGTCATGACCATAACTGATTGGATATGGCCCGCAACGACCGATATCCTTGATGACTTTGTCACCCGTAGACCTGCCGGTCCGACTGTAGCTAGCAGTAAGGTATAGGATTGTCAATCCCATATAGATCTATACACAACAGTCACACTCTCCCTACAAGAGACTATGGTCACAAGTTCCAGTCCTACACTCTGTTTCTTGTGGTGAGTGTTACCAAGGACGTGTCTCCAACTTAGACTAACAGATTTACAAGTAATAATATAGAAATTCCTTTTGTGATTAACATAATTCCTTTATAAAACGATACATTTTGCTACATGATTCATAAGTTCATTACTCTATTTTTTGAAAACTATTTCTACCAGTTGATTTGTTAATCGTTAGGTAAAATTGTTTTCTGTGTTAAAAGCATTCTGAAAATATAATTATCTTAAAAAATAATACAATTTGAGCACAATTTTCCTTGTACTTTTTCTTGTATTCCCACCCCCCCCCCCCCCATAAAAACATGAAAAACTCGAAAAAACGAAGGGGTACGAACTCACCTCATGCGATTTGAATGAAAGATCTATACGGGATGTCGGATGTTCAAGTGAAGCCTTGAACATGATTGGATCCAAATTAACATGTAATGACACATAAAGGAGTCAAATGAAGGTATTTCTTACAAAATGTGATGGAGAACCAATCTAAGAACTTGGGACTACCTACACTAAGTGCTAAAACCTTAAAGGATTGCATGAGGGAGGTGTATGGCCACCTTAAAGGTGCGTGTGGCCATGGGTGTGCGGCTCATGAGTGTACGGCCGTACACTCATGAAGGGGAATGTTTTTGAGGTGATTCCAAGGTCCTTCAAGCATACAAGGAGTGGTTCTAGGTCACATATTGAGTGGTATTGCAAGTTTGAGGCCAAATATGAGCATCAAAGTGGGTGTACGACCCTAAGGGTGTGTGTGCGGCCGTACAAAGGGGTGTGTGGCCATACAGAGGGGTGTGCGGCCATATACTCTTCCCATTCATGCTCAAAATGTCGATTTCTAGGTGCATCAGGGCTAAGTTCATGCCCAACTTGAATATAGGGGCCAAATTCTCACTTTGGAGGGCGATTAAGGTGTGTACGGCCAACCTTATGAAGGTGTGCGGCTGTACACCTTCAACGGATGAAGATCATGATGATTCAAGACTTAGATCAATAGGTCGTTCATGTATGATAAGCTAGGGGATGGAAAACTCACGTTTTTTAGGCCCAGAGAGGGGTTACGGTTGAAGAATCTTGAGAGAAACGGTCTTGTGTGCTGCCAAGGTCTTAAAGGAATGAAAGGAAAAGGGTCTACCCTTTATATAAGGGTGGGTCTGTCGCCATGAGGGGTGTGTGAGGCTGTACACCCCTATGTGCGGCCATACACCCCTGTGTGCGGCCGCACACTCTTCCAAAAGGGGTGTATGGCCGAATTTCGTCCCCATACGACTAGTTGACTCATTCCTAATCTCGACGTTGGTTGTAATCAAGCTTAGAATGCTTAACCGAACCCTTAATCAGTGTTAGGAGTTAACAGAAATGATTTTCACTTAGACTAACTGACTAGATGTACCAGGTAGAAGTTTCGGGTTGTCACACGGCGTCCATTTCACGTGGTATCAAGTTTAAGTATGGTCATAAAACTCGCCAATCGTACGACATAATTATGTAATAATATGCTCTTGAACTATTTCTTTAATAACATAAGTGTGACACTTATGCCTCACTATTTCGGAACCATTAAAGCAACAAAAAAATGTATACCAAGGAAAATAATTGATTTTGCCAAACATACAGAACATACTTTACATACTGGTGGAAGCCAGGATTTTTAGTTTTCAAACGAAGTACATTTCACATAATGATAGTAGCCAGGGTTTCGATACGAACGATACTTTACATATAATAAAAATTTAACATTTATACAAATTCAGTGACTAGTTTTCATTATAAAAACATGCTTATGAACTCACCAGCATTATGCTGATACGTCTTCAAAACCGCTTGTATTCTCAGGACAACGATAGACAGGTACTCTTGCTAGCTTTTTGGTGAAGACGGAGCATTTTGGAGTCTCTTCTTTTACTTTAGTTATATACTAATGTACACAAACTATGTTTTTCAAACAGATGTAAATATTCATATGTAATGTAATGGTTGTGTTTACTTTGATTACTATGATGTAATTGTTGTGATACTACGCATGACGTCATCCACCTAAGAACGTTTCCGCCGTTTGTTTTACAGTTCGGGGGTGTGATAGATTGGTATCAGAGCCATTTTTTATAGTGAACTTAGTATACTGAACCTTACATAGTATACAACTATAAACACTAAACGGCCGAAGCGCTCTGAATTAAAAGTATACTTAAAAATATAAGTATTTTACAAAGAAGTCTACAAGTATACATACGTACCTTAAACAATATCATGAGATGAACAAAACAAAAGTATTTGGATGTTGGACACTGCAGTTAAACTTGGGCAATTATGTAATCATGTCTAGGGTCAATATAGCCTGATCAACTATATTTATGCGAGACATGACCAACATGTGCTTTGGAGTGACTGTGATGTTGCAGCAGCCCTAAAACTTACCAAGTATCCATACAAAAAGATATCGATATAACAAAACATACAACTCAAAAAATACTATAGGAGTATTTTATCTAGAGTCGAATTCATTGCAAAAATTCATTTCCAAGTGTTGCTACTCATTCCTTTTAGTGATAGTTTACTTGCATTAGTAACTCTTCCTTGTTTATCGCCTAGTAGAACACTCTATCTATCAAGCTGAGATATATCTTGCTTCATATCTCTTGATTCAAATCCAGGGGACTTATCATCCTCTTCTTACTGAGTTTTTTTTAGAACAAGATGCCTCCGAAGAAAAGAACCAGAAAAAAGAACAAAAATACCCCAACATATCCAGTGCCACCACCTCCTCAGTTCGATCCTGCTATGTTCCAGGCAACAGTCACGGCCGCTGTGGTTGCCGCAATGTCGCAGATAAATTCTAGCGGCTCTACCGGGTCGGGAAGTGGTGCCCAACCCCTCAATCTTGATGGAAGCCAAGGACACCAGAAGGAGTGCTCCTATAAAGACTTCATGAACGCAAAACCAACATCCTTCGACGACAATGGAGGTGTTATTGCCCTGACTCGATGGTTCGAAAAGGTCGATTACATCTTCAAAATTTGTTTATGTTCTGAAGCCAACAAGGTGAAATTCGCCGCATGCACTTTCACCAACAGAGCACTGACCTGCTGGAATTGTTGGGTCAAATCCCTAACCCTGCTAGTAGAAAATGCTAATGGTTGGGAGAGCTTGAAAGAGCTCATGCTTGCTGAATACTGCCCAAGGGGCGAGATGTAGAAACTGGAGCAAGAATTATGGAACTTGAAGATGAAGGGTTTGAAAATTGCCTCTTAGATGGCTAGATTCTGTGATCTGGCTCTCCTCCGTCCGGGAATGCTCACCCAGGAAAGCAAGAAAATAGAAAGATACATTTGGGGATTGATGCCCCCAACGCAAGGAAATGTCTTAGCCACTAGGCCAACCACTTTTGACAACGCCAAGTGCCTAGCGCAGACTCTCATAGATCACTGAGTTAATCTCGATGCAACTGCAACCACTCCCGAACCAGCAAAGGTTAGTGGTGAAAAAAGAAAATTCTAGAAGCATCGAAAGGGCCATCATTCGTAGGAGCCTTCAAAGAAACAACAAACGGTGGCAGTTCACGCTGCTACTACTCCTATCGCGGCTCCTGCCACTCAAGCACCTACCGGTAGATATGCTGGTACCCTTCCTCGGTGCGACAAATGCAATTATCATCGTAATCCCGACCCATGCCATGAAATGCTCTGCAACAGCTGTGGAAAAAAGGGGCACATAGCTCCAGTTTGTAAGGCACCAGTCCAACCAACCAATCAGGCATCTGGAGCGGGTGTCGGTCAAGCCTGTGATGGCTGTGGTGAACTCGGGCACTACAAGAGAAACTGCCCCAAGGCAACAAGAACAGGTAGCACAGGGAGAGTCCTAGCTATGGGACAAGTGGAGGCAGTTGTAGATCCCACAGTTGTTACAGGTACATTCCTCCCCGACGACTCTTACGCATGCATTCTTTTCGATTCTGGTGTGGAGAGAAGTTTAGTTAGTCATACATTCAAGCATCTTCTCAAACATAAACCCCAACCTCTAACCGAAACACCATTGAGATGGCAAACGGTGAGAAAAAGAGCACTAACAATATATTCATCGGCTATGCCCTTACCCTAAATGACCATTCCTTTCCCATCGACCTTATACCTGTTTCTATAAAGAGTTTCGATGTCATCATCGGCATCGATTGGTTAAGCCACAATCGTCTTGATATCCTTTGTTACGAAAAAGCTATTCGTCTTAATCTTCCCTCTGGCAAAGCTCTCAGGATTTATGGCAATAAACTCAGTTCGAACCTTCATATCATTTCGTGCATCAAAGCCCAAAAATTTCTGAGTAAGGAGTGTCATGCATTCCTAGCCCATTTTGTTAATGAGAAACAGGAAGTTAAAGACCTCGAGAACATCCCTGAAGTCTGTAATTTTCCTAATTTTTTTCCTGAAGAGCTTCCGAGAATTCCTCCCGAACGCCAAGTTGAGTTTCGAATCGACTTAATCCTCGGAGCTACCCCTGTAGCTAAATCCCCATATCGCCTAGCGCCAACAGAAATGCATGAGTTATCCAACCAGCTTAATGAACTCCTCAACAAAGGATTCATCAGACAGAGTTCCTCACCCTGGGGAGCCCTAGTCTTATTTGTGAAAAAGAAGGATGGATCTTTCTTGATGTGCATTGACTATCACGATCTAAACAAACTCACCGTCAAAAACCATTATCCTCTTCCCCAGATCGCCGACCTCTTCGAACAACTTGAAGGATCATACTACTTCTCCAAAATAGACCTAAGATCAAGGTATCATCAGCTACGAGTCCATGAGAGTGATGCTCCAAAGACAGCATTTCAAACTCGATATGGTCACTATGAGTTCGTAGTAATGCCCTTCGGTCTAACCAATGCACCGACGGTATTCATGGACCTAATGAATCGGGTGTGCCGTTCTTTCCTGGACAAGTTCGTAATCGTGTTTATCAACGATATACTTGTCTATTCCAGAAGCGAAGAAGATCACAGACGGCACTTGAGGTTGGTGTTGGAAACTCTAAGGACGGAGAAGCTATATGCGAAATTCTCTAAGTGCAAATTCTGGATTTAAAAAGTAATATTCCTAGGTCATGTGGTAAGCGAGGAAGGCATACACGTGGAACTCTCCAAAATCAATGCGATAGAGAACTGGTCAGCATTGAAGACGCCAACAGAAATCCCTCAATTCTTGGGCCACACTAACTATTATCGCAGTTTTATCCAAAATTTCTCTAGGATTGCCAAACCCTTAACCACTCTGACTCAGAAAGGTGTACCTTTTTGTTGGAGTGAATAGCAAGACATTACCTTCCAAACATTGAAGCAGGCCCTATGCAGCGCACCTATCCTGTCTCTGCCCGAAGAGACGGAGGACTTCGTTGTCTACTGTGATGCATCGAATCAGGGCCTAGGATGTGTGCTCATGCAGCAGGGAAAGGTTACTGCTTACGCCTCGAGACAGCCGAAAGCACACAAAGTCAATTATACAACTCACGACCTAGAGTTGGGAGCAGTGGTCTTCGCATTGAAAATATGGACACATTATCTCTACGGAACTAAGTGCACTATCTTCACTGACAATCAAAGCCCGCAACACATTTTCGACCAGAAGGAGCTGAACATGAGACAACGGTGATAGGTAGAGCTACTCAGTGTTTATGAGTGCAAAATTCGCTACCATCTCAGCAAGGCCAATGTGGTGATCAATGCCCTTAGCCGGAAGGAATGCTCAGGTCGGAAAGTGAAAGCACTAACCATGACCATCCATTCCCACTTATCCGCGCAAATCAGAGAGGGTCAGCTGGAAGCCTTTAAGACAGAGAACATGCCGGAAGAAGCCTTGAGGGGGATGGAAAAGAACTTATAGATTAAGGGAGGCGGAGTCTATTATTTCATGAACTAGATCTAGACCCCAAAGTTAGGAGGATACAGGGAGGTTGTCATGAACGAAGATCACAAGACCAGATACTCTATTCATCCAGGTTCGGATACGATGTACCTCGATCTCAAGAAGTTGTATTGGTAGCCAAACATGAAAGTGGAGATTGCTACCTTCTTAGGCAAGTGTTTGATTTGCGCCAAGTTGAAGGTTGAATATTAGAAGCCCTCGGGTCTACTCCAACAGCCGGAAATACCTGAGTGGAAGTGGGAGAGAATTACTATGGATTTTATCACAAAATTACCCAAATCTCCAAGTGGGTACGACACCATATGGGTAATAGTCGACCGACTGACAAAATCCGCTCACTTCCTGACAATCAAATAAACATTCAAGATGGAAAGACTTACTCGGATGTATATCCAAGAGATAGTTATTCTACATGGTGTGCCAGTTTCCATTATCTCCGATCGAGATAGTAGGCTTACCTCGAGATTTTGGCAGTCATTGCAGAAGGCTCTTGGAACTAAGCTGGATATGAGCACAACTTACCATCCTCAGACAGATGGGCAGAGTGAAACGACCATTCAAACGTTAGAAGACATGCTGAGAGCATGTGTCATAGACTTCAGTAAGTCATGGGACACCCATTTGCCCTTGGTTGAGTTCTCCTACAGCAACATTTATCACAACAGCATCAAGGTTGCGCCTTTTGAAGCCCTTTATGGCCGCAACTGCAGATCCCCTCTGTGTTGGGCTGAGGTGGGTGACATGCAGCTAGCCAAGGGGCAATTCCCTGACAACACTCTCACAGGCCCATAAATCATCCGCGAAACTAAAGAAAAGATCATTTAAATCTGGGAACGACTGAAAGCTTCGAGAGACAGACAAAAGAGCTATGCCGATAAGAGATGAAAACCCATGGAGTTCCAGGTTGGTGATCAAGTCCTATTGAAGGTCTCACCTTGGAAAGGCATGGTACGCTTCAGAAATCATGGAAAGTTGAATCCGAGATACATAAGACCATTCAAAATCCTTGCTAGGATTGGTCCTGTGACGTACAAACTTCGTTTACCACAAGAGCTTAGCAACATCCATCCCGTCTTCCACGTCTCGAATCTTAAAAAGTGTTTATCCGACGAGACCCTTATGATATCTCTCGATGAGATAGAAATCAACGAGAACCTTAACTTCGTGGAAGAACCAGTTGAAATCTTGGACAATGAAATCAAACGAATGAAACAAAGTCGCATCCCGATAGTGAAGGTTCGCTGGAATGCCAAGCGGGGACCTGAATTCACTTGGGAGCGCGAAGATCAGATGGAATAGAAATCTCCGCATCTCTTTCCAAATCCATGATTTGTATTCTATGTTCGAATTTTGGGACAAAATTCCCTCTAACAGGGGGATGATGTGACAACCCGAAATCTCTTCTGTTCGAACTGTTAAAAATAAATCAATTCGGAATTTATTTCTGCTCTTGTTAGCATTATTTGGGTCTAATTAAATATACTAAGCCTAGTACAATCAAGTTTTGGGTCCAAGAACGCATTTTTCTAAGTCAAAGCATAGCATCTGGGCCAAACACTCCTTCGAAAGGAGTGTACAGCCGCAAACTCGAGTTTACGGTCGTACACCCCCACCCCACCCCTTGCCGGAAAACTCCACCCTATATATAGGGTGCTTGGCTTTCATTTTACACTTTGCACACTTCAAGGGCTTTCTCTCTCTACTCTCTCTCTACATTCATTGGTTTTTCTCAAGGAATCCTCAAGAATGTAAGTGATTCTTCACCTTGATTGTGTTCCAGTCACTTATCTAGTGATGAATTCATGTTTCATCTCATTTAATCTCATGTTTGTCTAGATTTTCTCTCTCACCAAAAACACACACTAGTTCTTGGTGGCTAAAACCTCATATCCAAGCTTCCTAATAGTAAGTAACTGCTTCCTATGCTTGATATCTACTAGAAACCTTTGATTTTCACCTAGAAATCGACCCAAAAAGCATGAACATGAAGGGTTTACGGCCGTACACACCACATGGACCATAAACCCTAGTATTTGGTCAAATATTGACCTTAAACACTACTTTTAGCTATGCACGGGACTTAGAACACTTCTGGGAGGCTAGAAAAGACCTTGAAACACCGCAAATCGCACCCTTCATCGAGTGTTTACCGCCGCAAACTCATGGGTCGTATACCCATTGGGTCGTAAACCTATGGACCGCAAACACTTACACCGCAAACTCTTGGACCGAAAACTCCATTGGGCCGCAAACCCATGACCGTACACCCTTTGTTGTGACCGCAAACTCCTCTCCATTAATCATAAGTGATTCTAACACTTAGTTCCAAGTGTTTCCTAGTACCTAAGGTGGTTTCTTTCCATAACAAATAGTGTTATGCCCTCACCTATTACATATATGTACTTCTATATGTTGAATAGGATCCGTTTGAGTCCGAGGCTTCATTGGACAATCAACAATTCCTATCGACTTACACTCAAATCCCACGTCAAACAGTGAGTTCATACCCCTACGCTTTCATGATTTTTAAACGTTTTCAGGGGGAATACAAGCAAACACAAAGTTTTCAACAAGTCAAACTTATGCAATTTATACAAATCAATAATTTTCATAAAGCATTTAGATACTTAATCCCTTTTGTAGTATGCAGAGTGTAAGGGACATTTTTCTAAATTTAATTGCATAGTTTTCTGAACATTTCACGAACATAACTTTTCATCCAAACTATAAAGGGTATAGTTTGCGAATTTCATTACCAGTCTTATAAATTTAAACTACTTACACGGTTGAATACATAAACTATGATAGATTTAGTTTATGACATACATTACTACGAGAGTACAATAGTAAATAATTACTTTAGTATAATTATTTTTACTCTACAAAACATACATTGGATTTACATACGAAAGAACAGTACGCATACATATTATTACACGCAAAGTCGTTAACTTAATTAGGAGACACATCCTTGGGCGCTTACAACATTAACTAAGTGGAGGACTACCCTTATGAACCAGAATTTCCTAAAGGCAAAGCATGGCTTTTGTGTATAGATCTATACGGGACTGACTATCCTGCACCTGGCTGCTAGCTACAGTCGGACCAGGAGGTTTACAAGTGACAAATGGAATAAAGGATATCGGCGTCCGTTTCACGTCGTATCAAGTTTAAGTATGGTCATAAAACTCGACAATCGTACGACATAATTATGTAATAATATGATCTTGAACTATTTCTTTAATAACATAAGTGTAACACTTATGCCTCACTATTTCGGAACTATTAAAGCAACAAAAACACGTATACCAAGGAAAATAATGGATTTTACAAGACAAACAGAACATACTTTACATACTGGTGGAAGCAAGGGTTTTTAAGGTTTTCAAATGGAATACATTTCACATACTGGTAGTAGCCAGGCTTTCGATACGAACGATACTTTACATATAATGAAAATTTAACATTTATACAAATTCAGTGACTAGTTTTCATTATAAAAACATGCTTATGAACTCACCAGCTTTATGCTGATACGTTTTCAAAACCGTTTGTATTCTCAGGACAACAATAGAGAGGTACTCTTGCCAACTTTCGGTGAAGACGGAGCATTTTGGAGTCTCGTCTTTTACTTTTGTTATATACTAATGTACACAAACTATGTTTTTCAAACATATGTAAATATTCATATGTAATGTAATGGTTTTGTTTACTTTGATTACTACGATGCAATTGCTGTGATACTATGCATAACGGCATCCACCTCCGAACGTTTCTGCCATTTGTTTTACGATTCGGGGTGTGACATATAATACATATCGTAGGCGTAAAGCATAGGGGAAATAAAACATACATAATGTGGGAAGCAGGTTTCGATCATTGGACCTCAAGAAATCAACAACATAACCAGGCTTCTTCTTGCATATTAAGTCCATTGAAAGCACACAGACACACATATACACACACACATATATATATATATATACATACATACATACATACATACATACATACATACATACATACATACATCCATACATACATACAAACATACATACATACATACATACATACATTCATCTGCCTTAACTAGTGGTGGAGCTATTTCTTTCCACCTTATACGATTATATGATTAGAGTTAGTATACCCTCAAAGCTCATATGATCATTCAAAATCATCACCACCACGATAAATCAAAGCAAACAATGATCAATTAGGGCTGCTCCGCTCAGGAAATCAACTCCCCACCTCACCATTTATGTCCTCATTTCACCACTCGCCAACTTGCTACTGCCATACAGGTCACGCCATTGTCATTTCTGCCACCGATTCGCAATCTGATTCTTCGTCATCGCCATCTGACACCAATTACTCAAATCTATTATATCTTGAGAAGTAACATCTCGAACCTTTCTACTTTAACACAAAAACCTCAGAATAGACCCTAGTTTCATAATAATATCATTGAATTGGTTGCTTATTTTTTCTGATTTATAAATAATAGCTTCTGAGATAAATTTCTTCCCTGTTTTGTTAAAATAGTTTCTAATTTTACTTACATTGAGAATGATTATGTTCGATGTCATTGTCCACATGATATTTTGAGAACGGAGGACTACATGATCCCTTATCTAAAGGACGCGTTATTGACTAGGTTAGAGTTCGACAGTGGCTTTTAAGAGCTACGATTGCTAATAGGATTTTGAAGTCATACTTGTAGTTATAGTTATTAGAATTATCCAAATGGGAGACTGTTAGATTAGGTTTCTAACCCATACATATAATTGGTATGTACTTGACCCGATAGTAGCATGGTCCTTTTGGGTTGCCTTCACCATAGCAATTTGATAGGATGAATTATAGAGAAAGAGGTTAATTATGATTTATTAATATATTATCAGAATAATATACTGAAAAATCATATTATTTAAGCTCTTGAAGGTCAAGATCTAAAAGCTACAAGGAAAAGGTATTCTTCTAATCTTGTTTCATGTCGAAAATATCGAAAATTATATGCTAGTTAGGGTTAACGCTTTGGATGATTTGATTTGCATGTATAACTTGAGAAAAACCTAGATTCAAAGCATTAGGGTTGAATGCACACCATATGAATGTTATAGTGCTCAAAACTTATCAGTGGTATCAGAACTTAGGGTGTTTTTCTGTTATATTTGATGCATTAATGGATTTTTCAAGGCAATAGAAAAATCGTTTTTTGGTTCTACTTGATGAACATGATGTGGACATAATGGACCACAACGTGTTGGCTCACCACGACGTGGAGACGAGTCAGATAGCAGATTTTCAGGATTTTCGCAGAAATTAGGTTTGGATAATTACCATAACTTGTTTTACTAATTAAAAATTCGAATTTTGGATATGGTAATTGATATCATAATCTAATTAGAAGATAATAGTCAAATTCTAAGATAATTACAAGATTTTATGATAAATTAAATATTTGTAAAATTTGATTTGTATTTATCTTACCAAATAAAATTTGATTAGATCAAATTTAGATAAAGATAAAATTATATGATTATTTCTAATATTTTAAATTTGATCTAAACAGCATTGAAAAGTTTCATAACTTGCCCTCATGTTTTCAAATTTAAAATTTGATTAAAAATGGTTTTAATTTTAAAATATTAAATTCCAAACCCTAGTGTTTTAAAAAGTTTAGAATACAACCCTTATATATATATATATATATATATATATATATATATATATATATATATATATATATATATAGAAGATTAGTCAGTTTTACCGTTAATTGACCTCACTCACGAAGCTGGTCTATAAGGGGTGTTTAAGGAAGCGACCTAGAAAATGGCCCCAGTGGGTATCCACTCTTACCTACCGCACTCTTGACTAATGGAGGGTCGTTAGCCGAATGGTTAATTTAGAATTAATTTTGTGGTCAAAAGAGATTAAGTAAATTATGGGGATTAATACTGTAATTATAAGATAGTTACAAAGTTGGGCTTAGGATCCATAAAGAAGCAATGGACGAATTCTATATGTGACTCCATATAGAAATCGTCAAAGGGGCCTTCTGGAACGAGCTATTGGGCTTCTTAAGGACTAAGCAACTGGATTAGCGTTTCCAAGTTGAAAACCCTAGAAGCCTCAACTATATAAAGGACCCCAAGGCCTCAAAAAACGTAACTAAGCACTCTTAGAAGGTCTTGGACGTTTTTTGTGACTCCTCCTCCCTCTCCTAAGTCATCTTGTTGCTAGTGGTGTGTGTGACTCCATTAGAGGTGAAACACTTAGGGACTAGGCTTTCAAGAGTCAAGATCAAAAAGGTTTATGATTGTTATTGGTACATAACAATCAAGGTAAGATCTAAATCCTATTTTCATATTTGATTTCGATTATAGTATGCTAGATCTAAGGTTTATGAACTTTGGATAATTTGCATGTATAACTAGATAAACTAGATCCAAAGCTTTAGGGTTTGCTGTGCACCACAGGATTGATGTAATGCTCAAAACCCATCAGCAGTATCAGAGCCTAAGTTGTTTATGTAATGTATTTGATGCTATGTTTGATCATTCAAAGCTAAAAAAATTTTGTTTTGGGGTTCTTACCAGGTTCACGACGTGAGAATAGTGCTCACGACGTGAGCTCAGTTCTGACAACAAATCTCGAAATATTTGCCATATTTTGATTTGGATAATTACCATAAATTGTTTTTCCAGATAAAATCCGATTTTTTAATTATGGTATTGATTATCATAATCCAAATAATAGATAATTGTCAAAATTAAGATAATTACTTGTTTTATAAGATAAAGATTAATTATTTGTAGTTTTGATTTGAATTATCTTGTCAGAAAATTAAATTAGGTCAAGTTTAGATAATCATTATTTATTTGATTAATTGAATTATTTGTAATTTAATTTTAGGAAGTTTTGAAAAGTTTTAAAACGTGCCCTCAAGTTTTGGAAATTAAATTTTTGACTAAAAGTTTAATTTTGAAATGTTTAAATTCAAATCCCTAAAGTTTTTGAAGAGTTTCAAAATTTGTCCTCAAGTTTTGGAATTTTAATATTTGATTAAAAGTTTAATTTTTAAATATTAAATTTTAAAACCTTAGTATTTTGAAAAGTTCGAATTATACTCTTATGGCTTTATTAAATCAATTAGGTGTGTAATTAAAAGAGCTTTAATAAATCCATAAGGTAATGGTTTATATTTAATAAAAATTAAAGGTATAATTTATTAGATTTAACCACCTAGTATTTTAAAAGTGTAAAATACACCCTTATATTATATAAAATTAAAAGTCCAATATTATATATGTATGAGTAAAAAGTCAGTCTTACCGTTAGTATTCCTCATTCAAGAAGCTGGTCTGTAAGGGGTGTTTAAGGAAATTGCCTATAAAATGGCTATTGAATTGGTATCCACTCTTACCCACCGCACTCTTCACTAGTGGAGGGTCGTTAGTCGAACGGGTAGGATAGGATACAACCTTCCATTATAAGTATAATGAAATACTAAGTACCTAAACTGTTTTATAAATTCCCAAATCTTAGTTATTTTAGGAAAAATGTGGAGTTGGTGCTAATCTATGAAATTGCACATTGCACCTTGTTGGTCATTAGTGGAGCGTGTGTGGTTAACCGACACACTAATATGGGACCAATAAAGGATGGAAATTGGTAGCTTGATGTTTATCATATATCAATGGAGAGTGTGTGGTTAACCGGCACATTGATTGGGTGATTTGTAACATCGAGAGTACCAAGCTAATTTTCATGGTTATCCACACCTTGTTTGTGATCCTCGGCATCCCAGTCACAAACTTGAAAGGCATAATCGAGATTTAAACATGCCATTAAAAAGTTCAATGAATCTTAAAGGATCTAGGAGTTTCAATTCATTTAAAACCTAATTTTCAATTTTCGTTTTTCATGGTGGAAATTGGTAAATCGTCATTTACCTACCTCCAAATATTCTACAATTTGGGTTACGACATCCTTCTTCCATATTGTAGGATATTGTGTTGGGTCCTAGGCTTGATATTTCATTTAGGTGTTATATTAAGTATTCCAATAAACCAACTTGAATTTCTCCCGTTTTGTAGATGTTAAAATCTATCAACTATTGTAACTTTCGGATTCCCACGTATCTTATTTTAATTATTTATCTTGAGTTTTATGGAGGGACTCGGCGAGTAGACGCTCAGAATCATAGAGTAGGATCGTGAATTATTGCCTGGATTAATGACCGGACTCAACGAGTCGATGAGTGGACTCGGCGACTCCGCGCTGTAAAGTGAAACCCTAAATCTCATGGCCTGAGCCCTATTTAAAGGCCCTTATAGCTGTCATTTGCGGCCACTAATCTCCTATGAAAACCCTAGAGAGCAAAGAGAGCTTAGAGTTCAATTTGGAGGCTAATTCTTCATCCTTTGGTGTGATCTTGCAAGAAGGAGTGGGAAAATCCAAGCTAGATCGATTGCGGAGCTTGGATCTGTGTTGTTCACACTGAGATTCACATTTTGAGGTACAAGTTCCTTCCCATTTCATGTATTTGATAGATTCCTTGAATCTAGGGTTTCCATTGTACAATTTTTAGTTAGTTTGTGAAGCATATGATGTCCCTTTGGGTGTAGATGACAGATCTGGACCTTGAGAGGTCCAAAAGGTCCCAAGCTTCCAGCTTTATGAGGTTTCATGTGAGCCTTGAGAGTAGAACCTCATTTTAAAGGATATTTCTCCATTTTTAGTCTTATAAGCATTGCATGAACGTAAAGTTTGAACCTTTACGTGACTTTCGAGTGTCAGAAGGTTAGATCTATTGGTTGGTGAGGCAGATCTGACCTCAAAAGATCGTTTGAGTATTTTCATGGGAGGAACTCGCCGTGTCCATAAGGGACTCGGCGAGTCGAGTTGGGTTGCCCGGTGATTCGCGACCTGTGATAACCCGTTGAGTGTAGGGTTGACTCAACGAGTCGAGTGAGGACCAGGGGCAAAGAGGACATGCATGGACTCGCCGACTCACACGAGTGCACTCGACGAGTCTGGTAAAAGTTTGACCGCTGACTTTTGTTGACTTTTAGGGTTTGGTCAACAATTGGACTTGTGGACCATTTGAAGAGTAAAATGGTCTTTTAGCCTTCTTAGAGGACATGGAAGAGACTAGTCTATCTTCGAGAGCCGTTATTGATTTAAGATAATTGTTTATGTGTTTAGGCGGAGGCTAGATCAGTGTATACGTGTGCGAGATTATCCGAGATAGCCGAGGTGAGTCTTCTCACTATATTGTACCTAGAAGGGTACCTATGTGTGACAGAAAGGTCTTATATTCTATGAGATGTATGTGCTATATGCTGATATGTGATAAGTATGTGTTATGTATTCTATCTATGATAAGGACTGGAAGGTCAATATGATATGTACTGGAAGGTCAAGAGGACATGGACCGGAAGGTCAAGAGGTTACGGACCGGAAGGTTCGATACAGGTAGGACCGAAAGGTCTACCGGGATTTGGAACGGAAGGCCCCTAAGACACTTGGACCAGATGGCCCCACAGAGTTATGGCCTGGACAAGCGTATGTGTTGTATGTGGTATTTTGAGGAACTCACTAAGCATTTATGCTTACAGTTGTTGTGTTGGGTGTTTCAGGTACTAGCGAGGACCGTGGGAAGGCGCCGGCATGATCCGTACACACTGAGAGGATTTATGTATTTGAGACCTTTTGATATTATGGGATTTTTTTGTTATGATGACATTGGATACAGTTTGTTTGATATTGTTTTGATGATTGAAAATATGCTTTAAAAATGAAAAATTGTTATGAAAATTTACGTTGTTACAACTTTGATCGTCCCGAATCCTTTGGAAAATGTTTTCCACATGAAGATGATGTTCCATGATTGGATTGTGGAAATGGAAATCATGCTTCACTACCTCCACCTCCTCTAATAATTCTCCTTGACCCACGTGTTCGAAGACTTGAAAAGTTCAAGGTCACTCAAGCCCTATTGGAAAAAAGACATGAAGATGGAAAGTCTGTGTGTGCACATATCTTAGTGATGAAGTGACACATTTATAGGTTGAGGATAATATGTGTCGATGTTTCAAGGAAGTTGGTTGTTGACTTGGTTCTTCAATCACTTCTTGGATCACATAGTAAGTTAATTAGAGAGTACTATATGATGGACCACGACGTGACCCTCATTGATTTGACTTATTTGCTTACTGCTGCAGAATCAACAATGATTTGGCGCACTCGTTGAGAAAATTTGTCTGATAAATCAATATCCCAACCTTCTATGGGTAATGGCAACATTGGAAGTCCAGAAAAACTTTTCTTTATGCAAGAGAAAGGCCGAATCTGAGATAGTCCCGTGTACCATTCCAGAAGAATCCATATGTTTCTACTGCCAAAAGAGGGGGCATTGGTAACGAAGCTGCCCTGACTACCTGAGAGATTTAAGAGATGGGACAGTCAAGATGTGTGGCTCTACTTCAGGTAAAATCCAATATCTAACTCTATTAAGTTTTATGTTTTAGATTCCTAATACATGATGTAATAAGATTGCATTTTGATGTGTTGTAGGATTGAAGAAAGGAAAGGAAGCTTGAAGGAAGAAGTGAGTTGAGTCTGATCGCGAAGAAATGGATTTCGATCGCATGATTGGATGATTGGATTTTTGAGCTACTGCTTAGAGTTATGATAGATTGCTTAGGAATATGAAATAGCATAGTTTTCATTTGAATTTGCGTTGTAAGGACAAGTTTTCCGCACCTTTTATAAATAAAATAATTTTGAGTTTTTGCCTTATTTATATCTCCTTGCATAGACATTTGTGAAAATTGATGCTTCTATGTTTCTATTATAAGCAATATTAAGTGGATTTGATTCTTAGTTATGTTATTTATGGTAATGTTGTAATTTTCTAAGTAAGGAAAGATTCCCATCATCCAAGTTTCAATGGGACAGAAACTTGGAATCATATCCTTTGAATCATGTGATGTATGGAAATCTAGGTACTTAGAAAATTAAGACTAATTCCACGATCACACAAGTATGTGAGTCAAGTGAAGGCCTAAAGGACTAGAACACGATGTTATGCACTGGTCAAGTCCACCACAAATAACAATAAAGATTATTCGTCATAATTTACTAAAAGTCTAGTAAATGTGGTTATGCTTACAAGATTTAGTGTAATTATGAATCATTGAAAGGTTTCAATGAATGAACGAACGAATAAGAAGAATCAATTTGGCAGAAAGATAAAAGTTTCTCCAATCTGAAAAGATGGGAGAGTACTTTAGTATCTTGTTTTATGATTGTCTCATTGATTATGGAGCCATATTATAATTGATCTTCTAGGGACACCTTAGTGCATTAGTATGGCTAAAAAGAGGAATCAAGAATTGTTGAAGTGGTTAAATCAAAAAGGATGAGTCATACTTCGTTCCAAAATCAAGTCATAGAGTCATGCTCCAAGATTGTGACTTGAGTGACACATCTTAAGAAGTTTTTAACACACTCATTAAATGTGGAGTAGAAAAATGTTTTTTTCTTACTCTTGCACATTTGGAATTGGTAAGTTGTGATGTATTGGATAAGACAAAGACCAACTAAGACCAATTGTGTGTAGTGCTTGTCTTGATAACAATCCTCACTAACTCATGAATATTTGTTTGTCAAGAATTGTTTCTTGACAAGAGAATCTTATATGTCAAGAGGTCAGTGGGGGTCCAAATGATCTTGAAAAGCTTCAAGAACTAATCAAGAGTAAACCTGTTAGACACTAGCACACGACTTGAGTTTTGTAACCTATCGTGTTGACATATTCTTGTTTCTATGCCATTCCTGTAAAGTTACTTATGCATATGAGTTCTACGAGTTCTCAATAGACTGCATAAAGGCAAGCACCTTGTTTAATGAAAGTACATTGACTAGTATAAGTGAGCTGCTAAATAACTTGGAAGCAATGGTGGGAACCTTGACGGAAAGAAATTAAGAATGAACAAGTTTAGTCCATATGAGTTTGGATTTGTCTTAAACCTTGTCTTACGATTTTGGTTATGACAATTTACATGGATAGGAATAGATACCCCATAAAATCTAAGGCATAAGGTTTCTCTCTATTTCATGAAAATGATTGTGAGGAAATGCTTTCACTATGAAGATTATAGGGAGTTAGCTGTTGTGTAAATTGCATTCTCAAATTCGATTATGATTACGACATCCCTCTTCATAATTTCAATTGTGAGAAATGGCACTAAGTCTGAACATTCAGGACTTACTGTTGTGGGTTTTGAAATAGTTTAAACACACATGTGAGCTATCTAAGGAAAGGTGTATGAGTTTGAGAAGCTTAGATAAAGGCTCATCGAAGCATATCATATTAGAAATATGAACTTTGGAAGTCAATAATTATTGATTTGTTGAATTCCAACTGTTTTCTAAATACGTGTCAAAGCTAGTGGAAGCATAAATGTTATGCTGGTATGGATATAATTATCTTGCTAGTGGGAGCATGAGTATTATCTTAAGTGTTGCAAGTTAGCAGTATTAATTATAGAAAACAAAAGTTTCACTTTGCAAAGTTGCAAGGGTTGAAAAGTTGTTTTGCTATAATTAAAGGAGAGAATATTATACTTCATTTGAAAAATCTGAAAGATTGGATCGAGAAAATTTAATTAAATTTCGTCGAAGAACATATATCGATCTTATGTTGAAAAGGTTCAGCTTAAAAGAATTCTATATATGACAATATTATAGCAAGAAACCGGTAAAGTATCACGTTTTTCATGAATCGTGTCCCATACGCTTCTGGTATATGATTGATTGCATATGCTATAATATTCGACTGTTCTAAATTTTCCAAATGCCTAAGGCATTAAGAAGGAAAAAGGACTAGAATTGGATTTGACCAAAATAATTAAACAACTGTCAAATACAATCTAAGGTTTGCCAAGTATTGGTCACTTATGGGCAGTTGGAAGTATAGTAACGAATGGACCATACTGACATTATTATGATTAGATATGATTCTATTAATAATGAGCTATCATATGGCAAATACGGAAATGTTTCCATATTAGGAGTTGGATATCGAGAATCTATGTCTAGATTAGAAACTTTTATGCAGGAAGGATGTTCAAAGGAATGTACTTTGAATACAAGACTTCACATCTATGGAATTGCGTTGTGACAATCTCCATTAGAGCACTTTGTAATATCATTGGCAAAGTATTGGTGGCTTTGGTGCTGTGACATTATGAAAGGATCATTGCGTAAAATATTAGAATATAACGTATTCTAGTAGTCACAAGAATTTGGTATTGTTACACCTATGACAAGGATTAGGAGTTTTCAAATGGGTATCATTGGAAATGTGTTCAATTGATCTATTTCACAAAGTATGGACCATATGTCAACAGAGTGTGCATGCTTGGAGCATGGGACAACTGTTGTTATAGTTCAAGTAGTAAGTTGATTATCTGAAACATTATACAATGAATATTGAGTAATCAATATCGTGATTAAATAAAGGTTGTTTATTTATACTCAAAAGTTTGGGGCCATATAGGATTAATATTATTCTTGTGTTTCACTTTGCATGTTTTGACTTCCCGAATAATAAGATTATTTAAACCATCCACAGTCGATAAATACTTTGGAAGTAGGTATTGAAGTTAGACTGTCATGAATCCGACTGTAGATTGTCTGAAGCATTTTACAGATAGCAAAAGTTTGTTGCAGTGTTCATGAGTACTCTTGAAATAAGATTTGAGTATTGTATTAAACCCACGCTCACTTGAATCACTTCATGGATTTTATCAAGGGTGATTTGTGAGACGCTAATATATTACATTCTTGAAACTGAGACGTGTGAGTTGTAATTTACAAGTCGGTTGCACATTGATAATATGTAAACGCACCAGTAACTTGATGTTATAAAACATATTGTTGTGTGTCATTTGATGAGTAAATACAATCAAGCATTTGAGTCAAAGTTTTTCTGTTCCTTTTACCCAATGTGGTATAAAAGTGATATTTGTGGGCCCCTCGATGATTTAGTGATGACACCCTAAGCGCTTGGCCAAGCATGGACTAAGTTGATGTGTTCAATTGTAGTTTATTGTTAGTCGTCATAAATCGGAAATCGGGAAACAACACATGAACAGAGAGTATGATTAAAATCCATGTCTTAGTTCATACGATATCTAGAATGGAGGAATATATGATCCCTTATCTAAAGGACGCCTTACTGATAAGATTAGACTTGACATCGGCTTTTGAAAGCTACGATTACTGATCAGGTTCTGAAGTCGTACTTGCAAAATAGTTATTAGACTTATCCAAGTGGGAGACTATTAGATTAGGTGTCTAAGCCCATAACTATTTTGGTATGTACTTGACCCGATTATTAACATGGTCCTTTTAGGTTGCCTTCTCCATAGCAACTGATAGGATGAATTAAGGAGAAAGAGGATTAATTATGATTTATTAATATATTAAAAGAGAATCATATTGTTTAATTAATATTAATCAAGAATTAATTTAGAATTAATTTTGTGGTCAAAAGAGATTAATTAAATTAAGGGGACTGATATTGTAATTATAAGATAGTTACAAAGTTGGGCTTAAGATCCATAAAGAAGCAATGGACGAATTCTATACGAGAGTCCATACAGAAAGCGTCAAAGGGGCCTTTTGGAACGATCCATTGGGCTGCATAAGGACTAAGCAACTGGATTACAGTTTCAGGTTGAAAACCCTAGAAGCCTCAACTATATAAAGGACCCCAAGGCTTCCAAAAACGTGGCTAAGCACTCTTAGAAGGTCTTTGATGTTTTTAGTACCTCCTCCTCCCTCTCCTAAGTCATCTTGTTGCTAGTGGTGTTTGTGACTCCATTAGAGGTGAAACACTTGGGGAACTAGGCTTTCAAGAGTCAAGATCAAGAAGGTTTATGATTGTTACTGCTACATAACAATCAAGGTAAGATCTAAACCCTATTTTCATATATGATTTCGATTATAGTATTGTAGATCTAGGGTTTATGATCTTTGTATAACTTGCATGTACAACTAAATAAACTAGATCCAAAGCTTTAGGGTTTGCATGTGCACCATAAGATTGATGTAATGCTCAAAACCCATCAGTGGTATCAAAGTCTAGGTTGTTTATGTAATGTATTTGATGCTATGTTTGATCATACAAAGCTAAAAAATTTCATTTTTTGGGTTCTTACCAGGCTCATGACGTGAGCTCAGTTCTGACAGCAAATCTCGAAATTTTTGCCATATTTTGATTTGGATAATTACCATAAACAGTTTTTCCAGATAAAATCCGATTTTTTTTCATTATGGTATTGATTATCCTAATCCAAATAATAGATAATGGTCAAAATTAAGATAATTACTTGTTTTATAAGATAAAGATTAATTATTTGTAGTTTTGATTAGAATTATCTTGTAAGAAAATTAAACAAGGTGAAATTTAGATAATCATTAATTACTTGATTAATTGAATTATTTGTAATTTGATCAAGGAAGTTTTGAAAAGTTTTAAAACTTGCCCTCAAGTTTTGGAATTTAAATTTTTGATTAAAAGTTTAATTTTGAAATGTTTAAATTGAAATCCCTAAAGTTTTTGAAAAGTATCAAAATTTGTAAGTTTTGGAATTTTAATATTTGATTAAAAGTTTAATTTTTAAATATTAAATAATAAAACCATAGTATTTTGAAAAGTTCGAATTATACCCTTATGGTTTTCTTAAATTAAGTGTGTAATTAAAAGAGATTTAATAAATCCAATAGGTAATGGTTTATATTTAATAAAAATTAAAGGTATAATTTATTAGATTAAACCACCTAGTATTTTAAAAGTATAAAATACACACTTATACTATATAAAATTAAAAATCTGATATTATATATGTATGAGTAAAAAGTCAGTCTTACCGTTAGTATTCCTCATTCAAGAAGCTGGTCTCTAAGGGTGTTTAAGGAAATTGCTTATAAAATGGCGATTGAATGGGTATCCACTCTTACCCACTACACTCTTCACTAGTGGAAGGTCGTTAGTCGAAAGGGTAGGATACGACACAACCTTCCATTATAAGTATAATGAAATACGAAGTAACTAAACTGTTTTATAAATTCCCAAATCTTAGTTACTTTAGGAAAAATGTGGATTTGGTGCAAATCCATGAAATTACACATTGCACCTTATTGGTCGTTAGTGGAGCGTGTGTGGTTAACCGACACACTAATATGGGACCAATGAAGGATGGAAATTGGTAGCTTGATGTTTATCATATATCAATGGAGCGTGTGTGGTTAACCGGCACATTGATTGGGTGATTTGTAATATCGAGAGTACCAAGCTAATTTGCATGGTTATCCACACCTTGTTTGTGATCCTCGGCATCCCAGTCACAAACTTGACGGGCATAATCGAGATTTAAACATGCTATTGAAAAGTTCAATGAATCTCAAAGGATCTAGGAGTTTCAATTCATTTAAAACCTAATTTTCAATTTTTGTTTTTCATGGTGGAAATTGGTAAATCGTCATTTACCTACCTCCAAATATTCTACAATTTGGATTACGACATCCATCTTCCATATTGTAGGATATTGTGTTGGGTCCTAGCCTTGATATTTCATTTAGGTGTTATATCAAGGATTCCGATCAACTAACTTGAATTTCCCCCATTTTGTAGATGTCAAAATCTATCAGCTATGATCTTCCCGAATCCTTAGGAAAATGTTTTCCACATGAAGATATATGATGTTCCACAATTGCATTGTGGAAATCGAAATCATGATTCACTACCTTTACCTCCTCCAATACTTCTCCCCAACCCACGTGTTCGAAGACTTGAAAAGTTCAAGGTCTCTCAAGCCCTATTGGCAAAAAGACATGAAGATGGAAAGTCTATGTGTGCACACATCTTAGTGATGAAGTGACACATTGACAGGTTGAGGATAATAGGTATCGATGTTTCAAGGAAGTTGGTTGTTGACTTGGTTCTTCAATCACTTCTCGAATCATATAGTAAGTTCATTAGAGAGTAGTATGTGACGGAACACGATGTGACCCTCATTGATTTGACTTATTTGCTTATTGCTGCTGCATATATCAACAATGATTTGGCGCACTGGTCGAGCAAATTTGTCTGATAAATCAATATCCCAACCTTATGTGAGCAATGGAAACATTGGAAGTCCAAAAAAAGTTTTCCCTACATAGGAGAAAAGTTGAATCTAAGACAGTCCTGTGTACAATTCAAGAAGAATACATATGTTTCTACTACCAAAAGAGGGGGCATTGGTTGCAAAGCTGCCCGAAGCATCTGCAAGATATCAAGGATTGGAAGATAAGAGCCCCCTTCACAGGTATTTACACTATTCAATCTTATAACTCATCACATGTTATTTCTTAGGTCCTTGACACAGGTTGTGCTTTTCACATTTGTTCTGATTTGTAGGGTCTAAGAAGAAGTAGGGATGTGGAGCACAAGAAGATGAACTTGATCATGGGGAATAGCAGAGCGTTGCCTATCACCAAGATTGGAGTTTATTCTTTATTGTGTATTAATGGGTTAGGGTTAGATTTGAACGATTGTTGCTATTCGTCAGAAATGGCAAGAAACATTATTTTTTTCATGGTTTGTATAAACAAGGTTTTAGATTTTCGTTTAATAATGAAATTGGTTCTATTAATGCTTTCTATAATGGTAAATTTTATTTTGAAGCATTGCCTTATAATGGTATATATGAAACAGTGATGGTTGTAGACAACTTAGGAAATAATGTGTTGCATATTGATTCTTCCAATGGTTTGGACGAAGAATGCTTGTTGCATTGTCATCTTGGACATGTCAACAAGAAGTGCATAGGCCAAATCCAAAAAGGATGGAGTGTTGGAGTCATTTGACCTAAATTCGGATAACACGTGCGAGTCTTGTGTTCCTAGAAAGATGACTAAGTCACCTTTCACTAGTACTTGTGAAAGAGGTGAGGGATTATTGGATTTCATTCACACCGATGTGTGTGGGCCCTTTAGATCCACCACAAGGGATGCAAATCGCTTCTACGTGACTTTTACCAATGATTATAGCAGATTTGGTATATCTACTTAATCAAGCATAAGTTAGAAACTTTTGAAAAGTTCAAAAGAGTTTAAGCAAGAAGTAGAGAATCAATTGGGAAGGAAGATAAAGATGCTCGATCTGATCAAGGCGGTGAGTATCTTAGTATCAAGTTCCACGACTATCTTAAGGAATGTAGAATTATTTCATGATTGACGCCACCTAGGACACCGCAGCTGAACGGTATGGCTGAGAGGCGCAATCGAACTTTTTTTGACATGGTTCGTTCCATGATGAGTCGAGCTTCGCTACCTATCTCATTATGGGGGTATGCCTTAGAGACTGCCGCCCATATCCTTAATCTAGTCGTGGCTAAGAAGGTTGCCAAAACACTTCACGAGATGTGGACAGGGAAGGTTCCCTCGTTGGCACATGTCAATGTTTGGGGCTGCGAGGCTTTCGTAAGAAGAGAGGCTCACGATAAGCTTGAACCTCGCAGTGAGCGGTGTATATTCGTCGGTTATCCATGGAAGTCCTTTAGATATCTCTTCCACAAACCTAGTGACAATGTTGTCTTCGTTGCTAGGAGAGGGGTTTTCCGAGAAAGAGAAATCATAGGCCAAAAGGACAGTGGGAGGAAAATTGACCTTGAAGAGCTTCAAGAATCAAGTTATGAAGGAACCTCAAAGACTAGCACTCAACCCATGGAGGAAACTCTTGGTGAACCGATTGACGAGTCCTTAACTCTTTGACATTCCACTAGAGTTAGTCTTCCACCCGTGTTATATGGCTTTCATATAACTGTTGAGGGTGATACATTTATTTGGGTTAGTACACTAGTAAATATGGATGAACCTGACAGCTACAAAGAAGCCATGGCAGGCTCGGAGTCTGTAAAATGGAAAGAGGGGATGGACTGTGGAATTCAGTCCATGTATGACCATCAAGTTTGGAACTTGGTTGACAATGTACCAGCTTGTAAGACGGTCGGGTGCAAGTGGATCTTCAAGAAGAAGACCAACATGGATGGAAAAGTGCACACATTCAAGGCACGACTGGCTGCGAAGGGTTTCACTCAAACTCCAGGAGTTGACTATGACGATACTTTCTCACATGTGGCCAAGATCAAGTCTATAAGGGTTATGCTAACCATAGTTGTGTTTTATGATTATGAAATATGGCAGATGGACGTCAAAACTGCTTTGCTTAATGGAAAGTTGGCTGAGGATGTTTACATGAATCAGCCAGAGGGTTTTATGGATGCAAAGTACCCGAATAGAGTGTGTAAGCTTGAAAAATCCATTTATGGATTAAAACAAGCATCTCGCAGATGGAATCTTTGTTTCAATGAGAAAGTGAAAGAGTTTGGTTTTTCGAGAAGTGAGGATGAGTCCTACATATATGTCAAAGCTAGTGGGAGTATAGTTAGCTTCTTGGTATTGTATGTGGATGACATACTACTCAAAGGAACCAACGTCCCAACCTTGCAGGAGGTTAAGTCCTGGCTTGGGAAGTGTTTCTCTATGAAGGATCTCGGAGATGCTACTTATATTCTAAGGTTAAGGATAATAAGAAATAAGAGTAAGAGACTAGTATGACTTAGTCAAAGTAGTTACTTGGATAAAGTATTGAAACGTTTTAGCATGGAGAATTCGAAAAAAGGGGAGTTACCAATCCAGAACAATACC
Organism: Lactuca sativa; assembly: GCF_002870075.4. Lineage (NCBI taxonomy): Eukaryota > Viridiplantae > Streptophyta > Magnoliopsida > Asterales > Asteraceae > Lactuca > Lactuca sativa. Next base: position 288,695,334 of record NC_056626.2, read on the forward strand.
AAATTGAGTAAGACTCAAATCCCGCATACCGATGCTGAGATAGCAGAAATGTGTCAAGTACCATATGCTTTCGTCGTTGGCTCGATCATGTATGCTATGACGTGTACTCGCCCTGATGTGGCTTTTTCCTTGAGCATGTTCAACCGATATCAAGGGAACCCTGGTAGAGCTCATTGGATAGCAGTAAAGAACGTTCTTAAGTATCTATGAAGGATGAACGACTGGGTCCTTATACTTGGTGGAAGTGAAGACTTGAAAAGGTATAGTGATGCTAGTTTTTAGACCGACAGAGATAACTTCCGCTCTCAGTCGGTCTAGGTATTTACCCTGAATGGAGGAGAAGTGACTTAGAAAAGTTCCAAGCAAGAGACTGTAGCTGATTCAACATGAGAATCAGAGTACATAGCAGCGAGCGAAGCATTGAATGAGGCGATATGGTTGAAGAACTTCATCAGGGACCTTGGAGTTATACCAGTCATAAAGGAGCCTATGAATATTTTCTGCGATAACGAAGGAGCGTTTTCCTTGACCAAGGAACCAAGGGATCATAGGAGATCCGGGAACATTGACAAAAAATACCACTTCATCAGGCATCCGGTAGAAGAAGGACTCCTAGTAGTAAAGAGGGTATCGTCAGAGGAGAACCCAACAGATCCCCTCACAAAGGGTCTGAGCAGGGTTAAGCACTTACAGCATGCGAGGAGCATTGGTCTTAAAGATGATATTAGTTTTAGAGATTAGATAGTTATTTAGAAACTTGTAATAGAGAAAATGTAATTGACATTTGATGATTAAATAAAGGAGTTTTATTTATAAGTAAAGTTACTATCTTGTGTCAATTGTTTACTACTATTTCACTTCTGCATGTTTTGACTTCCAGAATAATAGGATTATTCAAATTATACATAGTCGATCATAATTTCTAAGTAGACTATGAGGTTAGATTGTCATGAATTGGTTTGTAGATTGTCTAAGCGTTTAGGCATAGCAAAAATTTGTTGAAACCCACGCTCATATGAATCACTTCATATAATTTATCACGAGTGATTGTGAGATGATAATATCATATAGTCTTTAAACCGAGATATATGAGTTTTTGTTTACAAGTTGGTTGTGCATTGATAGTGCGTAAACACATCAGTAACTTGATGTTATAAAACGTATAGTTATGTACAATTTAATAAGTAAATAGTATAATCATATAAGTCAAAGTTTATTTGTTCCATTTATCCTAGGAGGGTTAAAAGCGATATCTTGGGCCCATTGATGCTTTGGTGTTGACTTATGTATCGGGCTTGGTCAGAACTGAATTGATGTGTTCAATTAAGCTCTATGTCAAACAAATCAGAAGTTAGGAAACAAACTACTGGACACTTAGAATGATTATGTTCCATGTTATATTCCACACAATATCTTGAGAATGGAGGACTACATGATCCCTTATCTAAAGGACACGTTATTGACTAGGTCAGAGTTCGACAACGACTTTTATGAGCTAGGATTGCTAACCGGATTTTGAAGACATACTTGTAGTTATAGTTATTAGACTTATCCAAGTGGAAGATTGTTGGATTAGGTGTCTAAGACCATACCTATAATTGGTATGTACTTGACCCGATAGTAGCATGGTCTTTTTGGGTTGCCTGCACCATAACAATTTGATAGGATGAATAATAGAGAAAGAGGTTAATTATGATTTATTAATATATTACAAGAATAATATATTAATTGAGAAATCATATTATTTAATTAGTATTGATCACAAATTAATTTGGAATTCAATTTGTGATCAAAAGAGACTGATTAAATTATGGGAACTAATATTGCAATTATATGATAGTTGCAAAGTTGGGCTTGTGGATCCCTAAGAAAGGATGGACGAAATCCTATGTATAGCCCAGATAGATTTCGTCCATATAGATTTCGTCCATAAGAGGCCTTCTGGAAGGATCTACTAGATTGCTTAAGGCCTAAGCAGAGAATTAGGGTTTCAGTCAAATACCGTAATTGCACAACTATATAAAGACCCCATGGCACCCTGAAATCGGGTGCTTGCATTCAAGAGAATACCCTAGCCAATTTTAGGAGCCTCTCACCTCTCTCTCGTAATCCTCCATTGCTACTTGGTGTTTGTGACTCACTAGAGGTGCAAAAATTGAGGCAGTAAGCTCTTGAAGGTCAAGATCTACGAGCTACAAGGAAAAAGTATTCTTCTAATCTTGTTTCATGTTGAAAACATCGAAAATTATATGCTAGTTAGGGTTCATGCTTTGGATGATTTGATTTGCATGTATAACTTGAGAAAAACCTAGATCCAAAGCGTTAGGGTTGAATGTACACTATAGGAATGTTGTAGTGCTCAAAACCCATCACTTTAGGGGTTTGTTTTAGAACACTTTAAAAAACAAAATTTGTGTTCCAATGGATGTAGCACTACCTGTGTTAATGGCTTATATAACATTTACCAAAGAAGCTTTTAACTAAATGGTTTCAAGCATTTTGTCATTTTTTACTAAGAAAACATAATAATTGCATGTTCTCATATGTCTATAAAACTCTATCTGGTTTGGTGAACATTTCATTTGTTACCATCTGTCTTATTTACTACACACTAAAGTGGAATTAGCATATAATATTCGTATACATACACATAAACATACAATCTTTATAACTTTTAGTTCAATGTAGATCTGGGCTGGTTCTAGAATTTGTGTATGGTTAAAGACTGATTTATCAACTTCTTGTTCAATGATTTCCATGTCTTTGTCCAGTGACTTCGAAGTCTCTTTCATTGACTTCCAAGTCTTCCATGGAAATAATTAACTATGTCTCTCTAAATTAATTAGTTTTTTGTTCATAAGAGCCCATTAGTTCATCATAACAACGCATCTTTACACATCAATTATTTTCTAAATTAAATTGAGTTTGGGTATATAAAGGGTAATCTAAGGGGTTTGGGGCTCTATCTCATTTTCAAAAGTATTTTTTTGGTTGCAACCACATATACATGTTTTGGTGTTGTAAATACCAATGTTGCTTGCTATACTCTGACTTCGTCCAAACACAATCTTTCAATAATTGCAAGTTAAACACTTGCTCCTTGTCTTCTTTTATAGATCTACACAAGTCCAATTATTTTATAAAACTAATGCACAATAGATTTAGATAGAAACATTGAATACATCATCTTTGAATAGATTAGTTGAAACCACACCTTCTTTTAACTTGTGTATCATTGTCTTTATCTTGATCAATTTAGTATTGTGGTGTTCGTAAAAAAAAACAGAAAAACAAACAAAACACTTTATTCGAATTGGGTTTCGAAATTTTTAAAAATAGTTCATGGAAAAAGAGGCAGATGGTGATGAGGTAGTAGTAAAGATTACAATTGTTGAAGCAAAGTTGAAAAATGAGGAAATCAAGGGCATTGAGCTACCACCTGCTTCTATTTCTACTATTATTCATCCTCTTCAAATTCAATCGAATCAAGATTAGGATCTTATATCATCAATAGCACACCCCAAAAAGTATTTAATTTGTTGACTTAGTTATATAAGTTATTAACGTGTCACATTCTCTACTTTAAATGATGCTCTTTTATTACTCTAGTTTTACATCATCTTCAAAATGTGATCATGTTTGACTTTGCTTTTTGCCATTCGGGTTGGACATAATCATAAATAAAACTCTCCTGACGCCAGAGAAACATACATGGAATGGTTAAGTTAGAGAAGAGAATAAAATTGTGGAAGTAATCACATTGAAGTTGATCAAAATCACAAACCTTATTGAACAAAATGTCTATGTTGTATATGTGTATAACACGATCCTTTAGTATGCACTTCCACCTATTCTATGCACGAGTCACCTGTAAAAAGGCTAGACTTTTTAGAATTATGTTGTAAAATGAAATCAATTATGTTGTTATACCAATTAAACCTAAAACAATACTAATTCCCTTATCTTGTAAAGTTTCTGATATTAGAATGGATATAAAAACTACAACATCACTCATTTTGAAAAACAGAGTTTTGGTTTGATAAAACTTTAGGCTTTTGTAACATCCATAAAATTCATGAAAATTTAAAACTTTTTCAAGCATTCAAAAACCATTATTTATTACAAAATGTTATCAAAGTAGTTTCATATCAGAGTATCCCATAAATCGATATCATAAAATGTGAGGAGGTGCACGATAAAGCCTTCGCCTTCCCGCGATCATCCGAAGTACCTGAAACAAAATCAAAAAAACTATAAGCCTGAAGCTTAGTGAGTTCCCTAGCCTAAAATTCCAACGTCATACATAATCATAACAATATCATAACAAACTACATTTATGTAGAATCTAAAGTATGACTTGACTGCCCTCACCAGGCCTTCAGTCTATTTGTCCCATTCTTAGAACCTTCAGCATGTATGGTCCGCCCTACCGAGCCTTTAGCCTGTCTGGACCGTTCTTCAGGCTTGCGGCCTGACTAATATGCCCCATTGGGCCTGTAGTCTATCCGAGCCGCCCTGGGTATGTTGGACTACAACACAAAGCAGGTCCACCTCAACCCACCCCAAACATACAATCAACACATAGATAACAATTGCTAGCATATCCAAACAGTCAGAGCGATCTAACAGGTCATTAATCATAGAATCATCCTATAAACCAGGATACCGACCTAACACGTCACTAAACATAGCATCATCCTATATACCAGGATGCCGATCTAACATGTTGCTAAGCATATCATCATGCGATTGTTGGGTTTTAAGCATTCTAACACTCCTAAGTGTACATGCAACCCTAAATACCTAAGTCAAGGGGGTTAACTCGTCGAGTCCAGGGTGGAACTCGACGAGTCCGAGCGGGATCCGGGTCGAAGAGTAAGTGACCGAATTGACGAGTCGGAGAGTGGACTCGGCGAGTCCGCTCTGGATTGGGAAACCCTAAATCCGGGACTTTGGGCACTATTTAAGAGTCTTATTCTCTCCATTAGGGTTCCTTGGATCCTCTCTCATCCAGAAACTAAAAACCTTAGCCTCCATTGTTGCATATTCAAGTCTCTTGCCATTTTTGGGTGATTTGAAGGAAGAAGGAAGGAAGGAATTATTGGGGCTTCAAGGATTGGATTTAGATCCAGAGTTTGGGTCACCTTTCAGAGTTATTGAAGGTATTAAGTCGTTATTTTCACACTTCTTCATCTAGATCTACCTTGGTTATGAGTTTTGGGGCTTTTATGCCATGTTTAAGAACTATTTTGAGTTAGAAGCCCAGATCTGAAGTTGCTACTTCAGATCTAAGTGTATCTTGGCCTAGAAAATCATAAAGCATCAGTCTATGGGTTGGTTGTTAAGCCTCTTTGTATTAAACCCTAGTTTGTAGTGTTTTGAGCCTTGATCTCCTTAGTTATACGTAAAGTTTGCAACTTTACGTGGGGGATAGGCTTTGGAGGAGTGGATCTACAATTTGGAGTCCCTGCATGACTCAAAAAGCCTCTGAATGTCCGAAGGACTGAATAGACTCGGCGAGTAGTATGAATATTAGGAGGGACTCGACGAGTTGGATGAAAAACTCGGCGAGTCTGTTGAAGATTGTCTTGGACTCTGCAAGTCTGTTCTCGGACTCGGTGAGTCAAGTTGCGAAACCCCAAACCCTTAAAGTTAGGACTCGGATCAGTGAGTTGAGTGGGGACTCAGTTAGTTGGACAGGTCAGGACTCGGAAATCGGTAGACTCGGCGAGTCGAGTCGCAAATGAAAGGATTCTGAGCTACTGAACTCGGCGAGTCAGTAGGCAGACTCGGCGAGTAGGGTTGACCTGGAAGGTTGACTTCGACCATAGTTGACTAAGTTGACTTTTGGAGAACAGTTAAGCTAAGTGATTTATGTTTTGATATTAGAAGCTTGGGGAGCTAGTGGAGCAGCGGTTCAGGGAATTTTCGGTCAGCATCCAGAGGGGTTACCAGCAAGTTCAACAGTGCGAGGTGAGTTTCCTTTTGTGTGAATGGGTCTACGATGAGTAGGAAGACCCGGGGGTTAGCCTTAGGCACAGTATGCTAGAATAATATTCAGGACCATGGTCCAATGATAGCGGGCGGGTGCCTAAGGAATGGTTTTTATGATAGTTTATACTTGTTGTCTGTGTGATACATGTATGTGCCTGGTAGGGAGGTGAGTGTGGGCGAGGTCCTGTATCTCACCAGTAGCAGAGTGTGGACGGTGTTCCACATCTCATTAGCAGCAGAGCAAGGGCAAGGCCCAAGTTAGGGAAAGAGTGGGTGTGGGTTGGGCCCGTATCTCACTATCAGTAGGAGCGTGGGCGGGGTTCCATGACTAATCAGTAGCAGGACAAGGGCGAGGCCCAGGATAGGCGATGCCTCAAGACAGATTTATTAGTATATGTTAGCTTATGTGTTGTGATATGATTATGTGTTAGTATATGTTAGCGGGCGAGGCCCAAGGACAAGCGAGGCCTAAGTGAAACAGATTTGTATCCGAGCGAGGCTCGTACCCGGGCGGGGCCGTTGTAGCGGGCGAGGCCCGAAGTAGTGGGCGTGGCCCAATATATGCTGTATATGTTTATGCAGGATATGTGGTAGGTTGGGGAACTCACTAAGCTTCGTGCTTACGGTTTTCAGTTTCGTTTTCAGGTACTTCCGGTAGCGGAGGGAAGATCTCGGGGTGATCGCATGGCACACACCATAGATTAGTCAGCCCGGGATGTTTTACTCTGATAATGAACATATGTTTTGGAATTTATTACTCTGATTTTGTTATGGATTGACAAATATGTTTTAAGTATTGTTTTATAAAAGAAATTTTTAGTCTTGAAAATTGGAATTCATTACTCTGATTTTGTTATGGATGCACCAACCAAGGACATTTATATATAGTGTGGAGATTAGGGTTAAACCCTAATACCCATGACCTTTCATTTCATATCATCCATGGGTTAAACACTCCATGGACTATCCATGAAAGCTTAGTCCAACCTAAATGAACTTGGCCCATCACACACAAATATCTTAGAGTCCATATTTAAGTAGTTCATTTTGATCACTTAATTAATTACAAATTAATTCTTGATCAATACTAATTAAATAATATGATTATATATTAATATATTAGAACTTATAATATATTAATATAAATCACTAGTATCCTTTTTCCTCATCTTATCAATCCAATTGTCTCGATGCCATGCAACCCAAATGGACCATGTCGGGTCGGGTCAAGTCTTACCAATTATAGTTATGGACTTAGACATTAATCCAACAGCAATAACCAAGATAACAATCCAAAAAGAAGGGTCGACATTGGTGCCTTCGCCCCTATTGATATAGTAAGAAGAACTCACCTCTCAATGTGGAACTGAACTAAAAGATCAAACTCCCGAATCACAGCTCTAATCTCAAACACCTACAAACACCATTGATCAAATTCCCATAAATTCCAAATTACCAAAATACCCTCAGAAGTCAAACTGGTCAACCCTTGGTCAAAGTCAAAGTTAACGGTCAAGGTTAACAGTCCATGTTGACCCAACTCGTCGAGTGTAGCTTATAGACTCGCTGAGTTCCTTCAGAATTCAAAAAACCGTGAAAGCCCGAGTCAACTCGCCAAGTTACCAAGTAACTTGTCGAGTCCAAGCAGCATCCAAAATATCGGGAAAACCCTAACCAAATCGTCGAGTTATCTCACTAACTCGTCGAGTCAATGCAGCATCTAGAATATTGGGAAAACCCTAACCAAATCAAGTTCTTCTTGTCTTAACGTGTTCAACCATTTCCAATCGATCCCAAGGCCCCAAACTAAAAATCTAGCTTCATGGAACGGAGATACCATGTAAAGTTGCCAACTTTACATGCATGCAAGGCCTCAAAGGGAGTAAAACACTAAAACTAGCCTTACGAAGAGGTTTAGGGCATGGAGAAGGGCCAAAGCTTCTTAAAGCTTGAGTGTTTATGTCCATGAGGGCCTAGTCCAAATCTGAACTCCTCAATTCAGAACGTTCTAAACACTAGAAATGCCTTAAGAGTAAGCTAGAAGTGACCCTAAACTCTTGAATGGAGAGATCTAACAAGAAAATGATCAAAGTAATGAGTTTTTACCTTCAAATGAATGCCAAGACGAGGTAGATGCTGGATCTACAAGCTCCTTCTCGTTCCAAGCTTCTCAATCTTCAATTCTCTTGAAGAAATGCACCAAACACACACTTTTAGCCTCTCTCTAACACACACACACACACAGACACACTCAAAATAGGAGGTTAGCTCGATTAGGGTTTGATTCTGGACGTGAAAGGTGGTAAGGAGGCTAGAGGGAGGACTTAAGGTCCTTTAAATAGGGTGCAAACCCTAAATATTAGAGTTTTCATGTCTAGCCTCAACTCGTCGAGTAGGTTCTAGAATCCGCGCCCACAACGAGTTGCGACAGTCAACTCGTCGAATAGGTTTATAATTATGAATATAAAAGTTTTAAAATTTATACCTAAGAGTCGGGATGTTACAGCTGCACTTTTAAAGTGCAAGCAATAATGATATTTATATGTGTAAATTACAACTTTTACCTTGTCAAACCGAGCCAAAACCAATTATTCTATAATCAGTTTAAACTTAAAAAAAAAAACATTTTTTTTAAACCGGTATTTGTACCCCTCTAGAGATCCATATAAATTATTACCTTTGAAACGCCGAAAATCATCCTCTGTTCTAATTAATAGTCACTCCCTTTATTCATTCAACATACCGAGCCCATCATGAGTATCTAATAAAAATCGTATAATCCATGGAAACTTAATTCCTTGCTTTAGACCTTGGCAAACACCATTAGATTTTTAGAAAATTTTATTAGAATATTGTACTTCGAAATGCATTCTCATTCTAATGAGATGACCGAAAGGTAGTAGTTTACCCATTATTATAATTAGATACACTTTTACGATAAGTTATTCTAATGAAAAGATATTCGAAAAAATAATGTGGTAATAATAAGAGTTGAAAATAAAACAATTTAGTAAAATTTTATAAATATGCACTACTAATTTTTTCATATTTATAATTTAGTAAAAACAATGTGGTAATTTTGTGACATCCACAACTATGTAGTAATTCTCTAGTTCTTGCATTTAAGTTTTCTTTACCATAAATAAGTAGAAAGTAAGCTGCCATTTCTTGTATTTAGGCTTCCTTTACCATAATGTACTTTATAATTCCTTGCATTTAAGCTTCTTTCACAATTATTGTCCTAATTTTATTTGGTTTTTGGGTTTACATTGGTCATTGGGTGCTAGCACTACTAGACATGCAAACATGTTATTACGTTGATTCGCTAAGGTGTCTGGATGTTGATCCATAATTAAAGTTGATGATTGAAGCGTAAGTAATATAAATTATTGAACATTAAATTATTTTCTTTGATATATTTCATCCAAATTTTTTTTTTGTAGAGCATTGCCTTTGCATGCAAGACCAAGTGGATCAAATAAAAAGGTTAAAGTCAACTGGGTAAATATTATGGTTAGCACAAACTGCAACTTTAATTTCAATTGGATTTGATTAATATATTATTTTTTTTACTGATCAGTTTATTATATAATTGTACAATGTCCCTTTCAGTCTGCTTACACAAAATACGGGTATTATGTTCTTAAGTACATGAAAGTGGTTGTTGAAGGACTTGAAGTGTTCAATAACAATGTAATTAAATCTATTAGTTACTTGATGGACATGAAGTGTTCTAGAATATTTACATATATAATTATTTAATGGTTTTTGCTAATATATTAGTTTTTGTCTCAGTTTTGAGGAAAGAATGAATATACAGACGTCGAGCTTGATACGGTGCGTAAAGAATGAGCTACTTATGTCATAAATTTCATTTATTAGTGATATGAATTTGACAATTACTTTTTGATGAATTTAGACCGTATTTTTTGAATTTGACACTATATATATATATATATATATATATATATATATATATATATATATATATATATATATATATATATATATATATATATAACCATGCCATATAATGTATGTCTTAAAAATATGTCAAAAATCATATTGTACAAAACATATGTCGTAATTTGAATTCGTAAATGTCTGTCATAAATACAAAAATGTTACGAATTATGACAAACAAAGTCAGTCGTAAATGTATGGCGAAAACACATGTCGTCTATGTATGTCTTAATTGCTGGTCATAAAAGTCTGTCGTAATTTTATGACAGATTAAGTGTCTGTCATTTTCCTTTATGAAATGGCTTTCAATGACAGACATTTATCTGTCATGTATAGGCATTTTTGACAGACATTGTCTTTCAAGGAAACCTTTTTTTTAGTATTGTGATGTTTAAAAATGCATATACGAAATTCTCCTTGACATTATACAATGTCTGTTAGAAAAAATAAACACCATTCACTTTTATAACACAATGATTAGTGTTAGTGTGCTATTCCATGCATTTTTATTTTTGTTTCTATAAAGCATGTAGTTATAAAGGGGAAAAAATAAAGCTATTTTCAATTCATCTGTTTTTCTTTGATAAAAACATCAACAAAATTATGCACCATCGTTCCGCATGTCGCAAAACGGGGGATACCCCTTAGTTACTATTAATTTACACAATTCGCCTAACGCTAAGTGATTCTTTGTAAGAATTGGGGTATATAAAAAGCTTGGAAATTCTAAGAATTGTGGTTTTCGCTTTCAGATTGAAGTATTTGGGTGGTAATCCCAATCTTTATTCGGATAAGACTTAGAATTTAGAAAAATAGAAGAGAGAATGTTCAAGATGTTATGAAAAAGAAGAGTACCAACAACAATTTCGGATATGATCATATAATCAGATAAACTTACAGTCTTAAAACTGCCACATGACAGTTTTATGTCCTAAAACTGTCAAAACGTCATAAACTAACTTAAATTCGGGTCTAAAATATGGATCACAAAACTGGGTACATTTACAAAAAATTCGATCCCAGCCAGGGCCTTTGCCCCTTGGACCCCGCCAGGGACTACCGCTCACCCCGCCTCTTGGACTCTGCTCCCAGGGGCGCTACCCCCGGACCCCCGTTGGTTTAGGGGCTTCATCCGTAAATAGCAGTACACTTTCAACAAAGACAAAATTAAACAAATGTGCACTCCGCACCATTCCGATTTGTTCAGTAATTGTCAAAATGACATTTATCAACAAATTAATCTCATTACACTTAAATAACGTTAGTGATATAAAATCACTATCATTCTTTCACAAACTTCACAAACTTTAGACAGTTTACCTAACCGATATTAAATTAAGTGATTCCTTAACCTATTTTGTACATAGGTTTAGCTAGCCAACACTAAATTAAGTGATTGGTATTAATTTTTACATATTTTGCATAACAAGGCCTTAAATCAATAAATGGTCTTTAGTGCATTTGTATTCTAGATAATTAACGTACCAAATATATCTACCTAAGCATTTATTCAAAATTTCATTCTTATGTGAATTGGTAGTTACATAAAGTGTTCATTAATTTGTATGTTTAGTTTCTAATGGCATTTTTGTTGAAGTACTAGTAACAAAGGTTGCATTTTATATCATATTAGTTAGTTCCAACGCCTATCAGTGTTGGTGAATCAAAGCAATAACCATTTTCCTTAGGCCACTCATTTAGGTAGCCTTTAAGAACTATATAGATTGTTTTCCAAGGAAAGGCTTTTCCCATACTCTTTCTCCTTGTGGAAACTTATACTTCTCACGGCATTTTTATCACATGCACAATAACGTTATGTTTTTTTATTACCAAACCATTTATGATTACTTATCCATTCTATCATTTTACCTTTTCGAAAAAAGGTGAATAAATGTTGTCTGAGATTGAGTTATGAAATATTGAATAATAAAAATGATATGTGATCGGTTGGCTTTGCATTACATTTATTTGTCTGATCTTATTGCAAAATATCCAATTTTTTACAAAAATTGCACTACGTTGATATTATTTAGAATTGAATATGCCGATGTTAGAGGCAAAGAACAAAGAGTTGGACGAAGAGGATGTCGCATGACATGTTGACCGCAACACATTATTTTGATCATATGTGACTCTACGATGGTCCAAATAACTAATTCAAGTTGCTATGAAAAGAAGAAATAATTATCACCAACTTTCACCTTTTACATTTTTTCCAATTTTGTCGGAATATAACTGTCGCAATTAGCATCGATGTTGAGTGATGTTGTAGGCTGTCGGAAGTCCAAAAATGACATCATTCAAATCCCATAACCTTTTCCTATACAACATCTCATATCTACAACCCATACAATCTTTTACTCAGCCCTCGGATGGAACAAATGTATGTGGGCCGATTGCACGATTTACCATTTTTTTGAGATCTTTTACTCCATGCAATAACACCATCTTACACTTATATCCCACGTTGTGTTTACCAAGATACTCCTAAACACAAAAAGAAACACCCAAAAAACATATCATCTTTAGCGTCAAAAATCGCACGTAAAGGAGGTTCTTTCCGTTTCAAGTACCTTGGTTGAGATGTGAAGGCGGTTGTTTCCCTTTCAATTACCTTGGTATACCTGTTGGAGGTGGTATGTCCCATTTTGTGAATGGGGTTCCTCTTATAGATAGATTTCAAAGCAAATTGTCGAGTTGGAAGGCTCGTTCTCGCTTGTTTTGGGGATGATTATGTAACACCCCACTTTTAACACGAGACACATCCAAAAATTTTCACTTATTATTTATGAAAATAAAGGAGTTTGAATTATTCCTGATCTATAGATAATGTCATTCGTATTGTATTTATCATTTATGAGTGATGTTTATCCTTTTATCTTCTAGTTTGTTATAGGTCGAATCTTAGACTATAAATCCGATTATTATCCTCTGTATTTGAGATAGAAGAGAGTTAATAAAAAACCAGTACACTTTTTATCATATTCTTTATGGTATCAGAGCGTGGTTCGAGCCGTTAGGCTAATACAATCATGACGGGTGAAAAGGCAGAGACAAGCAAGAAAGGTGAGGATGTCGTTGATGTTGATTCACCTTACCACGTCCATCCGTCCGACTACCCAAAACAAATGCAAGTTAACGACATACTAAACGACAACAATTTCAATGAATGGAAGTAGGAGATGACGAATTTCCTATACGCCAAAAACAAGATTGGATTGGTTAATGGATCAATGCAGAAACCAGAATCAACATCACCCATGTACATGGCTCGGATGAGAGCCGATGCCATGGTCAAAGGATGGCTAACAACGGCCATGGAGAAGGACATTCGGACCAGTATCAGATATGCAAATACTGTGGCTGAGATCTGGAAGGACCTTGAAGAAAGATCCGAAAAAGAGGGGGCACCACGTGCCTATGAATTGAAACAGTCCTTGAATGTTGCCAGGCAGGATGGGGCTTCCATCTCGTCCTACTACACGAAACTAAAGGCGGTATGGGATGAGATACAACTGGTTCTACCTATGCCTCGTTGCACCTGCAGTGGATGTAGTTGTGCCCTTGGAAAAAGATTTAGCGAGCTTAAGGAGAAAGAAAAGATCTATGAATTTCTCATGGGTCTAGATGCCGATTTTTCTATCATACGTACTCAGATCCTAGCTATGAAACCCACTCCGTCATTGACTGCAATATACCATCTCGTAGCTGAGGATGAACAGCAACGGGCTATATTTGGAGGTTCAAAAAGAATTAGCGACGAGGCAGCGACTTTTCAAGTTGACCTCGCTGAGAAGAAAGTCACACGGGGACAAACAACTCGTGCAACAAACAAGACACTTCCAAGGGCATTCAAACAAAACAACGACAAAGCAGAAAAGTGTACTTTCTGTGGGAAGGATGGGCACAATAAAGATGGGTGTTTCAAGAAGATAGGATACCCGGATTGGTGGCCTGGAAAGAAAGACAAACCCAAACCGAAGGCAACTTGTGTAGGGACTGGTCCGAGTCCCATACCAGGGATAACCAACGAACAATATGATCTCTTTGTGAAACACTTCAAGTAAGAATCGATCGGTGAGACAGGCCCCAGGGCTAATTTGACAGGTAGAGAAAGTATTTATGATGGATGGGTGGTTGACTCGGGCGCTACCGAACATGTCACCTACATGGTTGACTTTCTGACTAACAATGTCATCCTTCAAAATCAAACACCTGTCACCATTCCTAATGGTGATAAGATTCCTGTCATGGGGGAGGGTGAACACATTCTTCCAGGAGGTCTTAAAATTGATGGCGTTTTGCATGTTCCAAATTTTAATTACAACTTATTATCTGTACATAAGCTTGCCAAGAAACTACATTGTGCAATAACCTTCTTTCCTGATTTCTTTGTAATGCAGAAATTAGTGATGAGGGACTTGATTGGTGCGGGTAATTGTGTTAGAGGACTTTATCGAATGGGCACAATGGAAAGGAAGGCTTTCGCTACTACCTTTGAGGTTTGGCATAAGAGACTCGGTCATCCATCGTCCAAGAAGATATCTAATTTAGATTTTATTAAAAATGTTCCTAGTAGCAATAAAACTGAAGTGTGTGATGCTTGTTTTAAAGCTAAGCACACAAGACTCCCTTTTCCCATTAGTGAAATAAAAACTGCAAGTTGTTTTGATCTTATACATTGTGATGTGTGGGGGAAGTATAGAACCCCATCGTTCTCTAAAGCATTTTATTTTTTGACCATAGTAGATGATTTTAGTAGGTCTATATGGACTTTTCTTCTCAAACACAAGCATGAGGCAAGCACATGTCTCATAAACTTTCACAAGATGATCAAAACACAATTTGGAAAAGACATCAAACGTATAAGGTGTGACAATGGGGGTGAGTTCGTTTCACATAAAATGCATGATTTCTACGCAACAGAGGGAATAGTCTTAGAAACATCGTGTCCGTACACACCCCAACAAAATGGGGTTGTAGAACGCAAACACCGACACCTACTTGAAACAGCACGAGCTCTACGGTTTCAAGGCAATCTTCCCAAAGCCTTTTGGGGAGAATGCATTTTGATAGCTACTTACGTGATAAATCGTCTTCCATCAAAGGTACTTCATGATGTTATTCCTTATGAAGTTTTGTTCAAAAAGCCCCCAGTTTATGATCAAATGAGGATTTTTGGGTGTTTAGCATATTATCGAAGTACAAAAACAGGTGGGGATAAGTTTGAGTTGCGAGGAAGACCTGGTATCTTCGTTGGGTATCCGCAGGGCACGAAGGGTTATAAAATTTATGACCTGGAATACAAGAAAATAATTGTCTCAATTGACATTTGGTTTGTTGAGCATGAATTTCCCATGACCCACATACCAAATACTCAAAGATCACGGGAAGAAGGTGAAGATATTTTTGTCTTCGCTGATAAGGAGGTCAACACGTATACTAATCAGCATGCAACCACCCTCAAAAATCCTATCAATAATGATCACAACTCTCTCTCATTGGATGACATGTTGCATGATGAAAACAGTGAGTCCTTGCACGAAAATGATCATGTCAACAGTGAAGATAGCAGCACAAATAATCAACGAACAACTCGAATTCAAAGCCAACCAACACGTTTTCAAGATTATGTTGTGCAGCTGCCACCTTCGATAAGTCACCCACAATCCACCACTGATAATGTCTCCTCAACGGTACATCCTCTCACTAACTATGTCTCATATGATAAATTCACTACAGCTCACAAATCCTTTCTAGCTGCCATCGTTACACACGATGAGGCAAAAATTTTTCATCAGGCAGTTAAAGATGATCGATGGAAGAAGGCTATGCAAAGGGAAATAACTGCTCTTGAGGAAAATAACACTTGGGAACTCACACCATTGCCACCCGGAAAGAACGCCATCGACTCCAAGTGGGTTTACAAGATCAAGTACAAGCCTAACGGAGAAGTAGAACGTTACAAAGCTCGTCTTGTCGCCGAGGGTTATACGCAAATGGAAGGCGTGGACTTCCATGACACCTTTGCTCCAGTGGCCAAGCTTGTCACAGTGCGAGTGTTACTCACTATAGCTGTCAAACGTGGCTGGACCATACATCAATTGGATGTTAATAACGCATTTCTGCATGGGGATTTAAATGAAGAGATTTATATGAAGATTCCATAGGGTTTCCGAAAAGAGAACGAGACACGAGTCTGTAAGCTCAAGAAATCCTTATATGGCCTAAAACAAGCTTCGAGAAATTGGTATTAAAAGTTTACTACAACTCTTTAGAAGTTGGAATACCGACAGTCTCAAGCTGATCATTCTCTTTTTATTCATAAACATGGAGATGTCTTCGTTGCTACCTTAATTTATGTGGATGATGTAATCATCATTGGAAACAATCAAACAAAGATCGAAGACACTAAATCTAGCCTTGACACAAGTTTTAGCACTAAATACCTTGGAGATTTAAAGTATTTCCTAGGCATCAAAGTAGCTCGTACGACCGAAGGACTGGTACTTAGCCAACGCAAATATACCATCGATATTCTCGAAGACTCAGGTTTGCTTGGCTGTTGACCCAGTCAGTTTCCCATGGAACAGAACTTGAAGTTGGACAAAGGCGAAGATGAAGAAAGAGCTGATGTCAATGCGTATCGATGCCTTATTGGCAGGCTTTTGTATCTTCAAGCAACAAGGCCCGACATCACTTATGTTGTAAACGTTCTTAGTCAGTTCGTATCTGATCCTCGACAAAACCATTGGAATGCTGCTATGCGAGTTCTTCGATATCTCAAAGCTACCTTAGGACAAGGGATATTACTACCAAAAGAAAATGAGACAGATTTAATCGCCTATAGTGATTCAGATTGGTTAGGGTGTCCCTTCTCTCGCAGGTCACGAACTGGATATGTTTTGCTTTTGGGTGGAGCTCCAATTTCTTGGAAGTCCAAGAAACAATCTGTGGTCTCCCGTTCTTCCACTGAGGCTGAGTATCGTGCAATGGCCACCACTGTGAGTGAGATCCTCTTGACTCGTTGGCTGCTGACCGAATTTCATGTTGAGTTTCATGCACCAATACCCCTTTTGTGTGAAAATAATTCAACCTGCCACATTGCACACAATCCAGTGTTTCATGAGTGCACCAAGCATGTAGAAATGGACTACTATTTTCTACGAGAACGTGTCTTCTCCAAGGAAATTGTTCCCGTGAAGATCAACACTCAAGATCAGCTAGCTGATTTACTTACTAAACCGCTTGGTTCAGATCGTCTCAAGTTGCTATCAACCAAGCTGGGCATTTGGAACCTTCATGTGCCAGCTTGAGGGGGAGTAAAGGAGTTTGAATTATTCCTGGTCTATAGATAATGTGATTCGTATTGTATTTATCCTTTATGAGTAGTGTTTATCCTTTTATCTTCTAGTTTGTTATAGGTCGGATCTTAGACTATAAATCCGATTATTATCCTCTGTATTTGAGATAGAAGAGAGTTAATAAAAAACCAGTACACTTTTTATCAGATTCTTTAGAAAACACATTGATTTATACTTAAATTAACAATTCAGTACAACTAGTTATCATTAGAATCGATTCAAAGAAATTAAAATAAAATGATACAAGCGGGGTATCACTATCCCTTTTCTTCGATCTTAACATCTTAAATAAGGTTACCTGAAAAACACACATCAACAAAAATGATAAGCTACAAAAATCTTAGTGAGTAATCATTAATGATGATACACACAATAATTGTGACATATAAATACACTAATCGTCAATATATAGTTACTCGAAACTCATTTACCAACTAAGATTTTTAATTTACTTGTCACTCAACTCAACATACTTTCTATCTCTCTGTATGTGTGTGTGTGTTCATACTCTCTCTATTCTTATTCTCTTTGTGTTCTCTTTAAGCTCTCTATATTTATTCCATTGTTATTCCTCTCTGTACACATGTAACTCTTTATATTCATATTTTCTGTTATTACTCATTCACATTTTATCTCCCTCTATCTATCTCTCTCTCTCTCTCTCTCTCTCTCTCTATATATATATATATATATATATATATATATATATATATATATATATACACTATACTCTCGATATTCGCTTTCTCTATATTCACACTATCTCATTCTCTCTCTATCCGAATATTCATACTCCCTCTCTACACTGACTTTCTCTCCCTCAATATCTTTACACTCATACTCTCCCTCTCTATATACACACACTCTCTCTTTATCTATTTTATTTACATCCATCCTCTCTTTATGCACACCCTCTGTTTATCTCTTTTACTTACACTCGTTTTATCTCTATACTCTATACTTACACTTTTTCTTTGCACTTGTAAACTCTCGTTACTCTATTTAATCTCTCTATTTCTTTAATTCTCTGTAATACTAACTCATCAGTTCGTAAAACAATACTCTAATATATTTCTCAGTCATACCCGCTCCTTAACATCTATAGTAATGTACGACTATATATCTATCTCAACCACAATCACTCACTAATTGATCTTTTGATAATTTATTTTATATTCCGACTGAACACACTAAAAATTTTATATTTCGCTATATAAATCTTAATTATTCTCGTCTGTTTACACAAATAATGATAAAATACTATAATTTCCAATTACTCTATGTAAGGACTCGTATAACATTAGACAACTATCATTCTTAATTATCACAAATACTCAACTCATACGATATTAATAATAATAGTTTAGATATTATATTTTGAACATACACAATAATTATCACATATCTCGATAATAATTATCTAGAGAAAGATAAGGTTACTCATTTGGTTAGTTAGTGAAGACTAACAATTATTTTGATCTCCATCTCTGTACTGTTTTCCAACTCATCAATTCTCCAACCCTATTCGGACAATATATCAAGTTCATTAGAACTTGTCTAATCTCATCACTATTTCAACTACATTGATCAATTTATCTGATCATTAACCTGACATGGTAACCATTGGTCACCAAACCAATCAAGTTTTTTTTAAATACAATTATCTAAGGACTTAATCCCGTAAGTCGTTATCGCAATCAACAAATCTTGATATATTAGGGTAATTAACCCATAATGGCTGGATTAGCATTTAAAAAATAAATGGGTTTGTAATAGCACCATATCACAAAATCCCGTAACACATACTTGGGTCTAATAACACTCTACGAAATATCACAGGATAAAAGATACTGCAACTTATCATGTAAGTTAACCATCGTATCCATCATACACTTGTACAAGTCTTCAGTTATAAGCCTCCAGGAACACCTCTCAAGTAGCTCCCCTGACAAAATGTGCCAGAACCTTTAAAACGATACAAATGCAAGCTATTTAAACTATTGTGCACTTCATCATGATAAGAAGTGCACCGTGTCGTCGTGATGAAGAGAACTTTGGTTTTGCTACATGTTTCACTGTCTCTGTATAACCCATAAAAATCAAGCTAATTTAAAACTTTTTCAACCAATTAAAACCATTAATTATTACAAAGTGTTTTCAAAATAATTTCATGTTAGAGTATCCCAGAAATCAAAATCATAAAATGTGAGGAGATGTATGACCACGCCTTTGCCTTCGAACAATTCATGTAGTCCATTTCTTATCCAGACATTTTTAAGCCACCCCAAAGCTTCATATTGTAGATCCAGCTTCCTAAGGCATACATTCCACGTAAAGTTGCAAACTTTATGTGCATGCGAGGTCTTAAAAGCTTAGAACACTAAAACCAATTCTAGATGAGGTTTAGGGCATGGTGAGGGGTTCCTATGAGATAAAGTTGATATCTTTATGAGTTTCAGACCTGGAGGAGTCCAGATCTGAAGTTTCAACTTTAGATCATGGCTAATACCCGAAATGGCTCACATAAATGCTAAAGATGGCCTCAAACCTAACCATGAAAAGATCTAGCTAAAAATAAGCCAAGGTAAAAAGTTTTTAACTTCAAAATGATGCCAAGATGAAGTAGAGTCCGATTCAAAAGCTCCTCTTTGCTCCAAGCTCCTTAAGTTCCAAACCTTCTTCACAAAATGCATTAAATCACTCTTTAAATCTCACAAACACTCAAGAATAAGATGTAGACTGTTTAGGGTTTCTTCTGGCCATCAAGAGGTGGTAAGGGGCTGGAGGAAATGACTTAAGGTCATTTAAATAAGGGAAAACCCTAAAAATTAGGGTTTCATTTCCTAGTTCCGACTCGTCGATTCGCGGTCCTCCGAATCGTCGACTAGACTTCATAAATCACGCAGGCTGACTAAAACTCTACATGACGAGTGTGGGCCTCCAAATCGTCGAGTAGACTTCCTTAATTGCATGAAATCCCTAAATCTCATTCTCGGAAATCAGGATGTTACAGTCTCGCCACATTTCGCTCTCTAACTAACACATGTATTATGACTCCGCTCACATCCACACAGTGGTCAGTATGCAACCACACTACGGTTACCCGATAATTAACCGTTTGACTTTGACTTTAGTTGACTTTCTTGAAATAGCAATGTACTTTCATCAACTTCAAACGGCCATAATGTTCTCATACGAACTCCTTTTTTTCTGACAAACTTTATATCCACATAATCGTCTCAGAGTGTAACATCCCAATTTTCACAACCAATTTATCATTTTTAAATAAAGCAAAAACATTGTTTCCATAAAACTAAGTCATGGAACCATAAGTATCAAAATACAGTCATTCCAAAAACCAGAGTATCATAAAATGCAGAATCACAAAAATTATCGATGATTGTCTACAGTCAAGCCTTCACCTTCCCACAATCATCTGAAGTACCTAAAACACTTTGAAGTCCACAACTGTAAGCACGAAGGATAGTGAATTCTGCAAAATATCACATACTACATAGCATAATAAACAACTATTTGTTACCAGCAACCCTAGGACTATCAACAGTCGTATGGGTTATCAGAAACCATGTGGACTATCAGTAATCCCAGAGTTATCAACAACTCAATCAATACACATAACAAGAATCAACAACCAAGACTCACCTACTAAAGCATTCACCCTATTATGACATACGTAACATAGTGAGAAGACTCATCTCGCAGATAGAAGCTCGATGCAACAACTCTCAAATATTGAAGACCGATACTATGAGACACTATAACACCCGTAGATCCGGGCTAGTCAATTTAGAGACGATAAGCATCAAAAATAACTTTTTGATGGAAGATTATTTAGAAGGATTAATCTTAACTAAGTTATAGTATATGTTACGAGGTTTTCGAATATATAAAGAACGTCAAAATCCGAGTTATAACGAAGAAGTTAGGACCTGTCGAAGTTTCGCGACAAAACCGACACGACACAATGCAACGTAAATAGTGAATTTACGTTAGAGCGATATTTATCCAAAACAATCTAAATGAGAATTGAATATCTCATCAATAGTAGTGCAACGACGGAAAGACGGACAAAAACGGACGTCAGACGAAGGAGTTATGAGTTTATAACAGAGTTTTCCTGTCCCGGCCTACTAAAAATAATATATAAGTAATATATAATTATAATATATTAAACATAAATTCAAAATTAGCGAATGGAGTCTAAACGAGAGTTGTAGAGCATAATCTCACCTTCGCGTCGATATAAAGAATGTCGAAAACGGAGTTCGTATACAAAAGTTATGAATTTCTAAAGTTCGGGGCGCGAAACCCCAAAACTATCAGATACCACGACGTGGCAACAGGGCCACGACGTGGCCAATCTTCTAACACCTCCAGGAGTCGCCCAGATGCAACTTGCGATGATGCATGCAGTGAGGACCAAGCCCACGACGTGGAAAAAGGTGCCACGACATGGCAAGGGCCAATTTTGCCCTATAAATAGATTTGAAGGGCCAGCCGTTTAGGGTTGCTATTTTCTCTTCTCTCTCTCCCGTTTTACCTCGATTTACGTGCAAGAAATATCCCGAAGCCCCAGTATCAACCCCGAGACCCGAAGCGAGTCCCGAAGCCCCGAAGATCTTGAGAAGAAAAGAGTTTCCGAGATGAAGCTCTGCCCGCGAGAAACCCGGTGTGTGAAGATATCCTGGTTTCACCGAAAAATACTACTCTTTGAGCTGTAGTGCTGTACGATCATCTTCTGATCAAGTGAGTGTATAGTCACTTTCATCTTACACATAGATATGAAGTATTTTATAAAATACGTGCTATGTGTATATATATTGTTGTTTATATGTGTGAGTGTGTGGTTATTTTCTTCTAACATAAAGATATGAAGTATTTGCTATGAAAGACATGTTATGTGTTTATATATTGTTGTTTATTTGAGATGAGTGTGGAATGGATGTTTCATATAGGTGTTAAATGAGTTAATCCGTATATGTATTTTACATCTACAAATATGTTGGGTAGAACATGGGTTGATGAATTAGATGATGTGTGATGATAATTAGGTGATGAGAAATAGGTGATGATAATTAGGTGATGAGAGATAGGTGATGATAGAAAGGTGATGAGAATTTGGTGATGATAGATAGGTGATGATAAATAGGTGATGTGAAATGAGAGGAGATACCATAACCTTGACCGACGATGTGGCAATTTGGCGATGTAGTCATCTATCAGAGTATAGATGGCGACCACAGACTATTCTGGATGACCCCGTGGAAACACCAGTAGGCTCATAATCTGTAGGTGATGAATTACGAGTCCAGCCGATGTTGTGGCTGCGTATTAATGCGATGATACTCTAACCCTTACTATGAATAACAAGTCCAGGCGATGTTGTGGCTGCGTATTCATGCGATGATAGTCTAACCCTTACTATGAATTACGAGTCCAGGCAATGTTGTGGCTGCATATTCATGCGATGATAGTCTAACCCTTACTATGAATTACTAGTCCAAGCGATGTTGTGACTACGTATTCATGCGATGATCCTTAGGAAAAAGTCCTTAGGAACAAACATATAAGGAAATGTGATGTAAGGAGATGAGAGGTAAATACGATGTAGGAGATTGATGAGTTAATAACCTCTTTGATCATTTAGATCTTCTAAGAGTTTAATCACAAAAACGAAAAACAACGATATAAAACACAAGAATGAATCAAAATATGTCGAATGATTCAATAGATTCAAGCCTCAGCAAAGCTCGATAAAGAACTTCCGCTGTAGAGGATATTAGGGTTACAAATGATAAAGATCAAATCTTTTTGAATAATTGACTTCCAAATCTTACGTACTAAGATGCATGCAAGCACCTATAAATACAAAACCCTAAAAATCAACTCACGGATGGACAGGCCCAATCCGGAGACTAAATGGACTAAATAGAGAGCCCAAGACGCAACACCTTTCAGACCCTACAATCTCCCCCTTTGCGTCAATTGGAGCGAGACTATCACTTCGGCTTGCTGGGTCCAGCTGCAGGAACTTTCTTAGTGGTTTCAAACAGACGTGGGATGAGAGCAAGGATTGTCTGTCTGAAGCGAATGTACCACTGAATCATGTCATCAAAATACTTGTTGTCATCTGCTGAATTTTGCTTGCATCGATGAATGATTCCCATAACATGTTCCAAGCATGCAGTGGTGTAAAGGTGCTTATCTGCCAAGGCGAACAGGCATTTTTGGCCTTCGTTCCTTGTAAACATGACAGAATTCCGCTTTGGGTCGATTCTTCCCATCTACATCATGTTCAAATCACTAGTAGAGCCAACAGGAGAAATAGTAGGCTTTTTCTTGAATATGCTAGCGATCTCCTGATCCATCTTGGCAACCTCCATAATGTAGCATACGAGCATGTAGATTCAGGTTGGGAAGATCAGCAAGTGATATAGCATGTTCGGTTTTAGCAGAACCCCTCAACACTTTGAACCGAACGTTTGTGAAGCTCCCCTCACGAAACGGTTTGAGGACCCGAACGTTGATGATCTTCTGAGCACTCCATGTCTGATACTGAGGTTGAGCAGACTTCAGATAGAATTTGACAAGCTCCCTATTGACCTTTGGATGAGGATGAGGGATATCAGCAACGTTATCAAAAGCATGGAAGATGAAGGCTTTTCGGGTCAGTGGCATGTCGAACTGAGAATTGACAGAATTGATTCGATCCAGGGAAATCACTAGTTCGAGCCACAGGATGCTGGGAGTTTCAATTGCTTCTTTTATAAGCTTCTCAAGAGTCCACAGAGGAAAAAGAGTTTTCCTACTCTCAAGAAGATCATGAGCCTCCTTCATTTTTCATTCGTTCGCCTCAAACTCTCTGGCAACGCGAGCGCTCATGTCGACATCTTTATCCCGACTTTGCTTCTTTAAGAGATCAGCGATTGTCTCTTTACCATCATCATCACTGTCTTCAGCAATCTTCTTTCCTTTGTCTTTGACACCCAAACCTGAGGCTTGACCTGCTGAAGGAGGTTCGGTTGCTTTAGCTGCTGTGGAAGTGGGAGGCGGTTGAGACACATCTTCTTCCCTTTGTTTCAGATAGGACACGAACTCAAGGAGCCCTTCAATTTTGCTTAGTAGGGCAAGGTCAGGAACAAGCTTCTCTGCGAGAGTGCGCCTCAATGAGTAATTCAGGATAGGATCATGTGCTTCGATGATGTTGGAAAGGGTGGCGTGGACATCCGAAACACACAATGAAATAACTTCACGCTCAGATTGAAGAGATTGGACTTCCTTTTGAGATTGAAAAAGATGAAGACTCTTGACCTTAAGAGCAGTAGTCTTGCGAGCAAGAGCATCCATCACAGAGTTCTCTGAAGCGAGGTCTTCTTGCAGCTTAGTCAGGCGCTCCTCAACAGTCGCCTGAAATAATTTGTTGTCATCGCTGAGAGACTGACGGATACTGGCAAAGGACTGCAGTTCTGAGACAACTGAAGTGGCCAGTTTGTTGACAAGAGAGTCAATCTTCTCTGCATTGGAGTCAACGGCTGCCTGTAAAGACTGCAGAAGAGAATTAGCATCAACAAATAGTTTTTTGACTTTTTCGGTCGTAGCAGCACACGCCTTGGTAGAGGCATCAATAGCGGCAGTGGCAGAGTTGATAGAAGCTTCATGCGTTTTGGTGAACGTATCAACTAGCCCTTGAATAGCAGCCTCTGAGATAGTAGATTGAGAGGAAGAGGAGGAGGAAGCAATGAGAGAATCGATTTTCTCGTGAAGCTCCTTGAGATGCTTATTGGTGACAGGAGCATCATCGTCATCATCACTTTGCATTTGATACGGACTGTAATAGACCTAGTCAAACGTCATATCCTCTCCTCCAAGAAAAGGTTCTTCATTTTCTGCTGAGTGAGCGGGAGATGCAGGCGAGGGTGGAGGCTCGGTTGTGGTAGTAGGTTCGGGTGCGGATGTATGTTCGGTAGTGGGAGTAGGTTTGGGTGCTGTAGTAGGAGCCCCCATATCAAATACGTTGGTTCGAACGCCAGCGGTGGTTGTTGTGGTAGTTTCGGTGAAAATGGGAGGTGGTATAGGAATAGAGGTGGGTGGTATTTGAGTAGTGGAGGTTATGGGGGGAATAGAAGTAGAGATGGAGATTGGCGGAGGAGAGACAGATTTAGAAGAAACAGGTACCTCAGGGGTAGGAGAACGTGGAGGAGTATTCCCTCGAAGTGACTCTTCGGAGTCTGAACTCTCTTCCTCAGATTCACTGGAGGAGGAAGCAAGAATAAGCTTTCGCCTAGGTTGAGTCTTCCTCTTCTTTGGTGGAGGGGATTGAGCTGCCTTGGAAAGTTTGCGTTTCTTTGGAGAAGGACCTTTCGCTCCTTTGACAACCTTCTTGTCTTTTCCCTTGTGATGTTTCTTTCCCCTGGGAGCAGGCCTATCAGCATCATGGATTGATTGAATCATTTCAGGAGTAAGCTCTTTGGGACCTGAGCGACGAGACTCCTTCTATGTTCTGATGATGCAACTGTCGCTTGGAACACACCCATACATTGACTTAGGGATTGAGCCAACAAACTGAAATTTGGAGGAATCAGACACTATGATCTTCGTAGTGTGAAAAGTTCCTATGAAAGCGAGTGGAGAATCAGCAACAATAGGAACATGATACTTGTCCATCACCCACTTTGTAACCAGCGTCCAGAATCTGGCATAAGAGATCTCTGAATGGTGAGAAGTAGACACTAGGCTCTGAATCAACTGCTGCCATAAAACCGATCCATAATCGAGATTGATGTCGTGGTACAACCCATAGAGAATGGTCATAAACAGACGGCTCGCCCCATCGGAACCTGCACTTCGTTCCGACATCCCTTTGAACAACACAGTGAAGAAGCCATTCCACTGAGGAGGTAAGCAGGATTTCTTGAACATTGTAACAGTCGTCAGAATTTCAGTGTAACCCATGTTATAAAACATGGAGAACAACTGTCCCATGGGAATGGATTCAGGTTTAACCCTAGATGCATTAGGTTCAAGCCCTAAAAGCGAACATAATCGTTGTTTGGAGATAGAGGATTTGTTATCAAGAATGTCGAAGAAGATTCGATCGACAGACTTGTCATAGTGGGCTGTAGAGAAGATTTGCGACAGACACTCCATTGGAACAGGTTCGACTTTGGTGAGAGAGCTGGAACCAGTGGCGAATACTTGAGACATTCCACGATTGGAAACATGAAAGCATCATAAACTTGTGGAGTGAGATCGATGATCTGGTTTTGTTGAGGACGAATTGGCAGAATGTGAGAAGTAGCATGAACTGAAGAGGAGTCCGCCATTGAAGAGAAGAATTTGGGGAAGATGATGAACAGTAGGAGGGAGAAAAAAATCTTTTCTTGCTCTCTGAATATTTGGTGCAGTAAAGAGGTAAATAACGGTAGAAGTTATCTTTTATACCGTGGTGAGAAGAGAGAAAAATCTGTTCCCAAATCTTCAAGGAAAATGCGAAGCGTTTCCTTAGGTGATTGACATGTGACAGTTTACAGCCCCGATGATTACGCAGGAGAGAGAAAGACTGTCCCATTTCACACGCCTTCCCATCAGGCGCCGTTTGAAATGTCAGAAACAGTTCCGCTTCACACGCCTTCCCATCAAGCGCCGTTTGAAATATCAAAGCGATTAAACTTTCGGTTGAGTCAACAACTTATCCCTTTAGAGTGAGCTGTCGCCATAGATCAAAATGACCGCGTGTAACATTGTGATCCACATCTCTTTTATAACCTTAAATCCCATAGCCAAAAATAGCTTGTAATTAATGAAACCAGATTTGTGGAAAATGAAAAAGATTTTCGTGCATAGAGTGTAAAAGAAAAAGAAATAAGTAGCTCATATGTGGGAAGGTTTGATGTCAATAAAGACACGAAACAATGGATCCCAGGCACGAATCTCTTCCTTCAAAGTCAAGAGAGACCTTAAAGTGTTTGTGTGGTTTCCCGTTGAATTACGATCAGACACTTATTAAGAAGTGTTGAAAGGCATCTTTTAAAAAGGCTAATTTGGGAGGCTTTCGCTTCAGTTCAGAATTCCTGATCTTGACATAAGACAGAAATCGACTGAAGTACTTGTGAGACCGATGTGGTCTGTTGAACAAGTAGGTGTGAAGAGAATTTAAGTAGCATGTTGAAAATACTTTTAGGTGAAATCTCAGAGAAAAAAAATTGAAACTGGATTCTATGGGAAGAAATGTTATGGGATTTAAGAATTTCATAAGAATCACACAAAAAAGAAAATTCAGAGATTTCAAGGTACAACCCTATGGGTGAATTCGTTAATTCATTATTGAAAACTAGAGCAAATTTAATTGCTCACCGTTAATGCATAGTAGGTATTGAATTGTGGGTTTCACTTAGCATGTAGTGGCACGAAGCTAAGATCATAAACACAGAAATTGTGTAACCATAAACCTCAGTGGTAATTTCTGAGAGTCTCAAGGGTTACGTGTATGAAGTGAATAGGAAGGAGAAAAATATTGGAGATGGTGTAAAGAAACCAAAGTACCTCTGCTATTAAAATAAGGACCAAGCAGATAACTCGTATCTTATGTGAGAAGAGAGTAAGGTAGCTCATGATTAGAATAAATATGATAGCCTAATTAGGAAGACAAGGTTTGTATATACCAAGTCAGTAAGGCTATTATTCAGAATCAGGTGAGGCTTTGGACAACATACAACAACATGCTTCTAGGGACACTTAACTATTAAAAGATGTGAGAACAATACCTTCCCCATTGATTATCCAAAAATAAAAATAAATGAAAAATAAAAAAAATAACAAACAAAACACAAAAAAAACTATTTTTGGAGTTTTTGATTCAAAGAGAAAAACAAAAATAAAACAAACAAAACAAAAAAAATTGGAACCGAACCCGAAATAGACCGAACGCTCGATTAATTTCGGTTTTTAAAAAAAATGTTTGAAAAAGAAAAAGAATTGAAAAATAAGAGAGAAATAAGCATACAAAAAGTTTATAACCAAAGAAACTACCTTTATGTGAAAAGCGAAGACAAGTGAATAGTACCGAACCCGAGCGATCGGTTCATTTCGGCACTCACATTAACCGACCCCGAACGTTCGGTTCATTTCGCTTCCAACTTTTAGTTTTGAGAAGTAGTTTTTGGTACTGACTCCGATTCCATCATACCTAGACCTTGTAGAATTTTATTAAAACTTGCTTCAGGAAGAGCTTTGGAGAAGATGTCAGCCAGTTGATGAGTAGTTCGAACAAAATGAATCTCTACGTTTCCGTCTTCTACATGAACTTTAATGAAGTGATATCTTAGTGCAATATGTTTGGTTTTGGAATGTTGCATTGGATTATGACAGATCCTAATTGCACTTTCTGAGTCACAATAGAGTGGGATCTTCTTCATATTGAGTCCATAATCCCGGAGTTGGCTTTGGATCCAAATCACTTGAGATGTGTAAGAAGCGGCTGCAATATATTCTGCTTCGGCTGTAGACAGTGAAACACATGTTTGTTTCTTAGATTGCCAGCTCACCAACTTCCCGTCGAGGAATTGACAGCATCCTGTGGTACTTTTCCTGTCCAAACCACATCCTCCAAGGTCTGCATCTGAGTAGGCTTGAACAAAGAAACCTGAGTTTGAGGGATACCAGAGACCGAGAGAGGTGGTTCGCTTCAGATATCGGAGTATGTTTTTCACTGCTAGCATGTGTTGTTCACGAGGATTCGCCTGAAACCTAGCACAATAATACACAGAAAACATTATATTAGGCCTGCTAGCTGTAAGATACATCAGGGAACCAATCATTTGGCGGTATAGCGTTATATCAACTACCGGTTTTTCCAAAGATGGTGTAAGCTTGGTGCCGAACGCCATTGGAACTTTGACCTTTGAATCTCCCATCATGCCGAATTTAGCAAGAAGAGTCTTGGTATATGCTTCTTGGTTGATAAAGATGCCTTCAGGTCCCTGTCTAATGTTTAAACCAAGGAAAAAGTTAACCGGACCCATTGAGCTCATTTCAAATTTAGTCTCCATCAGCTTTCGGAATTCAGCTGTTAAGCTAGGATTCGTTGAGCCAAAGATGATATCATCGACATAGATTTGAACTATCATAAGGTGGTTACCTTCCTTTTTACAAAAGAAGGTCGGGTCAACCGAACCTTGTTTGAATTTAGACATCTTTAAGAACTTAGTTAGTGTTTCATACCATGCCCTAGGCGCTTGTTTCAGACCATAAACTGCCTTGTCTAGAATGTAGCAGTGATTTGGATGCTTTTCATTTACAAAACCAGGAGGTTGCTCCATGTAAACCGATTATTCAAGTTCTCCATTCAGAAAGGCGCATTTCACATCCATTTGGTAGACCTCGAAGTTCTTGTGTGCAGCATAGGCAAGAAATATTCGAACAGATTCCAGCCTAGCTACTGGAGCAAATGTTTCTTCATAATCAATTCCTTCTTCCTGGCAGTATCCTTTCACCACAAGACGAGCTTTATTACGAATCACATTTCCCCCCTTATCCATTTTATTTCTGAATAGCCATTTGAGACCAACGACTGAGGCATCTTTTGGTGTTGGAATGAGACGCCAGACCTTATTTCTTTCAAACTCATTGAGTTCATCTTGCATTGCTTCGACCCAATCAGAATGATCAAGAGCAATATTTACGGTCTTTGGCTCAACTTTGGATACGAAGGAATTATACATGCAGAACTCTACTTTGGAGAATAGGGAGGTTTGCTTTGCCTTGACTTGATATCGGGTTAGGACGTTTTCAGATACATTACCCATTATCTGAGATACAAGATGATCTCTGGTCCATTTGGTGAGCGGAGGAAAGTTTGGATCATAGGATGGATCCAATTCGGCGTTGACCATTTCTTCCAACTCAGATTGAATATCATCATCATAGAACATGTCGGAATTCTCCCCCTCGACAGATGATGATTTATTCAGATCTTCAGGTTGATTTGGACCTTCGGGTGCTACGGAACTCTCAGGTGTAGTCGGGCTTTCGGGTGCTACAGGACTTTCGGGTGTAGTCGGGCTTTCGGGTGTTACAGGGATTGAATTCTCCCCCTGAAACTGTGAGTCCGGTTGATTTGAAGAGAATTGATTCTCCCCCTCAACTGAAGTGCCGTGCTGAGGAGGTTCGTTTCGAACTGGTTCTTCTTCTCTCATTTGTTTGGCTGCATCTTCGACAATCTGCTTCATACGATCGATTTTGTTGTCTGCCGCCTTGGCTTCCAAGAGATTGGCTTTCTCACGTTCATCGAATATGTCTACGAATTGATCAAATAAATTAGCAATTGTGACTGTGACTTGACCTGTTTGAGAGAAAATCTCTCCAATTGCTTCTTCAGTAGTCTTTAGTTTCTTGACGTAACGGTCATCAAAAGTCACATAATAGGTTTCTTCAATCTTTGTAGATCGTTTATTTAAAACCCTGTATGCCTTAGAAGTAAGAGAATATCCTAGAAAAATTCCTTCGTCAGCTTTAACATCAAACTTGTTACGATGTTCTTTGGAGTTGAAGATGAAGCATCTTGAACCGAACACATGGAAGAATTTTACATTCGGCTTCCTGTTATTGATGATCTCATAAGGAGTGAGAGAGAAGCGTTTGTTGAGATAAGACCAATTCTGCGTAAAACATGCTGCAGCAATAGCATCAGCCCAGAAATATAAGGGAAGAGAAGCAAAACGTAGCATAGTTCGGGCCGCCTCACACAAGGATCAGTTTCGCCTTTCGACAATACCATTCTGTTGAGGCGTATAAGGGGCTGAGAAGTTATGACTGGTTCCTTTTTCTGCCAAGAAGTCTTCGAATTCTTTGTTCTTGAATTCCAGTCCATTATCGCTCCTAATGTTTCGAACGACTTTTCTCAGTTGCACTTCAACCTGCTTGATAAACATCTTTAGCTTAGGAGTGGCCTCAGATTTGTGCTTCAGAAAGAATACCCATGTAAAACTTGAGAAATCATCAACAATAACAAGAATATACTTGCTACCGCCAATGCTCTCTATTGATGATGGACCACACAATTCGATGTGAAGCAACTCAAGTGGTTCAACAACTCTCGTGTTTATAATTGATGGGTGACTTTGACGACTTTGTTTCCCTATTTCGCATGCAACGCATAAGTGTTCTAGATCAAATTTGAGCAATGGAGGACCCCGAACATGACCTCCGGTGATAAGTTTGTTGATGTCTTTGAAGTTGAGATGTGAGAGCCTTCGGTGCCACAACCAAATCTCGTCTGAATGAGCTTTGGATAAAAGACATATGGCTGGATTCCCTTTGATTGGTCTGGGATTCAGAGGAAACATTTCGCCTTTTCGATCTGATTTGAGAATGACCTTGTTGGATTTCTTCTCTATAATTTCAGAGCCTTCGTCGTCGAATGAAACATTGAGACCGGTACCTCCCACCAGTTGAGATACACTGATTAGGTTATGCTGCAATCCTTCTATGTATGCCACCTTTCTTATTGTGATGTCTCCATTGGTTATCATCCCATAACCCTTTATTGTTCCATAGGAGTTGTTACCGAACTTGACATTGCCACCATTTTGAAGTGATCGAAACTCCCTTAGCTCTTCCTTCCTTCCTTCCTGTCATGTGACGTGAGCAGCCACTGTCAATATACCATTCTTCGTCAAACTGCTTGTCACTAATAACCTGTAAAAATTAAGTAGATTTAGGAACCCAAAGTTTCTTGGGTCCATGCAAGCCTTTCACAGGAACAGGAATAGTTAGAGAAACATCAACAAAATATTTTCGTTTTATTAAGGTTGTTTAATCTTTTCTTATAATGGTAAACACTTTGATTTTATTAGGATTAGTTGTAGGCTTTTTGGATTCAGATTCTGGGGTATGAACTTTAGTCTGCTTTCGGTCTTCCTTGGATAAGGAAATCTTCCTTTTTCCTTTCAAGTTCGTTGATGATCTTGAATTTTGTGTAGGAACATAATTGGGTTTAGAAGAAGATTGAGAATGAGAAGAATTAGAGGAAAAGAAATTAGAATGAGAGTCTTTCCTGACTTGGGGTTCAAAATGACCCTTTTGTTTGTGGTCATTAGAGGGACCGAACCTGGACCTTCGGTAGCCGCTTGATGATGAGCCGAAGTTGGATTTTTGGGTGTTGTTGGTTGGTGATCCGAATCTTGGTCTTTTATTGTAAAAGCTTGATGGGCTGAAATCAAGTCTTTGCCTGTTATTATTTGGCGGACCGAAACTAACTTTTTGGTGGCTGTTGCTTTCGGGACCGAACCTATCCTTTCGGTTCTGTTCTTCGTGTGGCCCGAAAGTCTTTCTCTTTGACTTAGAATCTTTATCATGGTAAGAGTAATGAGGATTTTGAGAGCACCAAAACTGCTTTCGCTCTGAGAGATTTTTCTTGTATCTCAGGTTTCTCTGCTGCTTTTGATTTTTCACCTGTTTCGGTTGTCTGTGCATATTAGCTTTTTGTTTCAGCTTCTTGGCAACCGGTTCAATCTTCATATATGAGGTTTCACTTGTGGAGGTGACTTCTTCTACAGGAATTTCTTTTGTGCCACTTTACTTGGTACTTCAAAGTTGGTGGGCTTATTCAGTGGTTCGGGCACATATCTACCTTTGGTCTTCCAGGATGTTCGCTCCGACAGACCAACTGTTTGGTCTGCATTGTCTATAGGTGCTGACCAGAAAAACTCATCACAGCCATCTACATTATCTTCGTTAAGTATGGCAGTGAGTTCGGCTGTTTGATGTTCGGTTACTCCTTTGACTTTATACACCTGATTGGGAGTAGTTCTAACCTTCTGAAACACAACAACCTTTTCTTTAAGGGATGGGGACTTAGTTTTGGACAAACGAGCGAATTCCACAGAATTTTCAGAAATCAGGTTTTTGTGGTTTTCGGGTTCGCTCTTGACAAACTCAGAACAGTCGACTTCAACCTCTACAAAAATTTCACTCATATCATTGTCCTCATTAAGTTCAGATGTGTTTTCAACATCAATTTTGTTTTCTGAACTTAAATTGGTACTCAATGAGTCGATTTTTGTATGGTTTCGGTCCTGAGTTTCAGCTTATCATTTTCATCCAAAAGATTTTTAAGCATGTCCTTATGGTCTTTGGACTTTATAAAAGATTCTATTTTGTCCAGACCATACATATAAGTAGGATTAACAT
This sequence comes from Lactuca sativa, assembly GCF_002870075.4. Lineage (NCBI taxonomy): Eukaryota > Viridiplantae > Streptophyta > Magnoliopsida > Asterales > Asteraceae > Lactuca > Lactuca sativa. The sequence continues at coordinate 288,728,864 of NC_056626.2, forward strand.
CATCGGAAGATACAACACTTTCACAGTTCTATGCTTCGGCATCGATTTCATCCTCCTTAAACTCAAGGAAGGGTAGAATCATGCGATGTAGCTTCTTCCCTATTTCACAATTTAGATGCAGTTGAGTAATGTTAGCATAAAGCCTTTTAGCGATCAAACAAAAAACATTCCTTTGTTTTAACAATTTCAGATTGTCTCTTTGCAAATAAATGTTTTCATCCCTAGACTTAATTAGCTCCAACTGCTTCTGCTCAATCCACATCCTTCGCTCCTCACTCTTGGATGACACCCTGCTTATTTGGTCAGTCAGATTAGAATTTATGACCCGTGTTTGAGTTAAACAACTATCTAGATTTGAAATTCTTGAATTCAAGTTATTTAATTCCTTTTCATATGATTTTTTTGGAGTTTTAAATGAAACAAAAACAAATTGTACCTTCTTGATCAGTTCATCAAGTTCACTGATCTGCACACTAAGAGGTTTTGCTATAAAGCAAAAGTCCTATCGGTCCTTGTCCTCTTCATTTCCACCATCAGTGTTGTATCCCTTCATCTGAGATACATCGGTCACCATCAGACATCTTCCACCGGTTTCACCACCTTTTGTGACATAAGCCTTTCCATTAGAAGGCTTTCTCACCTCATCATCTTCTGAGTCGGTCGACCACACCTGTACGCCACCGAACTCGTCATCCTCTACCGAATCCTGCACAATAAGAGCATTCATAGAAGAATTAGTAGCAACCTTCTTCCTTTTTATCCCTTCCAGTCTTTTCATAAGACTTGCTTCTTCATCTTTCTCTTCGTCTTTCTCTGCCATCTTCTTCAGCACGCAATCGTTTGTGTAGTGATTCTTTCCCCCACAGTAGAAGCAACTGACACCAGAGTCAGCTTCACCCTTTGCTTCCTTTTTCGACCCCTCAACCTTCGGTTCATCTTTCACTCTTTCGGAACTATAGCTTCCCTACCAACTATGATTTTTGTTGGAAGGAAACTTTTTCTTGATAAACCTTTTAGGATTTGACACCATTAAAGCATAGTCTTCGGCTGTCAGATCGTGATCTCCCAGATTAAGATCCTCTTCATCTTCTTCTACAATTTTACCCTTGGACAGAAGCGCCAGAGACCCCAGACTAGAAACCATGCTTTTCTCTTGCAGCACAATCTTTTCTTGGGAATTCAGAATTCCCACCAGTTTCGCCAACGAGTACGATTTGAATTGCTCGTGTGCTTTAACTGTTGACACAACAGCTCTTCATTCGGAGCTTAGACCATTCAGAAAAGTGACCTTCTGTTCAATAAGCTTCCTTTCAATATCATGTTTGATCATCTTGCTTAGAAGATGATTGAAGCGATCAAACGTTTGTGTAACAGACTCATCAGGATTTTGCTTGAACTCTCCAAATTCAGACATAAGCAAGGTCTGAATTGAGTGCTCCAGATCTTCATCTGTGGAATACAGCTCTCACAACCGATCCCAGATTTCTTTAGTTGTACAATAGGAACTTACCAATCTAAACGTGTCAGACTAAAGAGCGAATCGAATCAGTCTCAATGCCTTGATGTTGCACTGAAACTTCTCCTTTTCGTCCTGAGCAACATCTTTCACATCTTTTAATAAATCATTATACTCCTTTTGAGTTTTAATAATTTTGGATGTTCCTGAATGAGCAAATGGTCCAGACACAATAGCTTCCCATATCAGATACCCATTATCTTCAGATCCAATGACGTAGTCTTCAAAGTGATGCGCCCAAACCTCGTAATCTTGAGTGTCGAGAATTGGAATCTTAGTTGTAGATCCTATACTGTTTGAGATGTTGATAGGATTGGATTGAGAATCGTCCATGCTTGATCGTTTAACCTGTTGTAAGATCAGACTTGTAATATGTAATATTAGGGCAAGATTAATAAATAATGAGATACGTTAATTATGGAGTGACGACTCAATAAATATCAATAAATGCGGAATAAACCCTAATCACTTCTTTCACAGAAAAGATGTGTATGAATTACACAGTCTCCTGCTCTGATACCAATTGATGAGTTAATAAACTCTTTGATCATTTAGATCTTCTAACAGGTTAATCACAAAAACAAAAAACAGCGATATAAAACACAAGAATGAATCAAAATATGTCGAATGATTCAATAGATTCAAGCCTCAGCAGAGCTCGATAAAGAACTTCCGCTGTAGAGGCTATTAGGGTTACAAATGATAAAGATCAAATCTTTTTGAATAATTGACTTCCAAATCTTACGTACTAAGATGCATGCAAGAACCTATAAATACAAAACCCTAAAAATCAACTCACGGATGGACAGGCCCAATCCAGAGACTAAATGGACTAAATTGCGAGCCCAAGACGCAACACCTTTCAGACCCTACAGAGATGACCCTTAGGATAATTCCTTAGGGAAGGTACTTAAGAAATAAATGGAGATAATCGGGATGGGTAATTGGGTTGATTGTTTGATGATTGAATATATATATATATATATATATATATATATATATATATGTATACATATATATATATATACATATATATATATATATATATATATATATATATATATATATATATATGATATAATATTGTGGGTTGAAAACCCTATATGATCACCAAGCTCCCAAGCCTGACCCACTCAGTTTAATTGTATCAGAGGTATCAATATGAAGCAGCTTTGCACTGGGAGATTAAAGGAGATGTAAATCACTAGAGTAAATGAATGTATGTTCTGTTTATGCTTATGTGTCTGTATCGGAACATGATATCCCGATGTTTTATTATTTAATGAAAATACGTTCTCATTGAGAAATATTTTGATAAGTTTTATCATATCTTGTTTTGGGAACAAATTCCACAACCAGTTTCTTTAAACGATTACTCTGATTTTAAAACAAAGCATAAACAAATCGGTCTTTTCTGTCCGTGAAATTGGGGATGTCACAGTTGGTATCAGAGCATTAGTTTAACCGAACTAGGAATTTGTAGGATTTCTAGACATAAACTTAGAATGCTAAGCGACGATTGTGAGATGAGTGTCTACCATATTTTAGGCACGAGCACTAGTATATTTTAGGAAAGATGCCTAAAACGCTTTTATGTGCTAAATGTTATATGTTTTCCATATATGCTATTATTTGTTCGGATCTATGGCCTGTTGCCGACCGGATCTGGAGACCTTATGTGTTTAGGATTCTAAGCGTTTGATACGATATTACAACTAGCATGTAAACGTTTCGGAGTGATAAGGAGATTTATACGTCTATCGTAAATAAAGCTTTCTTATCTTAAATTCTCACCCGGTGCACCGAACGTCTGCTTGGATGTACAAAACATTATGGTGAAGACTCATAGAGAATTGAGTAAATGGAGGAAATGAAAGGCTTATGATAGTGAATGACACCTATCAGAAGATATCATAAGAGTGGTGTCTTGCCTTTAGTTTATGTTTGATAAAATAACGGAATGTTTAGAGTAGTATGGTACGTCTAAAGTACACCTTCGATTGGCAGGATGATGGAACGATTGGTGTAATTCTTGAAGTTTTCCAATAATCTAGAATTTCCATCACCAATCGAGTTGAAGTATGATTGATGATAGAAGATACGCATGGAAGAAGTCCTAGTAGAGTCTAGGAAAACTTTTATGATTAATTGGACACATTCCTATGTGTTAAATTGTTTGGTGATTTTAGGACTTGGGGACTGTGAGACAATACTTGGGACGAGTATGAGTAGGTGTGAATGGTAGCAGAGATATATACTACCGGAAGCACAGGACTCACGCATGGATCATGGGAAGTCGCAAGGTTACCAAGAAGCTTGTAATTGAGTTGGTTTTTATTCAAGTATGTCATTACCATTGTTTCAGTAATGACTAAATAGATGACTGATATTCTGACCCTAGTGGTCACATCATATTGAGTCCGACTAAGATGAGAGGTCATCAGGACATGAAACATCGGTCTCTGACAATAGATAAAGGAATGTATTTATCCTAAGAAGAAGAAAGAGTTCACAATAAGGATTTATTTTGTAACTTGAAGGTTACGATTGAAAGTCCATCATAATAAGAAGAGAAGATGAAGGACTGAGCATCACGGTTATTACTCAGGATGGAGAGATAACGTATGGATTCAGTATACGAATCTTGTTTCGTTACCGATTCTGGGACGTAATCATCCTAAGGGGGAGATAATTGTAACGCCCATAGATCCGGGCTAGTCAATTTAGAGACGATAAGCATCAAAAATGACTTTTTTATGGAAGATTATTTAGAAGGATTAGTCTTAACTAAGTTATAGTATATGTTACGAGGTTTCCGAATATATAAAGAACGTCGAAATCCGAGTTATAACGAAGAAGTTATGACCTGTCGAAGTTTCGCGACAAAACCGGAACGACACAACACGACGTAAATAGTGAATTTACGTTAGAGCGATATTTATCCAAAACAATCTAAATGAGAATTGAATATCTCATCGATAGTAGTGCAACGATAGAAAGATGGACGAAAACGGACATCAGACGAAGGAGTTATGAGTTTATAACGGAGTTTTCCTGTCCCGGCCTACTAAAAATAATATATAAGTAATATAATTATCATATATTAAAAATAAAGTAAAAATTAGCCAATGGAGGCTAAGCGAGAGTTGTAGAGCAAAATCTCACCTTCGCGTCGATATAAAGAACGTTGAAAATGGAGTTCGTTGGAAAACGTTATGAATTTCTGAAGTTCGGGCGCGAAACCCCAAAACTGTCAGATACCACGACGTGGCCAGTCTTCTGACACCTCCGGGAGTCCCCCAGATGCAACTTGCGATAACGCATGCAGTGAGTACCAAGACCACAACGTGGAAAAAGGTGCCACGACGTGGCAAGGGCCAATTTTGCCCTATAAATAGATTTGAAGGGCCAGCCGTTTAGGGTTGCTATTTTCTCTTCTCTCTCAACCGTTTTACCTCGATTTACATGCAAGACATATCCCGAAGCCCCTGTATCAACCCCGAGACCCGAATCGAGTCCCAAAGCCCCGAAGATCCCGAGAAGAAAAAAGCTTCCGAGCTGAAGCTCTTCCCGCGAGAAACCGGTGTGTGAAGATATCCCGGTTTCACCGAAGAATACTACTCTTAGAGCTATAGTGTTGTTCGATCGTCTTCTGATCAAGTGAGTGTATAGTCACTTTCATCTTACACATAGATATGAAGTATTTTATAAAATACGTGCTATGTGTATATATATTGTTGTTTATATGTGTGAGTGTGTGGTTATTTTCTTCTAACATAAAGATATGAAGTATTTGCTATGAAATACATGTTATGTGTTTATATATTGTTGTTTATTTGAGATGAGTGTGGAATGGATGTTTTATATAGGTGTTAAATGAGTTAATCTGTATATGTATTTTAGATCTACAAATATGTTGGGTAGAACATGGGTAGATGAATTAGATGATGTGTGATGATAATTAGGTGATGAGAAATAGGTGATGATTGAATATATATATATGATATAATATTGTGGGTTGAAAACCCTATATGCTCACCAGGCTCCCAAGCCTGACCCACTCAGTTTAATTGTATCACAGGTATCGATACAAAGCTGCTTTGCACTGAGAGATTAAAGGAGATGTAAATCACTAGAGTAAATGAATGTATGTTCTGTTTATGCTTATGTGTCTGTATCAGAACATGACATCCCGAGGTTTTATTATTTAATGAAAATACATTCTCTTTGAGAAATGTTTTGATAAGTTTTTATCATATCTTGTTTTGGGAACAAATTCCGCAACCGTTTTCTTTAAACGATTACTCTGATTTTAAAACAAAGCATAAGCAAATCGGTTTTTCTGGCCGTGAAATTGGGGATGTCACAGACACCTAAACACAGTATAGGAGTACCATCTCAGTTTACACCCTAAATCTCTTAAGTTGATCAAAACTCAATAATGATAAAAAAAAGTCAATAGTTAAAGTCATCCCCAGCTGATCCCCAAGTCATGCTAGTCGCAAAGACTATTCGTCGGCATGTCATGGCAACAATGGGACAAGACAGTCGCAAAGACTATTCGTCTGCATGATGTGGTGTCCAACTCGTCACGACGTAGAAGTTGCTTAGATCAGCTTAATGCATTAAGCTCTAAATCGTTCAAGCCACTCATTCGTACTTTCCAAAGGGAAGTTTTACTCCCAATGCTTCATAAAAATCATTTCTTTATACAAATGCATGTCCAATGCACGTCTTAAGCTCAAATTAGGTCAAAATGGAGAAGATGAGGTTTAAATCTCATGCATAGGACCCATAACTCAATAACTCTCCATATCTGGGACAAAAGACCACAAAGGAACCTTAATTACTTATAAAGTTTCTAAGTTTATGGAATCCAACCACTTCAAACATGGATGAAGTAGGACAAAAACCTAGTTCTAGCATGCTTGAACACAAAAAGTAGAAGCTTAAGGACTTATAAGAGTCCAAAAGCTGACTAAGATGACGAGGATGAGATTTGCTTGTTAGAAAAACGCACCAAAAACATCTTATTCTTCTTTAAGGGCTAAAATCACCAAAAAAAAGCTCACAAGGTCAACAATGGAGACTAGGATTTTTTATAGGTTAAAATGGGAGGTAATGGAGGCCGAGGGTGTGAAAACCCTAGCCATCACATCCTTTAAATAAGGCATAAAATCTGAAAAATTAAGGTTTATACACGGGCGGCCACCACGTCATGGCCAGGACATTGCCATGTTGTGGTCCACACGTATGATGCGCGTTTCCTTTCGCCTTGACTATTTCGTGGTATATCCTTCACAACGTCGTGGCCATCATAAAGTCTACAATTTGATTTTTTTTACTAAGAATATAACTAGATTATTTACTTTGAATAACTGTTATAATCCCGCCCACCCCACCCACTTTTAGTTAGATCTGGAAACATATTTGGGTAGTGCTCGTGTAGTTCCGCATCCGACCCCCAAGTCCAATCTGATCCCTTCCAGTGCTGCCACTGCACCTTGACCAAGGGCACTACCTTGTTACGCACGACCTTTGTCTTAGAATCAAGAATTGCCACATATTGCTCAATATAATTCAGGCAATCATCAACCTTAATATCATCCAATGGAATAATAACGAAATCATTGGTCACACACTTTTCCAATTGCGAAACATGAAATGTGTTTTAGATCTGATTGAGCTCCTCCGGTAGATCCAAATAATAGGAAACTTTGCCCACTCTTGCCAAAACTCGGAAAAAACAGATAAAATTGGTGACGACCCCTTCATTTTCTTAGTCAAACATGTCAAATAAATGTCAAATTTTTGTATGTTTTGTTAATTTATTAAAGTTAAATTAATAATCTTGATATGCATAAACCTCTTATTAAAAGTGTTGTAAAAATTTTGATTTTAAATAAACACTCAAACTGAGAAGTCTGACATATGAGTCTTCCCACCAAAAACCCTCTCAAAACCTTAAGAGTTTGCACCGCAACCTCTTTTCGGTCGTAAACCCCTCGGACCGTGAAACCTACTCTGACCTCAAACGTCCGAAGGCAGGAAACCATTATCGGCCGGAAACACTTTATACTCAATGCGAGTTCTCGGCCGAAACATGCCAAATTCTATCCACTTCATGAGATTCAAGGCATTTTCCCATATCCTAGCCTAGGTGTCCCATCATGATTTGGGCCTTACATACGGGGGGACCAAAATCATCCCTTCATTCTTACACCTTCCAACTAAAAATACTTCTTTTACTCTCAAGAACACAAATCGAGGATCCTTACTTCTCTCTCAAGTATCATGCGAAATACACTTGAATCGTTAGAGGATCATACCGAATTAATCAAGTGTTCTTCATACCATCAAGCAATCATCATTCCATCTCCTTGAACCCCAACCGAGAACAGCTTGATCCTTTTGGTTTCACCAAGAACACCTAGAACACCAGTTGAATCATCAAGTTACCGAAAACCCAAAGGTGACCGAAATCACCTATCACCCTCTCGGTTCCATTCTACTACCCCTAATTGTATGTGATTCTTACTTTTTAGGCTATTCCATATCATATTTACCTCTATATTCACTAATTATATACATATATATTGCATGAAATGCTATTAGGACTCGATTTTGTTACAGGTTCTAACTCGTGGAATTAACTTTAGTAAACTATATCTTCACTCGAACACTCACATATGGTGAGTTCATACCCCTATATTTTACCATTTTTAAACGATTTTTAGAGGAAGATGTTCCCAAAACGGCCTTTCGAACTTGTTAATGTCACTACGAGTTTGTAGTGATGCCATTCGGGTTAACCAATGCACCCACAGTGTTTATGGATTTAATGAATAGGGTGTGTTGTCCTTACTTAGATGCCATCATGATAGTATTCATTAATGACATATTTATTTAGTAACGCAGTAAGGAGGAAAATAGTCAACACTTACGACAGATCTTGGAAACACTACGAGCAGAAAAACTTTATGTGAAGTTCTCAAAGTCTGAATTTCGGATTCGGAAAGTCGAATTCGGGGGCCATGTGGTCAACGAAGAGGGATTTCATGTGGACCCTTCCAAAATTAATACAGTTGAGAACTGGTCAACACCAAGAATGCCTATGGAAAATTGTCAATTCCTAGGCCTTGCTGGCTAATATCACAGGTTCATACAGAACTTATCAAAGATCACGAAGCCACTTACCACCTTGACCCAGAAAGGGCGTAACCTTCGACTGGGAAGAGAAACAAGAAAATGTGTTCCAAACGCCAAAGCAAGACCTATGCAGCACACCGATATTGTCCCTTCCAGAAGGGATAGAAGATTTCATAGTATACTATGATGCATCTAACCAACGACTAGGTTGTGTTCTTATGCAACAGGGAAAGGTCATCGTCTATGCCTCAAGACAACTTAAGACATATGAAGTCAACTACACTACTCACGTTCTTGAGCTAGGAGCAATAGTATTTGCTCTGAAGATCTGGAGACACTACCTGTATGGTACTAAGAGCACTATATTTATAGACAACAAAAATCTTCAATCTATATTCGAGCAAAAGGAGCTCAACATGAGATAGTAACAGTGGGTCGAGCTACTAAATGACTACAAATGCGAAATATGTTATCATCCCGATAAAGCTAATGTAGTAGCTGACACCCTTAGTTCGAAGGAGTACTCAGGCCATAGAGTCAAAGCATTAACTATGACAATCCATTCACATCTGTCCACACAAATCAGAGAATCTGACAGGTGAAGCCTTAAGAGGAATGGACAAGAACTTAGAAGTCCAGGGTGAGGGAGTTCATTATCTCATGAACCGGATCTAGACACCGAAGTTTGGTGGATTCAAAGATGTAGTCATGAATGAAGCCCACAATACTCGATACTCCATTCATCGAGGTTCAGACAAGATGTATCTGGACCTCAAGAAATTATATTGGTGGCCAAACACGAAAGCAGATATTGCTACCTTCGTGAGCAAGTGTCTAAATTGTGCCAAGGTTAGGGTAGAATACCAAAAGCCCTCAGGTTTGCTATAGAAACGTTAAATACTTGAGTAGAAGTAGGAGCGGATTACAATGGACTTCATAACTAAGTTACCAAAGAAAACGGGTGGTCTCGATACCATTTGGGTGATCGTTGACAGATTAACCAAGTATGCATACTTCCTGCCAACTAAAGAGACTGGCAAAATGGAGAAACTGACCAGAACATACATTAGAGAGATCGTACGACTTCATGGTGTGGCCATATATATTATCTCTAATAAAGACATTACACTCACCTTAAGATTCTGGCAGTCACTACAAAAATCCCTGGGAACTAGGTTGGAAATGAGTACAACATACCACCCGCAAACTGATGGGCAAAGTGAGAGAACGATTCAAACATTAGAAGACATGTTGAGAGCTTGTGTGATCGACTTTGGTAAAGCATGGATATCCATTTGCCATTGGTCTAGTTTTCATCCAACAACATCTACCATACCAGTATCAAAGTTGCTCCATTCAAAGCTCTTTATGGCTAGAAGTGCAGATCCCCTCTATGCTAGGCTGAAGTGGGTGATAAACAGCTAGCTAAAGGGCAAGTTCCTGACAACACTCTCACTAGCCCAAAAATCATCAGAGAGATGACTGAAAAGATCGTTCAAATCCGTGAACGACTAAAAGCCACTAGGGACAGGCAGAAGAGCTACGCATACAAAAGATGAAAACCCTTGGAATTCCAGGTTGGTGACCGCGTGCTATTGAAGGTCTCACCCTGGAAGGGCATGATATGCTTTGGAAAGCGTGGCAAACTGAATCCAAGGAACATTAGGCCTTTCGAGGTTATCGCTAGAATCGGGCGAACAGCTTACAAACTCAAACTACCCCAAGAACTTAGCAACGTACACCCTACCTTCCACGTATGTAAGCTAAAGAAGTGTCTATCTGATGAAACTCTTGTGATCCCACTCGATGAAATCGAGATCAATGAGCGCCTCAACTTCGTGGAAGAACCAGTAAAAATCATGGATAGGGAAGTCAAACAAACCATACAAAGCCGTATACCCATAGTGAAAGTTCGTTGGAATTCCAAGCCGGGACTTGAATTCACTTGGGAGCAGGAAGATCAAATGAAAAAAAGTACCCACATCTTTTTCCCTAGTCCATGTGTATCACTTTAGACGTAATTTCGGGATGAAATTCCCTTTAACGGGTGATGATGTGACAACCCGTTATTTTCTTAGTCAGAGATGTCAAATAAAAGTCAAATTTGTATGTTTTGTTAATTTATTAAAGTTAAATTAATAATCTTCATATGCATAAACCTCTTATTAAAAGTGTTGTAAAATTTTGATTTTTAAAAAACACTCAAACTGAGAAGTCTCACATAGGAGCCAGCCCACCGAAAACCTCTCAAAACATTAAGACATCGTAACCTCTTTCCGACCATAAATCCCTTGGACCGTGAACCCTCCTCTGACCGCAAATGTCCAAAGGAAGGAAACCACTCTCGGCCGGAAACACTTTATACTCGACGTGAGTTCTCGGCCGAAGACATGCCAGATTCTTTCCACTTCACCAGATTGAAGGCATTTTCCCATATCCCAACAAAGGTGTCCCATCATGATTTCAGCCTTATACATATGGGGGACCGAAGTCATCCCTTCACTCTTACACCTTCCAACTGAAAATACTTCTTTTTCTCTGAAGAACAGAAACCGAGGATCCTTACTTCTCTCTCAAGTATCATGCGAAATACACTTGAATATTCATAGGATCATATCGAATTCATCAAGTGTTCTTCATACCATCAAGCAATCATCATTCCATATCGTTAAACCCCAACCGAAAACAACTTGATCCTCTTGGTTTCACCAAGAACACCAAGAACACCACTTGAATCATCAAGTGACCGAAAACCCAAAGGTGACCGAAATCACCTATCACCCTCTCGGTTCCTTTCTGATACCCTTAATTGTAACAAATTCTTACTTTTTAGGCTATTCCATATCATATTTACCTCTATATTCACTCATTATATACATATATATATTGTGTGAAATGCTATTAGGACTCGGTTTTGTTATAGACTCTAACTTGTGGAATTAACTCTACTAAACCGTATCTTCACCCGAACACTCACATAAGGTGAGTTCATACCCGTATCATTTACCATTTTTAAATGATTTTAGAGGGATAATACAAGTAGAACACAAAATATTTGTGTTAACACTCACACGCGATTACAAACCATTTTTAAGGAATAAATGTTTTTATAAACTTATTAAACTATTTTAAATTGTTTTTCAAACTCGTAAATTGTTATTTTTATCAAACCATGTACATATATATATATATATATATATATATATATATATATATATATATATATATAATTAGGATTTTACAGACTTAGGACTATTGCTCTTGCCTTGACTCTTGCTCCTTGTTTGGTCGTGGGCTTACGGTAGGATCAATGGTCCGACTATCAGTTAAACCTTAATTATTTTTGCCAAATATATATATGATTATTAAACTTATTTCAATAACATTGTCAATCATTTCAGTACAAACATAACATTTGTAAACTATAATAGGTACAGTCTTGAGATCCATTCACACTATTATCTAGTTCAACAACACATTACATGAATCAATACATAAGTACAAATTACTTTTCATTACCAATACATTATTCATTTACAAGAACAAGATAACGTATACATACTATATGTAAATGAGTTAATACTAAAATGTGAGACACTACTTTATGGTACCTAGTAAGGTTCATGCTAAAATATAACCAGAGTCTCCTTGAGAAAGAGCGTGAATTTGTGCATAGATCTATACCATACTGACAATCCCGCACCTCAGCTGTTAGCTACAGTTGGACCGGTAGGTCTACAGGTGATAAATGTCATAAATTTTTGACGCCTGAAGAACGTCGTGTAGGACACTACTCCGTTTAGCATGGTTATAATCTCATTCACATTAAGTATTAACTAAACATTTCGGTTTACAAAACTAACATTTCTTTATTGGTTTTATTTTAAGTAATAAGACTACCTATCATTATTTTCTAGAACTATTACACTATAGAGTTCATACAAGTACTGTACACTATTATCTATCAAAGAAAACATACATTTATGGGAAACACACACTCACACTATTTCAGAGTACAATAACATACAAACATTTTGGTCTTAAGGTCTAAGACTGCTTTTCATTTAAATAGAGAAAATATGGGATTTTTAGGGGAACATACTAAATTTTTCATGGAACAAACAAAAACTTCAAATACTAAATGCTAATGAACTCACCAACTTAAATGTTGATACTCTCTTTTCAAAATAACTTGTATTCTCAGGGAACTAGTAGACAGGTACACTCACCCAGGTTTTAAGAAGACGAAGCCTATTCAAGACTCTTATTTTATTTTGCTGTACATTTTTGGTGTCATACAATAAATTCTAAGAACACACATGCATTAACTATATTTTAAATACAATGGATGTTGTTGATTGTTTTACTGTTATGCAATTGTTATGATATTGTACATGACGTCCTCTGCCCCCGAACGTTTCCGTCGTTCTTGTTTGGGGGTGTGACAAAATTGGGGCCTAGCTTTCCCCGTTTCCTAAAACATATAATACCTTTCCAGGGGGACCCTTTGAGAAGTACCTTATTCCCAACCTAAGACTCCAACTTTGAACGATGTCGATCTGTAGAGCATTTCTTCTGGCTTTGATTCGTCACCAATATCTGTCTAAACTGCTGAATAAGATCTGTCGTCTTGAGCACCACCTTCATGCTCCCTATGACTCTCTAGCTAACTTCCCACAAAAAATGGGGTATAACACTTCCTCATATAGAAAAGGTTGTAGAGAGGTATACCAATGTTAGCATGATGGCTGTTGTTGTAGGATAACTCAACCAAAGGAAGGTAGGAGTCCCAGATCTAACCAAAATCAATGATGTAGGATCTTAACATATCCTCCAGAGTCTGAATAGTCCTCTCACTCTGGTCATCTATTTACAAATGATATGCAGTATTGATACAGTCTAATACCCAACTCCTCATGGAACCTTTACCAAAGCCTGGAAGTAAACCGAACATCTCGATCTTAGACTATTGAAATAGGCACGCCCTGTCGATCCACAACCTTTCGAATATAGATGTCCGCAAACTTCTCGGTCGATGAGCTCTCTCAAATAGCAAGGAAATAAGAACTCTTGGTCAAATGATCCACAATAACCGAAATAGCATCAAATCTTTGGAGGAACTTCGGAAGTATGCGTAGTATCTTCTTCATTAAAGAAATCATCTTCACCCCTAATATCACTATGAGTTTGGTCCTCTAAATCTTCATCGACCACGACTGGTTTTAACTTTGATTCCCTTTGTTGCTTTCGTTTCTTTGAAACACCAGAATTTACTTTCGCTTTTTATTTTTCTTCTCTTTTTGGAATATCAACAGTATCAATAGTTACTTGTAAAGATGCAGGAATTTCACGAACACCAGAATTCGAAATTTTCTTATAGGATTTGATAATAGTATTATCAAGAGGAACCCTAGCCAACATCACTTCAGCAATAGAATAAGCAAAAATAAAATACTTTGGATCAGAAGTGAGAAAGTAGTTGTGTGCATTTTTGGACTTTCAGCAATCACAACATGAGTCATCTTTAGAACTTGGTAATGATTTTGGGCATGCCAAACAACAATCAAACAAAATCATGCACAAGAAATTTTGGAATCCTTTGTGTTTGAGCTCACATATTGAGCAAACTGATTCCAAATTACCATTCCATAATCCACATTTGCATACAAAGAGTCTTTGAGATGTCGGACAAGATCCAGCGGCATGCTTCCAAGGACACATAACTAGTCAATGAGTTACAAGAATTACCTGATCGTGGTTGTGCTTCGCTTATGCATGCTTGAAAAGACAACAACGTAACAAAGATATAACCAACCATAATACCCAAAATAAAGAAAATCTTTTTGATTTTTGAAAATTTTAAAAATTAAATACAAAAATAAAGAAAATTTGTTTAGATTTTTGATAATTTTGAAATATAAAGACAAAAATAATGAAAATATTTTTGGAATTTTGAATCTTTTGAAATTTAAAGACAAAAATAAAGAAAATCGTTTTTGATTTTTGAAAATTTTAAAATTTAAAGAAAAAAAATAAAGAAAATAAGAAAAGAATAGTTACCTAGAGCACCGACCTATGAAAATCATACCCACTCGCAACTAAGATGTAACTGCAAAATGAAGTCAGTTGCTTGATTCCGATGAATACGAGCAGTTTCAAGTGAACAATGAACTTCGATAGCATTCAAAGTTTGGAACATTTTAGAAGTGAAAAGTAGATTTGGATAGCTTCCAAAGACCATAACATTTTGGAAGTGAACAATATGATTTAGTAACTCCGAAGTTGATTTCAGAACCAACTCAATGTTTGTCATTCTGAGCCCTAGAAGAATTCGATTAAGTGTATCTTTCGTTAAAGTTTTTGTAAAAATATCCGCAAATTAATATGTTGATCTGACAAAATGAACTTCAACGTTTTCATCTTCAACATGATCCTTTATGAAATGGTATCGCAAGGCCATATGTTTTGTCTTAGAATGATAAACAAGATTTTGACATATACTAATTACACTTTCAGAGTCACAATAAATAGGAATCTTCTTTATGTTTATTCCATAATCCCTTAGTTGAAATTGAAACCAAATGATTTGAGAAGTACATGAGGCTGATGCAATATATTAGGCTTCCATAGTTGGTAATGAAGCACACATTTTCTTCTTTCATTCCCAACTGATAAGTTTAGCATCCAGAAATTGACAACCACCTGTAGCACTTTTCCAATCAAGCCCACAACCTTCGAGACCAGCATCTGAAAATTCCTATATAAAAAATCCAAAGTTAGTTGGATGCCATAATCCAAGTTATGTAGTTCGCTTAAGATATCTAAAAATATTTTTCAGTGTGATCATGTGTGGCTCTCAAGGATTTGCTTGATAGCAAGCACAATAGCATGTAGTGAATATAATATCTGGCCTACATGATGTAAGATACGATAATGATCCAATCATTTGATGATACAATATGAGATTTGTTGAAGGTTTACCTAGAGATGGAGTTAACTCAGTTCCAACCGCCATTGGAGATTTTACTTTAGAATCTCCTATCATTTCGAATTTTTTATAATCCTCCTGATTGATAAAATTCCCTCTTTACTCTATTTTACATTTAATCTAAGAAAGAAATTATTTGGACCCATCAAACTCATTTCAAATTTAGTTTCCATCAATTTTCTGAATTCATTTTCTAACTTAGGATTAGTGGATACAAAAATGATATCATTAACAAAAATTTGAACAATCATAAAATGACCACCTTCCTTCTTTCAAAGAAAGTATGGTCAACTAAACCTTGTTTAAACTTAGATTGTTTAAGAAATCGATTCGAAGTTTCATACCATACGCGATGAGCTTGTTTCAATCCATAAACAGCCTTATCAAGTATATAACGGTGATTGGGATATTGTTCGTTTACAAAAGTTGGTGGTTGTTCAACATATACTGTCTCTTTAAGTTCACTATTAAGAAATACACACTTCACATCTATTTGAAAAACTTCAAAGTTTTTGTGAGCTGCATATGCCAGAGAAATACGAATTGATTCCAACCGTGTTGTAGGTATGAATGTCTCTTCATAAGCTATTGCTTCTTCTTGATAATATTCTTTGACCACAAGACGTGCTTTGTTTCAATTAACATTTCCTTCTTTATCCATCTTATTTTGGAATACCTACTCGTGACCAACAATTGATGCATATTTCGGAGTAGGAAATAATATCCAAACTTTATTTCTCTCAAACTCATGCAACTCTTCTTGCATTGCTTTTACCCAATAAGCTTGATCACAAGCAACTTTAGTGGTTTTAGGTTCATATTTTGAAATAAAGGAATTGGACATGCATAATTCCATTTTTGCATATAAAGTAGCCTGTTTTTCTTTTTGTTGAGCAGGAATCAAAACTTAGGAGAAAATATCTCTAGTGACTTGAGTTTTTAGATGATCTTTTGTCCATTTTGTCAAAGGTGGATAACTTAGATCATATTTTGGATCAATTTCAACATTTATTTTTTCGAAGTCTAATTGCTTATCAATATCATAATGTAACGAACTCTAGATTGAACATTTGCACTCAGATTTGCACTCTCCCATGGAAATGATCATGTTGATTTAAATTCCCCCTGCAAAAGATCATTATTATGTAAATAAGAATAAGAATTTGAAATTTCATTAACAACTTCTTCATTAGAAAATGGAACAAAGTTATTAGAATTCCACCCCCCCCCCCCCCCCCCTTCAAAAGTACGAGTGTGATTTTCTTCATGAATTTTAATATTTTCAAGTACTTCATCTACTTGTTAGCTTTCTCTTTGGAAGAGATTTCCTTTTCTGCCTCATAAAAAAGATTTAAGAAATCTTCATAGCAAATGATGAGTTGACATGATTTACAACTTGAAGATGGAAAAATCTCATCAGTCCGAGCAGTTGGATTTTGTTGAAAAGTCTTAATAAATTTGTCATTGAAAGAGACACAGCAGATTTCTTCAATTTTCTTTGATTTCTTGTTGAGAACTCTGAAAGCTTTAGATGAAAAAGAATATCCTAAGAAAAATCATTCATTATCTTTGACATCAAACTTGTTTCGGTGTTCCTTGGAGTTATAGATAAAAGACCTAGAACCAAAAACATGAAAAAATTGACATTAGGTTTTCGATTGTTAGAATTTCAGATGGAGTAATGGAAAATCGTTTATTAATAAAAAACATTTATGTGTAAAGCATGCAACTCCAATTGCTTCAACTGTAACATCCAGTTTCCTACCATTTCTGAGCCATGGACCGAAAGTCGATTATGTATTTGGGACTTAAGGAGGAAAAGTTTAGTCCTTGTGGAAGGATGTAATGATAATTAAGAGACTTTACCACTGAATTGTGTTTTGGGTCGAAGGGCAGAAAGGAAATAATCATAGGTCGAGTTCTTGCATGAAATATTGTTTTTTGGTCGAGAAGCTTTTTGTCCAAGATATTTAGATAATATCGTAGAGCTCTTCAACACCTTTCCGTTAATATAAAGAACGTCAAAAATGGAGTTGCAATGAATAATTTATGACCGTTTGAGGTTTGGATGTTTTTTGGGTTAGCCGCATACACATGGCATACGAGGAGTATATTGGGCATACTTGGGCATCCCTAATATGTTGGGCATACAAGGAGTACGCGATCAGTGCCCAAACCATATTTTCATGGTTTGAGACCTATTTTAGTTCCTTAACTTCCCTAAACCATTCCATTCTCAACCTCCACCTCTCCAACACCCTCTCTTGAAACCCTAACACTACATTGAGCCTTGTAAGAAAAAACATGGTGTTTTTAAGTGCTTTGGAGTGTTCTTGGTGCACCTTGGAGAAGAAGGAACTCATTAAAGAAGAGTTTGGTTGTATTGGAGCTTGTAGATCCAGACTTTGGGTGTTATGAGCTTTTAGTCACTTTAAGTGCATAAAGTTTAGATCTTGAAAGTTTGTGACCTTGTTATGGATAAAGTTGGAAATTTTATCCATCTAAACATCATTTTGATTCAGATATGAAGGTTGGAGACTTGGATATTAATAGATTAAGTTGAAAAAGACAAACTTTTGGTTCCCTTTAAGACTTAAAGACTAGATCTTGTTTGTTGGGAGCATTCTAATGGATAAAGTTGGAAACTTTATCCATTATGGAGCTATTATGAACCATAAAAATGTGATCTTGGCCTTTCTATTCCTTCCATTCAAGAGTTGTGATGTCTTAAGGGGTTGAAATTTTAGGGATTTTAGTTTTTGAGCACTTCCTAGCTGTCCAAAGTCATAAAGTTTGAAGCTTTATGACTTAAGATGATATTTGGGGCCTAGATCTGCATTTGGACTAAAAGACTTAATGGAATAAGCCCTTTAACGAAAGGATTTCATTCAGCCACCGTACGTTGGGCATACATGAGCGTACGCCATGCATACATAATGAGAGCCCTAATTTTGGATGTTGCATAAGCTAAGCGTACAAGTTGATTACTCAACTGAGAGTTGACTTGGTTGACTTTTTGTCTTTTTGGACTTTGACTAGGGTTTGACCAATTTTGACCAAAGGGTATTTTAGGTATTTTGATGTTAGTTTAGGTCGGGCCATGATTTGAAGAATAGGTGATGGGTAGAGTTAGTATTCAGAGCAGAGATTTATTTAGTTATTTTATAGGAGTGAAAGGTGAGTCTTCCTCACTGTAGCCATGGGTCGAAGGCACCTATATTGGCCCACAAATTTTGGTTACTTGTTAGTAGAGGGATGTCTTAGGGACTATATGTTGTCAAATAAGATAGACTGAGGACTCTGGAGCTAGGCTTTCTTGCCTGTTCCTCTTTTGGTTGTGGCTCTAGACTTGGATCACATGTCCAGGTGTCTATCTCACCTTTAAGTATATACGGTTATGCATCCCTTGGATTGTTGGTACTTAGTGTGTTGCTATGCGGTAATGATCTCTAGATCTACCTGTTTTCTTGTTGACTGGTTAAATGTTTATCTGCTTGATGGATACATGTTATATGTTATGTATATGTCGACATATTATGTGACAACTTGAAACTTCTACCTTGTACCTTAGTCAAATTCTATCAATGTTAAACTCGTTTCAACTACCTTTTAGCATTGTTTTGAGCCTTTTTAGATGATCTAAACCCTTGTACAACCAAAGTTTGAATTAGGGATGGGTTGGCTTAAGATTTAGGGTTGCAAAAAGGCCAAACATTCCATCAAAAGGAGTGTGTGGCCGCACACCCGAATGTATGGCCGCACACATGAGTGTGTGGCTGCACACCCAAGTGTATGGCCGCACACATGAGTGTGTGGCCGCACACCCGAGTGTATGGCCGCACACATGAGCGTGTGGCCGCACACCTAAGTGTATGGCCGCACACCCATCATCCGGCCGCACACACGAGTGTGTGGCCGCACACCCATCATTCGGCCGCACACTCATCCCTATTCATATAGGGTGACCCCTTCACTCATTCCTTTCATTTGGCTGCACTCTACTCTCTCTACTTTCTCTCTCTAAAAACTCCATCCAAGAACGCTCTCAAGGCCTCAAAAACGTGAGTTTCCATCAGCTAGCTTATCATACATGAAGGACCCATTGATCTAAACCTTTAACCATCAAAGTTGATCATGTTCTTCATCACATGAAGGTGTATGGCCGCACACCTTCATAAGGTGGCCGTACACACCTTAAAGCTCACCAAAGTGAAGAGTTTGGCCTTCATTCACTAGTAGGACTTTGTATTAGCACTAAAACATCTAAAAATCGATATTTCGGGCACGAATAAGGAGTTTATGGCCGCACACTCCAGTGTACGGCCGCACACTCCTGTATACGGCCGCACACACCCTCTGTACGGCCGCACACTCCTGTGTGCAACCGCACACACAGCCTGGCCGCACACCCTGGCCGCACACACACCCTAATGACCATACACCTCCTTTGTTTGATCACATAAGGTCCCGACAAGCATTTCCTAGTCTTTAGGGTGGTTTCCCGTCATGTTTTGTCTTGGAATACCTAAATCTAATACATATATGTGCTATTATATGTTACTAGGATCCACTTGAATGCCAAATGTACATGGAAAATTGTGCTCAAATATATTATTTTGTTTAAGATAATTATATTTTCAGTATGCTTTTAAACGCGGAAAACAGTTTTACCAACCGATTAAGAAATCAACACGTAGAAACAGTTTTCAAAACTAGAACAATGAACTTGTGAATCATGTAGTAAAATGTATTATTTAATAAAGGATTCATGCAAATCATAAACAGGATTTTCTGTATTATTAATTGTAAATTTGTTAGGCTAAGTTTGAGACACGTCCTTGGTAACACTCCCACGGAATCAGAGTGTAGGACTAGCACTTGTGACCAGAGTCTCTTGTAGGGAGAGCGTGAATGTTGTGTATAGATCTATACGATACTAACAATGCCACACCTCGTTGCTAGCTACAGCAGGACCGGCAGTTCTACGGGTGACAAAGTCATTAAGGATACATGCTGTTGCGGGCTATATTCAGTCAATTATGGTTATAAAAATCAAAAACCTAGATAAGATATATTTACTATTGTAATAATTGTAATAACCGATTTAATTATTGGAGGGTATTACCAATAATATCTTCAGGACTTAGTTCATCACGGTTTTCTTTTATTTAATTTTTAATATACTTCTCTGGGTGTAACCAGGGTTTTTAAAAGAAAAATGCTTATATATACATGAGTATGGTAGATATTTGCAAACATCAGTTTAAAACGGATATTCATGCTTCAACCTTCAGGGAAAATATAGGATTTTCTCGGGATAAACTGCCTATTCAAAACGGATTATTTTTCAACCAACGGATATTCATATTCATTCCACGACTCATTGGATTGTACATGTTCTATACGAACCTGGAAGTCATGGAATGAATGGGTTTTCAAACACGCTTTTCATAAGAAAATATAGGATTTTCTTGAGGAACACTTTTCAAAAGGATTCAAGGAACATTTTTCCACCAAAACTAAATGCTTATGAACTCACCAGCTTTATGCTGATATTTTTCAAAACTGCTTGTATTCTCAGGGAATCAGCAGACAGGTACTTCTTGGATTAGAGGAGCCAGAGCAATAACAGTCATGTTTTTCTATATTTTACATACTTTAGATGTATTTAAAACAAGTTTTAAACCGATGTAAACACTTTTTATGATTGTATTCAATGTTTGGTTGTGTTTACTATGCTTGCCATACAAATGTTGTGGTACTACACATGACGTCCTCCACCCCGGAACGATTCCGCCATCACGGTTTCGGGGTGTGACAGATTGGTATTAGAGCCCTTGTTTATAGCGAACTAACTATATTGAACCTTACATGGTATACAACTGTAAATATTAAGGGGCCTAAGTGCTCTAAACTAAAAAGTATACTTTCAAAAAAATACAAGTATTTTTATATAAGTATACCTGAGTATCAAAATTTGTGTCGTAAGTAGAACAAAACAAAAGTATTTGGATGCTGGGCATTACAGTTAAACCTGGGAAGTTATGTAATCATGTCTAGGGTCAATATTGCCTGATCAACTATATTCATTCGAGACATGACCAACATGTTATTGGGAGTGACTATGGTGTTGCAACAAGGCTAAAAACTTACCAAAAACACCTGACATAAAATACTATAGGAGTATTTTAGCTAGAGCCAAACACAATATATAGAATCACTCCAAGTGTTGCTACCTCTTCTTTCCTAAGTGATAATATACTTGCATTAGTAACCTTCCTGTGCTTATCTCTTGGTAGAACACTTTTATCATCAGGATGAAATATATCTCGTTTCATATATCTTGAGGACTTACCATCCTCTTCTTCCTGATTGTTTCTAGAAAAAGATGCCTCCTCGACCAAGACCCAAAAGAAAGGACAACACTTTGCCACCACCAAAACCTCCCCGGTTCGACCCCGTCATGTTCCAGGTAGCAGTTACCACTACTGTATCCGCAGCAATGGCATAAGTAAACTGTAGTGGGGCTGGAGGTGGAACCGATCCGCAAAGACAAGACGGAAGTCAGGGACATCAAAAGGAGTGATCCTACAAGGACTTCATGACTGCAAAACGCAAGTCCATTGATGGAAACAGAGTAGTCATCTCTCTGACTCGATGGTTCGAGAAGATCGAATCCATCTTCGAAATTTGTGCCTTTTCCGATGCAAACAAGGTGAAGTTCTCTGCCTGCACCGTCACCGACAGAGCCTTGACCTGGTGGAATGGTCGAGTCAAAACCCTAACCCTGCCGGTGGCTAATGTCATGGGTTGGGAAAGACTGAAGGAACTCATGCTTGTAGAATACTGCTCGAGGGGCGAAGTGCAAAAGTTGGAGCACGAACTTTGGAACTTGAATATGAAGGGTTCTGACATTGTTGCCTACATTGTTAGGTTCTATGACTTGGCACTCCTCTGTCCGGGAATCGTCACCCCGAAAAGCAAGAAAATCGAGAGGTACATCTGGGGGCTGACGCAACCAACCAAAGGAAATGTCTTGGCTGCGAGGCCGACCACATTTGAGAGCGCCAAGGATCTGGCTCAGACTCTGATCGATCATGGAGTCAATCTTGATGAGGTGATGGCTGCTCCTACACCACAAAAGGAGAGTAGTGGGAAGTAGAGATTTTGAAACAAGCGCAAGGGCCAGTCGTCTCAGGAGCCCTCCAAGAAGCAACAAATAGTGACAGTCCACGCTGCTACTACTCCTGCTACAGTCCCCGTTACTCCAACAAACCCCTGTCACTATGCTGGAAAACTACCTCTGTGCAACAAGTGCAACTACCATCATCTGGGACAGTGTCGGGAGATTTCGTGCACCAACTGTGGCAAGAAGGTACACACAACTCGATTTTGCAAAGGACCAGTCCAACCAACCAATGAGGCTCCTGGGGCGAGTGCTGGCCAAGCTTGTTATGGCTGTGGAGAGGTGGGGCACTTCAAGAGAGATTGTGCCAAGGCAACAATAGGTGGCAATGTAGGAAGGGTGCTGGCAATGGGCCAGGAGGAAGTGGTTGCTGATCCTACCGTTGTTACGGGTACGTTCCTCCTTGACAACTCTCATGCATGCATTCTTTTCGATTTTGGTGCGGAGAGGTGTTTTGTTAGCCATGCATTCAAACATCTAATCGAATGTAAATCCCAACCTTTAATCGAAACATTCATCGTCGAGATGGCTAATGGAAAGAAAGAGAGCGCGAACACTATATTCATAGGCTGTACTCTTACCTTAGGAAATCATTCCTTTCCTATCGATGTTATGCCTATATCTATTAAGAGTTTCGATGTCATTATCGGTATGGATTGGTTGAGCCCCAATCATGCTGATATCCTTTGTTTCGAAAAAGCTATTCGCCTCAACCTTCCCTCTAGCAAAGCCCTTATGATTTATGGTGATAAACTCAGTTCAAACCTTCGTATCATCTCGCACGTCCAAGCTCAGAAGTACCTGCAGAAGGAATGCCATGTGTTTCAAGCTCATGTCGTTAATGAGACACAATAGGGTAAAGACCTCGAGAGTATCCCCGAAGTCTGCAACTTTCCTGATGTCTTCCCTAAAGATCTCCCAGGAATTCCTCCCGAGCGTCAAGTCAAGTTTTGCATCGACCTGATCCCCAGAGCTACTCCTGTAGCTAAGTCTCCTTACCATTTAGCACCAGGGGAAATGCAGGAATTATCCAGCTAGCTCAATGAGCTGATCAGCAAAGGGTTCATAAGGCCGAGTTCCTCACCCTGGGGAGCTCCGATCTTATTTGTGAAAAAGAA
This sequence comes from Lactuca sativa, assembly GCF_002870075.4. Taxonomy (NCBI): domain Eukaryota; kingdom Viridiplantae; phylum Streptophyta; class Magnoliopsida; order Asterales; family Asteraceae; genus Lactuca; species Lactuca sativa. The sequence continues at coordinate 288,752,821 of NC_056626.2, forward strand.
GGATGGATCCTTTCGGATCTGCGTTAACTACCGAAAGATGAATAAGCTGACCATCAAGAACCGATATCCCTTACCCAGAATCAACGATCTCCTCGACCAACTTCAGGGAGCCAGTTATTTCTCAAAGATCGATCGAAGATTAGGGTACCATCAGTTGCGAGTTCACGAGAGCGATGTGCCCAAGACAGCCTTCCGAACTCGCTATGGACACTACGAGTTTGTAGTAATGCCCTTGGGTCTAACCAACGCACCGACAGTATTCATGGACCTGATGAATCGAGTGTGTCGCCCTTTCTTAGGCAAGTTCGTGATTGTGTTCATCAACGATATACTTGTCTATTCGCAGAGTGAGAACGATGATAAACAGCATTTGAGGCAGGTGCTCGAAACCTTAAGGGCAGAGAAGCTATATGAAAAATTTTCAAAATGTGAGTTCTGGATCAAGAAGGTGAATTTCCTTGGTCACGTGGTTAGCAAAGAAGGCATACACGTGGACCCTTCCAAGATCAAAGTGATAGAGAATTGGTCTGCACCAAAGACGCCCACAGAAATCCGACAATTCTTGGGTCTCGCTGGCTATTATCGCAGATTTATCCAGAATTTCTCCAGAATTGCCAACTCCTTAACCACTCTGACTCAGAAAGGCGTACCCTTTTGTTGGAGTGAGAAGCGAGATACTGCGTTCTTGTCCCTATGCAATGCTCCTATCTTGTCCCTGCCTGAAGGGACAGAGGACTTCGTTGTCTACTGTGATTGCATCTAATCAGGGCCTATGCGGTGTGCTCATGCAGCGAGGAAAGGTCATCGCCTACGCCTCGAGACAGTTGAGAACGCACGAGGTCAATTACACAACTCACGATTTAGACTTGGGAACAGTGGTTTTTGCGTTAAAGATTTGGAGACATTATCTCTATCGAACCAAGTGCACTATCTTCACTGACCATAAAAGTTTGCAGCATATCTTCGACCAGAAGGAGCTAAACATGAGGCAACAATGATGGGTTGAGCTACTCAGTGATTATGAATGTGAAATCCGCCACCATCCTGGCAAGGCCAATGTGGTGGCAGATGCCCTCAGCCGAAAAGAGTACTCAGGTCGTAGAGTGAAGGCACTGACCATGACTATCCATTCCCATTTATCCACGCAAATGAAGGAGGCTGAGCTGGAAGCCTTAAAACTAGAGAACATGTCGGGTGAAGCCTTGAGAGGAATGGAAAAGAACCTAGAGATCAATGGAGACGGAGTCTATTATTTCATGGACCGGATCTGGACCCCAAAGTTCGGTGGTTACAGAGAGGTTATAATGAACGAAGCTCGCAAGACTAGATACTCCGTTCACCCAGGTTTGGACAAGATGTACCTCGATCTCATGAAAATGTATTGGTGGTCGAACATGAAAGCAGAGATCGCTACCTTCGTGGGCAAGTGCATGACTTGCACCAAGGTGAAGGTTGAATATCAAAAGCCCTCAGGTCTACTCCATCAGCCAGAGATACCTGAGTGGAAGTGGGAAAGGATAACAATGGATTTTATCACCATGTTACCCAGATCTCCAAGTGGGCACGATGCTATCTGGGTAATTGTCGATCGGTTGACGAAGTCCGTCCACTTCCTGTCAATCAAAGAAAACTTCAAGATGGAGAGACTCACACGGATCTACATTCAAGAGATAGTTCGCCTTCATGGCGTACCTGTATCCATTATCTCCGACCGAGATAGTAGGTTTACCTCGAGATTCTCGCAATCACTACAGAAGGCTGTTGGAACTAAATCGGATATGAACACGGCTTATCATCCGCAGACTAATGGACAGAGGGAGAGAATAATTCAGACCTTGGAAGATATGTTGAGATCCTGCGTCATCAGCTTCGGCGTGTCATGGGACACTCATCTTCCTTTTGTCTAATTTTTCTACAACAACAGCTACCATACCAGCGTCAAGGCTGCGCCGTTTGAAGCACTCTATGGCCGCAAGTGCAGATCCCCTCTGTGCTGGGCTGAAGTGGGTGACACGCCGCTAGTCAAGCGTTAAGTCCCCGACAACACTCTCACTGGTCCTGAGATTATTCGAGTGATGACTGAAAATATCGTGCAAATCTGAGAACGATTAAAAGCATCATGAGTTAGACAAAAGAGCTACGCCGATAAACGACGAAAACCCGTGGAATTCCAGGTCGGTGACAGTGTCCTTTTGAAGGTCTCACCATGGAAAGGCATGATACGTTTTCGAAAACGTGGAAACCTAAACCCAAGGTACATTGGGCCTTTCGAGATCCTTGCTAGGATCGGTCCCGTAGCATAAAACTCCAGTTACCCCGAGAACTCAGCAACGTCCATCCTGTCTTCCACGTATCGAACTTAAAGAAGTGTCTGTCCGATGAGACACTTGTGATTCCTCTCGACGAGATCGATCTAGACGAAAGTTTACATTTTAGGGAAGAACCTGTTGAAATCATGGACCGTGAAGTCAAACGTACCAAGCAAAGTCGCATCCCGACAGTGAAGGTCCGCTAGAATGCCAAGCGGGGTCCTGAATTCACTTGGGAGCACGAGGATTTAATGAAGCAGAAGTATCCTCATCTCTTTCCAAGTTCATGATTGTACTATATTCTTGAATTTCGGGACAAAATTCCGTCTAACGGGGGGATGATGTGACAACCCGAAACTTCTACCTTGTACCTTAGTCAAATTCTCTCAATGTTAAACTCGTTTCAACTACCTTTTAGCATTGTTTTGAGACTGTTTGGATTATCTAAAGCCTTATACAACCAAAGTTTGAATTAGGGATAGGTTGGCTTAAGATTTAGGGTTGCAAAAAGGCCAAACACTCCATCAAAAGGAGTGTATGCCCGCACACATGAGTGTGTGGCCGCACTCCCGAGTGTATGGTCGCACACATGAGTGTGTGGTCGCACCCCCGAGTGTATGGCCGCACACCCGAGTGTATGGCTGCACACATGAGTGTGTGGCCGTACACCCGAGTGTATGGCCTCACACATGAGTGTGTGGCTGCAAACCTGAGTGTATGGCCACACACATGAGTGTGTGGCCGCACACCCGAGTGTATGGCCGCACACATGAGTGTGTGGCCGCACACCCGAGTGTATGGCCGCACACACGAGTGTCTGGCCGCACACCCATCCTCCAGCCGCACACTCATCCCTATTTATATAGGGTGACCCCTTCTCTCATTCCTTTCATTTTGCTGCACTCTAGTTTCTCTCCATTTTCTCTCTCTAAAAAGTTCATCCAAGAACGCTCTCAAGGCCTGAAAAACGTGAGTTTCCATCACCTAGCTTATCATACATGAAGGACCCATTGATATAAGCCCTTAACCATCAAAGTTCATCATGTTCTTCATCACATGAAGGTGTACGGCCACACACCTTCATAAGGTGGCCGTACACCCCTTAAAGCTCTCCAAAGTGAAGAGTTTGGCCTTCATTTACTAGCAGGACGTGGTATTAGCACTATAACATCTAAAAATCGGCATTTCGGGCACAAATGAGGAGTGTACGGTTGTTCACACCCTCTGTACGGCCACACACTCTTGTGTACAAACGCATACATAGCCTGGCTGCACACCCTGGTCGCACACACACCCTAATGACCATACACATCCTTTGTTTGATCACATAAGGTCCTGGCAAGCATTTCCAAGTCTTTAGGGTGGTTTCCCGTCATTTTTTGTCGTGGAATACCTAAATCTAATATAAATATGTGCTATTATATGTTACTAGGATCCACTTGAATGTGAAACCTCAATTGACACTCAACACTTGTAACCGACCATCCGCTCGAATCATTCGTCAAACAGTGAGTTCATACCCCTACGTGTTCCGAGTTCTTCATGTTTTCAGGGGGGGGGGGATACAAGCAAAAGTACAAGGAAACTTGTGCTCAAATATATTATTTTGTTTAAGATAATTATATTTTCAGTATGCTTTTAAACGCGGAAAACAGTTTTACCAACCGATTAAGAAATCAACACGTAGAAACAGTTTTCAAAACTAGAACAATGAACTTGTGAATCATGTAGTAAAATGTATTATGTTATAAATGATTCATGCAAATCATAAACAAGATTTTCTGTATTATTACTTGTAAATTTGTTAGGCTAAGTTTGAGACACGTCCATGGTAACATTCCCACGGAATCAGAGTGTAGGACTAGCACTTGCGACCAGAGTCTCTTGTAGGGAGAGCGTGACTGTTGTGTATAGATCTATACGGGTCTAAAAACCCCACTCCTTGCTGCTACCTACAGCCGGACCGACAGGTCTACGAGTGACAAAGTCATTAAGGATACAGGCTGTTGCGGGCTATATCCAGTTAGTTATGGTTATAAAACTCGAAACCTAGATAATAGATATTTACTTTTGTAATAACGAATCAAGTGAACTAACCTCAAAGTAATAACTGATTTAATTATTGGAGGGTATTACCAATAATATCTTCAGGACTTAGTTCATCACGGTTTTCTTTTATTAAGTTTTTAAGAGTAATATACTTCTCTGGGTGTAACCAGGGTTTTTAAAAGAAAACTGCTTTTATACACATGAGTATGGTAGATACTTTGAAACATCAGTTTAAAACGGATATTCAACCTTCAACCTTCAGGGAAAATATACGATTTTCCTGGGATAAACCGGCTATTCAAAACGGATTATTTTACAACCATAGAATATTCATATTCATTCCACGACTCATTGGATTGTACATGTTCTGTACGAACCTGGAAGTCATGGAGTGAATGGGTTTTAAAACACGCTTTTCATAAGAAAATATATGTGACAACCCAAGTTGTTCCGTTAACGGAATATTCCAGTTTATAAAAGTTCCGTTAATTAGAGGTCGTCAATTTAATAAACATTCCATTTGGTTACCTTTAACATGCCGTTAAGTCGTGATAAAAGTAAATAATAACACAGGACACACATTTCCATTCATTTGGAAAATGTTAAGTTTTATTGTTATGACCACTAAATCAGGTGCGACCAAAAGCCCCGTTTAACGGCAGTATTGGGTAGAATTCCACTGAGCCCCGACCCGGAACCCTATATAAGGGTGAGTGGAGTCCATTGGAGACTTTTTACACTCTCTCTCTATACTCTCTCTCTAGACCTGTTTTCGCCCCGAATCCGCAACCAAACGCTTCCAAATTGTAATTCCGCTTACCCTAGCTTGTTCTAAACATTACTAGATGTAGTTATACCCCAAAAATCATCCAACAAACTTGCCTTTAAACTTACCCTTAAGCTTGGAAACTAATAGGGGATCTAGCCTAGGAGTGTTTAAACATCAAAACAAAATGAATTGGGGCATAGAAGTGAGTTTACGGCCCAAGCACATGCTTAGGCCGTAAACCCCTCAAAACCTTGTCTAAATGCCTCCAAAACACTCCCAAACCACACTAGGGCTTAACACATAAATTAAGGGCTTATTCCTTTGAGTTTAGATCACTTAAACACATCAAAATGAAGGTAAAAATGAGTTCACGGCTCAGGTCTATACCAAGGCTGTAAACTCCCCAAAACATGCCCAAAAGGTGGTTTGTGCCCCCCAAATGACCTTAGACTATTTCTATAAAATGCTAGGAAGGATTTAAGGAATTAAACACATGAAATGGAGGGTTAAAAAGGAGTTTACGGCCCAAGAAAGTGTCTAGGCCGTAAACTCCCCAAAACACATCCAAATGTTAGATTTAATCCCCCAAAATAGCATCACACTTCATTAGAAATTGCTAGAAAGGTAATAGGGGCTTGAAACTTCACAAAACACTAAGGGTGAGAGTTTACAGCCATAAACTCCCTTAGGAGTGTCCCTAGGCTGTAAACTCCAAGTTAGTGCCCTTAGAAGCCTCAAACCCACTCATGCCTTTTATGAAAAGTACTTAGAAAAATCCCATGAACAAGCTAAAAGCCTTAAACACCCTAGAACGCATCACCATGAGTTTACGGCCGTAAACTCATGGTGAGATGTCCCTGGGCCATAAACACAACTTGGGGAGTGTACTCTTGGATAGTAAGCTCCATTCCTTAGCCATACACACCCTTAAACGTTACCCGGGACACCCAAACACTTAACCAAAGTGTTTTCCGCTCCTGTGAGCGCGTATAGTTGTTTAATTAGTATTAATTATGCTAATTGTATGTGAAAATATGCTATCATATGTTAAATAGGTCATTGTGTGTGTTCAAGTCCTTGCATGACACCGAACGCCCAAACGACACCTTCGTTAGACCTACTTACACCAGGTGAGTTCATACCCCTGAATGAACCTTTTAAATGTTTTTTACATGTTTTATAGGGGGGGGGGGGAATACAAGTTAAACATGTCAGTTATCATATCAATCACATGTGATTGATAACCCGCATGCATAAGATTTTACCACTTTACACTGTTTTACCGAGTAGGACACTATAAATGGCTTTCAAAAAAAGGGTTTTTCACTTGTTCAAGTTCTTACTTTTATTGCTTATCAAAGATCCATTTTCAAACTGATTTATAAAAGATTCCCAAAGATTTCTAAAGGTTTTCACACTTATTTTACCAAAGAATACAAATGCGATTTTCCTGAGTAATAAGGTTTTTCCAAGGTTTTCATGAATGCTTTTACTTGTTAGTTACTACTGCTTCACTTTTACTTATTTTAAATTCCTACTCGATAACGCTTTCATTTCGCGATACGCTTTCACCGTATTTTGTCTCTATATCGCTTATACTTGTAGCCTTTTATACTTGATAGACGTTCTTACTTCACTTATTGTCGTGACTGCTTTGTAATACACTTATACTTGGTACACTTATACTTCACGATTCGATTATCCCACCCTGTACGCTTATACTTCACGACTCGGATTCCACTGTACGCTTATACTTCACGACTCGGATGTTCCACTGTACGCTTATACTTCACGACTCGGATCTTCCACTGTACACTTATACTTCACTGTATAATACCACTTGATACACACTCATGCGTAGTTACATGTATGTTTATGCTTGTATAGATGTATATAAATAATGATTGAAGGACTTAGGAAGGCTTGTCCGCCCTATTTCCTTTTCTTCGTTGAGATGTGGTCTGGTGGGATCGGATGTCCATCTGAAGGTCGTTCGATTCATTAGTTATATATTATGTACAAGAGCATAGACATACGAGTTTTCTTCAGTCAATTCAGTTAAGAGTCTCTACCTCTAGGTCAACACTTACATTAGGAACCCACTACCCACTGTTTGGAAGTCATTACCCACTATTTGGGATGCATCTTCGGGACACGGCCTTCTCCGTCGTCTAGTTGGTAACCAGAGTCTCCTGTAGGGAGAGCGGACATTGTGTGTAATAGATCTATACGGGATTGACCCCCCGCACCCTGACTGATAGCTACAGTCCACGACTCACCAAGCCCAGGGGTGACAAATATCACATTATATAGACGCTTGTAGGGCGTCTGGTACTCTAGTGTCATTTAGTATGGTTACGAGTATCCCGGGTTACCTTATAATTCATGGCTTTAAGGTAACGGTATTGCGCCAGCAATTTACACTGTATGCTGGTAGCTCATTTTCAGAGTCACACTGTTTTGACCTTACAAGACGTATCTTTCATTTGATACTGTTTGGGGTCTGTCTCCTCTGTTTTGACCTTACAAGACGTGTCTTTCATTTGATGTTGTCTGGGGTCTGTATCCACTGTATTCACAGAATCCACTATATTCACTGTGTTCACTGCGTTCATTGTTTTAGACCTTGCTAGACGTATCTTTCATTTGATATTGTCTGTGGTCTGTATTCACTGTTTTGGACCTTACCAGCTGTACCCTTCATTTGGTACCTTCTGGGGTCTGTGTCTCTATTTGTTAGACTGAACCGGGCGTGTCGTTCGTTCGATACTCTCCTGGAGTCTATGATTCCTTGCCTTAGTCAGCAGTCCTCACTGCTGAGGCATATGTTATTCCCTGATGTCATTCGCTTTCCTCAATAATCAAATTCAGTATTTTGATAAAGATAGCAATTTAGGGAAAATAACTTTTTACCACATAACACTGACCAGTCTTGGTAGAAGGCTGCTTTGATTAAAGAAAATATAGGATTTTCTTGAAAGAACTCTAATACACTGTAAACACTTAAACTATTACTTTATAAAGTTATTTGAATGAAATGTCACTAAATACTTATGAACTCACCAGCATTTGTAAAAATGCTGATACTCGCTTTTCAAATAACTTGTATTCTCAGGTCAGAAATTAGACAGGTACATCATAGGAGCTGTTGATGAAGATAGCTTAGTACCACGCTGTATTTATTTCTATTACTTGTATTACCTTTATGTACTGTAATGTGAACCATGTAAAATATTACTATTAATGTGATGTTTTGTTGTACTTTGATTACTATAATGCATGTGTTGTGATACTTGATATGACGTCATCCACCCCAGAACGTTTCCGCCGTTTCGGTTTTGGGGTGTGACAGATTGGTATCAGAGCATTGTTTATAGTGAGATAAGTATATCAATTCATAAAAGATATACAACCTATAAACACAATGGGATAAAACACTCTGACCAAGAATTATACTTTAAAATATAACCATATTTTACCAAAGTATAATAACATCCAGAATCTAAACACTCGAACAAAAGTATCACAAGAAGAACAATAATAAAAGTCTTCGGATGTTGAGCACAACAGTCAAACCTGGGCAATTATGTAATCGTAAGTTGGGATAAATGTAACCTGATCAACTACATTTATCAAAGATGCGATGAACGTGTGCTCGGGAGTGATAGTGGTGTACAAAAGGTCTGAAAGTTACCAACTAGGAATGCTAGAGCCAAACATAAAGTTAAAATACTATAGGAGTATTTTAGAATGCTAAAAGATCCACACTAATCCCAGAATGAAACTCAGAAGATAAGAATCAAACAAGAATTAAAATACCATAGGGGTATTTTAGAATACATAAGCAACCTTGCGTGAATAACTAAAAAGATCCCTATTGATATACCTACAACTACAGAGGGTATACTTCCAAGATTTTATATAATAAGGATCCCATAGGCTAAGAATGTGTGGTTTCGCTCTGTTTCCTTTTCCTCGTTGGGATGTGGTTCTAGAGTAGTATCACATATTCGAAGGCCTATCAGATCTAAGCTATATATGATTTGTATACCCTGTGTAATCGTAGCAGGACTCGATATGGATCATACAGTGAAATGTTAATAATCTCTTAGGATTCTTTAGGCATTTCCATTCTCGCGCGAACCCTATAGAAAACCCTACCCACTTCAGTGCTTGACAGAAGAGTTGATTCCGACCCCGAGGAGATTCATTGAGAAGATTTCCTGTTCGGAAATAAATGAACTGGGTTGAGACTATTGAATGCACCAAGTGCCCATATTCTTTTAGGGACAGTGGTGAGAGATTCGCCTAAACTTTGGAGATTCCCAGTCATCCATCATGAAGTGATGACACCCTCAGTTGGAATCAGAAGGAAGGCGGAGTAGAAATTCAATATGTCCATACAAGAAGAGAACCCTAGGAAACTACCCGAAGGAAGCCAACGCCGATTCCAGTCAAAGATACGAGGCAGACCGAGGGAGCCAGTACATGGAACCCGGGAATTGTCTTTTCCTCGTATTCGTCACGATAATTCACCCTTAAAATAATACAATTTAGTGAGTTAGTGGTTACACTACTCACGCTATGTGTTAGGTAAATCATCGTTTCCCGTTGCCAAATACATGATTAGGGCGGATCCCCGCATCTCTATTGAGAGAATTTTAGCCATTTGCCCTTGTGAGCCTCTCTTCTCGCAGTTTCGTTCCGAACCGTTCTCAAATCTCTCCAGGTCGGAGAGTGAAACTGTCACACCCCAAAACCAAGAACGGCGGAAACGTTCTGGGGTGGAGGACGTCATGTAAGGTAATCACAACACAGTAAATGTAAATAGGCAAACAACATCATCCATTGCATTAAATATATAAATTTAATACATGTGTGTTCTGTAAAATTTTAGACACCAAAAATATAACGTAAATCAAAATAACAAAATGATGAGTCTTAGAACACTCCATCTTCTCAAAAGCTGGCATCGGTACCTGTCTACTGATGACCTGAGAATACAAGTTATTTTGAAAGAGTTTATCAGCATTAAGCTGGTGAGTTCATAAGTATTTTAGTGTCAATGTTCATTGTCAAAAACGTTGAACTTGTCCCAATGTATAAGTTTGTAAAAATGTAAATAAATGTTTAAAAGTATTTGCAAAAGTTTGAATCTCTCAGAAAATCCTATATTTTCTATAAAAGTAACCTTCTACCAAGGCTTAACTGTTTTGTAAACTCGTCTGTTGTAAAAGTGTGTGATTACCCAAGTATAACTATCATTTGATAAAATATAGTTTGTACATTAATGCTTTAAGTGAGATTATCACCAAAATATGTAATGGGTAAATCATTGTAGTACTGTAGTTTTGTATAATAAGAACTACTGTTGTACTAATTACTACTACCTTAAACCGGATTTATATTAAGGTATAATGTGATAATTGCACCATACTATCGACTGATAACAACGACATAAAGAACGGTCGTAATAACGGAATGACGTTTGGCACCCGCAGACCTGCAGGTCCGGCTGTAGCTAGCAGCAAGGTGTAGGATAGTCAATCCAGTATAGATCTATACGCAAACTCAACGCTCTCCCTCCAAGAGAATTCTGGCTACAACTCGGGCCATGACATTTAAGGCATGCTCCGATACAGTGGATCACATTTGTTATCGTATTCTTGCATGTGTGATGAAATGTTTCTTGTTCTAGTATAGTTGTATATGTTCTCGTAGTATTGTTGTATATATTCTCTTCCTAGTATAGACTCATGAATGAACTGACTCATTGATCTAGCAGTTGTAATAGTATGATTCTGTGTTACCCCGATGGTAACTTGTTAACAGTGCGTTTAGTACATGATTATGGAAGTATTTTTATGTCTATATATGTATATTTGATATATAATTAATATGGAAACGGCCTTCGGATGGTCACCCAAAATCCTATCAGACCACATCCAAATCCAGGAAAAGGAAACAAGGTGGATAGCCTTCCTAAGCCCTTTAAACATTATTTATACGTCTATACATATATGGGCATGCAATTTGTAATATAAAAGCATAAATAAGTATTTATAAGGCATTTGAAACATAAGTATTATTTTTAAAGAAAGATTGACTTGATGTCAATCTATAAAACCATTTGAAGGCGTAGATTTGATTAAAAACAGATTAAGTATAAGGAACATTTGTTTAAATCACAGTTGCAGTGTAAATTCGAAAAGTAGATGGGTTTGGAAAACATTTAGAAGTAAAACAGTTTGATAGATAGTTTGAATAGTGATAAAACCACTGATTTCCCTAGTTATTAATCACATGTGATTAGCACAATCACATGTGGTTGAAACAATAACTAAAAGTATTTAACTTGTATTCCCCCCCTTTTGAAAGCATATAAAAGCATAAAAGCATTTAGAATATTTAACAGGTTGACTAAGGGGTATGAAACTCACTTGATTGATTGAAGAAAGCGAGATGGAAAACCGGGCAGAGTCTCGTCTCAGAAAACGGATTTTTCTCGGGATTCTCGGGAATCTCGGGAGTAAAATCGACCCTCGGGACTTGAGCAAAAAGACCAGAGCTTCGGGTTATAACGGGCACGGAAAACGAGACAAAGTTGTGAGAGAGAGGAGAGAAATGAGCAACATTTTCGGAAAGCCTCGCATCCTATTTATAGGAAGGCTGAACCGCCTCCGAACGCGGGGCGTACGCTCGTACGCAGCGCGTACGCGTACGTCATGCATGACCGAAGCCTCGACTGCCTCGGTTCGGATGGGACGGGTTGCTGGGTACGCGGGTCGGATGGGACGGCGGGTCGGACGGGACAGCGGGTCGGACGGGTCGGAGCTTCGGACGGGTCGGACGGGTTAGAACTCTTCGGATAGTGCGACGTGGACGATCCGAGACCCTCGATCTCAGTACGCGGGGCGTACGAAGGTACGCGGGGCGTACTTCGGTCCAATCCGATGACTCCCCTTCGGATATTACCGGGAATTTATAATTAAATTTTTATTTATTTTAAATAAACTTCAAAAATTCATATCTCTCTCATACGAACTCCGTTTTTGACGTTCTTTATATTCACGCGAAGGTGAGACCATGATCTACGACTTTCGTTTAGATTCCGTTGGCTAATTCCGAAGTTATTTTTATTATTTATTTATTAAAATGACGTGATTAAGGAATTTCTTCAAAATTTCATAACTTCCTCATCCGAGGTCAGATTTGGACGTTCTTTTTATGTACGCAAACCTTGATATGATTCCTACTACTTTCTTTAATCCGAACAAGATTTTAGGAAGGTTACATTTTGGCCTAAATTTGATCGGTTTTACATTACATTGACTCGAAATATCGGGTTGTCACATCATCCCCCCGTTAGAAGGAATTTCGTCCCGAAATTAGAATTTTAAGCAAGTTAGAAATTACGAATAACTAAGCAAAAAGGTGAGGGTATTTCAGTTTCATCTGATCCTCACGTTCCCAAGTGAATTCCGGTCCTCGCTTGGCATTCCAGCGAACTTTCACGATAGGGATACGGCTTTGCTTTGTCTGCTTGACCTCACGGTCCATGATCTCTACAGGTTCTTCCACGAAGTTGAGGCTCTCGTTGATTTCGATCTCGTCGAGTGGGATTACAAGAGTCTCGTCGGATAGACACTTTTTCAAGTTAGATACGTGGAATGTAGAATGTACGTTACGAAGTGCGTCTGGTAGTTCGAGTTTGTAAGCTACGGGGCCGACTCTTGCAAGAATCTCGAAAGGCCCTATGTACCTCGGATTAAGCTTTCCACGCTTGCCGAAGCGTATCAAGCCCTTCCAGGGTGAGACTTTGAGGAGGACTCGGTCTCCCACCTGAAATTCCAAAGGTTTCCTTCGTTTATCAGCGTAGCTCTTCTGTCGGTCTCTGGAGGCTTTCAATCGTTCACGGATCTGAACGATTTTCTCTGTTGTTTCCCGAATGATCTCCGGACCGGTGAGAGTACTGTCGGAAGTTTGCCCCCTGGCTAATTGGGTATCACCCACCTCAGCCCAGCACAGAGGGGATCTGCACTTACGGCCGTAGAGAGCTTCAAATGGAGCAGCCTTGATGCTCGTGTGATAACTGTTATTATAGGAAAACTCGACAAGGGGTAAATGAGTATCCCATGCCTTCCCAAAGTCAATCACGCAGGCTCGCAACATATCTTCCAGAGTTTGGATGGTCCTCTCACTTTGTCCGTCGGTCTGAGGATGGTAGGCTGTGCTCATGTCCAGCCTTGTTCCTAGAGAATGTTGTAGTGATTGCCAAAATCTTGAGGTGAACCTACTATCTCTATCGGAGATAATGGACATAGGTACACCATGTAGCCGTACGATTTCCCTAATGTACGTTCTCGTAAGCTTCTCCATCTTGTCGGTTTCTTTGATAGGCAGGAAGTGTGCAGACTTGGTCAATCTATCAACGATGACCCATATGGTGTCAAGTCCACCCGTTGTCTTGGGCAACTTGGTTATGAAATCCATAGTGATCCGCTCCCACTTCCATTCCGGGATCTCTGGTTGCTGCAATAAACCAGAGGGCTTCTGGTACTCGACCTTAACCTTTGCGCAAGTAAGGCATTTACTTACGAAGGTAGCAATCTCTGCTTTCATATTAGGCCACCAGTATAGCTTCTTAAGATCCAGATACATCTTATCTGAACCTGGGTGGACGGAATACCGAGTGTTGTGCGCCTCGGTCATGACCAAGTCTCGGAAACCACCATGTTTCGGTGTCCAGATCCGGTTCATGAAATATAAAGCTCCGTCACCCTTGGCTTCTAAATTCTTGTCCATTCCTCTAAGGGATTCACTTGACACATTTTCAGATTTCATGGCCTCAAGTTGAGCCGCCTGAATTTGCTTAGTCAGGTGTGAATGGATGGTTATCGATAATGACTTGACTTTGCGACCAGAATATTCCTTCCGACTTAGGGCGTCTGCTACTACGTTGGCTTTACCCGGATGATAACGAATATCGCATTCGTAATCACTGAGTAGCTCGACCCATCGTCGTTGTCTCATGTTGAGCTCCTTCTGATCGAAAATGTGTTGTAAACTCTTGTGGTCGGTAAAGATAGTGCTCTTCGTTCCATACAAGTAATGTCTCCAGATCTTCAGAGCAAACACTACTGCTCCTAGTTCAAGATCGTGGGTTGTGTAGTTAACCTCGTGTGTCTTCAATTGTCTTGAGGCGTAGGCGATGACCTTTCCTCGCTGCATCAGAACACATCCGAGTCCTTGGTTTGATGCATCGCAATAAACTATGAAGTCTTCTATTCCTTCGGGAAGGGATAGTATTGGTGCGGTGCACAAGGCTCGTTTGAGCGTTTGGAACGCTCTTTCTTGTTTCTCTTCCCAGTCAAAGGCCACACCTTTCTGGGTTAGGGTTGTAAGAGGCTTCGCTATTCGTGAGAAGTTCTGAATGAACCTGCGGTAGTAGCCAGCGAGACCTAGAAATTGACGGATTTCTGTAGGAGTCTTCGGTGCTGACCAGTTCTCAATGGCCTTAATTTTGGATGGGTCCACGTGGATTCCCTCTTCGCTTACCACGTGTCCTAAGAATTCGACTCTTCGGATCCAAAATTCACATTTCGAGAACTTCGCATAAAGTTTCTCTTTTCGTAATGTCCCTAGAACTTGTCGCAGATGATCGCCATGTTCTTTCTTACTTCGGGAGTAGATTAGGATGTCGTCAATGAAAACGATGACGAACTGATCCAAGTAGGGTCGGCATACTCTATTCATCAGATCCATGAATACTGCGGGCGCATTGGTCAATCCGAATGGCATCACCACGAACTCGTAATGTCCGTAACGAGTTCGGAAGGCGGTCTTCGGCACATCCTCCTCTAGCACTCGTAACTGGTGATACCCGGATCTCAGATCAATCTTAGAAAAATAGTTCGCCCCTTGCAGTTGGTCGAATAGATCATCTATGCGTGGTAGAGGATAACGATTCTTGACCGTCAGTTTGTTGAGTTCTCTGTAGTCAATACACATACGGAAGGATCCGTCCTTCTTCTTAACAAACAAGACCGGTGCTCCCCAAGGTGAGAAACTTGGCCTTATAAAGCCCTTGCTGAGCAGTTCGTTAAGTTGACCAGAGAGTTCTTGCATCTCGGCTGGTGCTAAACGGTAGGGCGACTTGGCTACTGGGGTAGCTCCTGGGACTAAGTCGATTCTGAACTCGACTTGTCGTTGCGGAGGTAATCCGGGTAGTTCTTCTGGGAAAATGTCGGGGAAGTCGCTCACTACTGGGAGGTTCTTTAGTTCTTTCGTTTCTAGGTTCGTGTCGACGACGTGAGCAAGGAATGTGTGGTATTCCTTACGCAGGTATTTCTGTGCTTGAATACTTGATATAATGCGAAGACTTGCACCGGGTTTGTCGCCATAGACTATAAGAGTTTCGTTAGACGGAAGGTTTAGACGGACTGCTTTCTCGAAGCACATGATGTCGGCACGATGAAGGCTTAACCAGTCCATGCCAATGATGACGTCGAAACTTTTTATTGAGACTGGCATGAGGTCGATTGGAAATGAATGGTTGTCTAGGGTTAGGGTACAACCTAAGTATATGTTACTCGTATTTTCAGTTTTTCCATTAGCCATTTCTACTGTAAATAGTTCTTTGAGTGCGTGCGGTGGTTGATTAAGCATGCGAGCAAATTTATGGTTTACGAAGCTTCGCTCCGCTCCACTATCGAATAGAATGCATGCATAGGAGTTATCGAGGAGGAACGTACCGGTTACTACTGTCGGGTCAGCAACTGCTTCCCCGTGGCCTATAGCCAGTACCCTCCCTGCTCCTCCAGCATTCCTCGCTTTGGGGCAGTCCCTTTTAAAGTGGCCTGCTTCGCCACATCCATAGCAGGTTGGGCTCGCGCCAGAGCCAGGGACTTGGTTGATAGGTTGTGCCGGGAATTTACAGAATCGGACGGTGTGTCCTTTCTTGTTGCAGTTAGAGCACTGCAATTCACGGCAGGGGCCGTTGTGGTGGTAGCTGCATTTGTTGCACTTGGGCGAACTTCCAGCATACCGACTAACCGGGGCAGTAGTAGCAGCAGTAGAGGTTACTGCGGCATGAATTGCCACCAATTGCTGCTTTTTGGCAGCCTGCTGCTTCTTCCTTTCATCCCAGAATTTCCGCTTAGTATCGGTGGGTTTGGAGGGTTCCGGGATGGCTAGGGTGGTTGTGGTTGCAGGGGTTTTGACTCCATGGTCAATGAGTCGTTGTGCCAATCGTTTGGCACTGTCGAAGGTAGCGGGGTTTGACGCTAGCACATTCCCCTGATACGGAGACACTAGCCCCCATATGTACCTCTCGATCTTCTTCCCCTCGGTGAGAACCATATTGGGGCAGAGGGCCACCAGCTCGCTGAATCGGGCAGTATAAGCGACCACATTGGTGCCCTTCATTGACAGGTTCCAGAGTTCCTGCTCCAGTTTCTGGATCTCGCCCCTCGGGCAGTATTCCTCAGTCATGAGGTCTTTCATTGTTTCCCAGCCCATGTCGTTGGCTACGACGAGAGTTAGCGCTTTGACGTGGCCGTTCCACCACGTTAGGGCTTTACCCTCAAAGGTGCAGGCGGCATATTTCACCTTGCACGCAGCAGGGCATGAACAGATTTCGAAGACTGATTCAGTCTTCTCGAACCACTGCGAGAGAGCAATGACTCCGCCGGTGCCATAGAAAGGCTTCGGCTTGCAGTTTGTAAAATCCTTGTAAGAGCACTCCCTTGAGCGCACAGGGATTTCGATCGGAATAGATTCCACAGGGGTTCCACCTCTGCTGGCATCAGAAGAGTGATACTAAGCCATGGCAGTTGCCACTGCTGCAGCTACAACAACATTCAGGGCTACAGTATCGATGACCGGAGGCGGAGGAGGTGGTGGAGGTGCAGGATTATTCCTATTCCTGGGAGACTTGCGAGGAGGCATCCTTTAGCTGAAAGTTTAAAAAGATAAGAAGGATGGTAAGAATCAATTTGTAAGCAACGCGAGAGTGACCCATGGACTAATTAAACATAGTCCAACAGTTGAAAGGGTGCTTGAAACCACAACAAGCATTATTAGTAGGAAAGCACAAGTGTATCGATTTTTCCCAGATAGATAGATCTCAAAAATCCTGGTATTACCGATGTAATAAGTTCAGTGAAAATTGACCTAACAGTAGGTCATACATCATACCATAAAGAAAAGTTTGACAGTCCTTAGATTTCAAATTTGAGTACGGAAGTTAGAAACATTTTACACACAAGCGCTACTTGGAGCACAGATGTTAAAGGCTATACTTTAATTAAAAGACAGAGCTGTACTAGACATCAACCAACGGCGATGGGAAAATCCCGGGCGAGTACTGCGGTCACTATGATGGATATCTAGCCATCAAGATCTATGCGAGAATAGAGGTATAAGAATATAGTATACGTGTAACTAGTAGCGCAAAATACTCCTATAGTATTTTAAGTTTAAGTTCTATTGATCTTCTGGTGGTATTGTTGGTAAGTTTTTAGACTTGCTAACCTATCACAACCATTCTAAGGCATGTGCTAATCACTCCTAGGATCAGCATAGTTGATCAGGCTATGCCATTCCCAGGACTGACCATACATCCCCGAGCTCACTTGTGATATTTAACAATCGTAATACTTTTGTTCTTGTCATTATGACACTTATTTTAGTATGAATGCAGACTAGTATACTTAGTTAAATATTTTATTATTTTAAGTATAGACTCTTGGTCAGAGTTTAATCCCCAATGGGTTTATAGTTTAGTATATCTTTTATGGGTTGATATACTCAATTCACTATAAACAATGCTCTGATACCAATCTGTCACACCCCAAAACCAAGAACGGCGGAAACGTTCTGGGGTGGAGGACGTCATGTAAGGTAATCACAACACAGTAAATGTAAATAGGCAAACAACATCATCCATTGCATTAAATATATAAATTTAATACATGTGTGTTCTGTAAAATTTTAGACACCAAAAATATAACGTAAATCAAAATAACAAAATGATGAGTCTTAGAACACTCCATCTTCTCAAAAGCTGGCATCGGTACCTGTCTACTGATGACCTGAGAATACAAGTTATTTTGAAAGAGTTTATCAGCATTAAGCTGGTGAGTTCATAAGTATTTTAGTGTCAATGTTCATTGTCAAAAACGTTGAACTTGTCCCAATGTATAAGTTTGTAAAAATGTAAATAAATGTTTAAAAGTATTTGCAAAAGTTTGAATCTCTCAGAAAATCCTATATTTTCTATAAAAGTAACCTTCTACCAAGGCTTAACTGTTTTGTAAACTCGTCTGTTGTAAAAGTGTGTGATTACCCAAGTATAACTATCATTTGATAAAATATAGTTTGTACATTAATGCTTTAAGTGAGATTATCACCAAAATATGTAATGGGTAAATCATTGTAGTACTGTAGTTTTGTATAATAAGAACTACTGTTGTACTAATTACTACTACCTTAAACCGGATTCATATTAAGGTATAATGTGATAATTGCACCATACTATCGACTGATAACAACGACATAAAGAACGGTCGTAATAACGGAATGACGTTTGGCACCCGCAGACCTGCAGGTCCGGCTGTAGCTAGCAGCAAGGTGTAGGATAGTCAATCCAGTATAGATCTATACGCAAACTCAACGCTCTCCCTCCAAGAGAATTCTGGCTACAACTCGGGCCATGACATTTAAGGCATGCTCCGATACAGTGGATCACATTTGTTATCGTATTCTTGCATGTGTGATGAAATGTTTCTTGTTCTAGTATAGTTGTATATGTTCTCGTAGTATTGTTGTATATATTCTCTTCCTAGTATAGACTCATGAATGAACTGACTCATTGATCTAGCAGTTGTAATAGTATGATTCTGTGTTACCCCGATGGTAACTTGTTAACAGTGCGTTTAGTACATGATTATGGAAGTATTTTTATGTCTATATATGTATATTTGATATATAATTAATATGGAAACGGCCTTCGGATGGTCACCCAAAATCCTATCAGACCACATCCAAATCGAGGAAAAGGAAACAAGGTGGATAGCCTTCCTAAGCCCTTTAAACATTATTTATACGTCTATACATATATGGGCATGCAATTTGTAATATAAAAGCATAAATAAGTATTTATAAGGCATTTAAAACATAAGTATTATTTTTAAAGAAAGATTGACTTGATGTCAATCTATAAAACCATTTGAAGGCGTAGATTTGATTAAAAACAGATTAAGTATAAGGAACATTTGTTTAAATCACAGTTGCAGTGTAAATTCGAAAAGTAGATGGGTTTGGAAAACATTTAGAAGTAAAACAGTTTGATAGATAGTTTGAATAGTGATAAATCCACTGATTTCCCTAGTTATTAATCACATGTGATTAGCACAATCACATGTGGTTGAAACAATAACTAAAAGTATTTAACTTGTATTCCCCCCCTTTTGAAAGCATATAAAAGCATAAAAGCATTTAGAATATTTAACAGGTTTACTAAGGGGTATGAAACTCACTTGATTGATTGAAGAAAGCGAGATGGAAAACCGGGCAGAGTCTCGTCTCAGAAAACGGATTTTTCTCGGGATTCTCGGGAATCTTGGGAGTAAAATCGACCCTCGGGACTTGAGCAAAAAGACCAGAGCTTCGGGTTATAACGGGCACGGAAAACGAGACAAAGTTGTGAGAGAGAGGAGAGAAATGAGCAACATTTTCGGAAAGCCTCGCATCCTATTTATAGGAAGGCTGAACCGCCTCCGAACGCGGGGCGTACGCTCGTACGCAGCGCGTACGCGTACGTCATGCATGACCGAAGCCTCGACTGCCTCGGTTCGGATGGGACGGGTTGCTGGGTACGCGGGTCGGATGGGACGGCGGGTCGGACGGGACAGCGGGTCGGACGGGTCGGAGCTTCGGACGGGTCGGACGGGTTAGAACTCTTCGGATAGTGCGACGTGGACGATCCGAGACCCTCGATCTCAGTACGCGGGGCGTACGAAGGTACGCGGGGCGTACTTCGGTCCAATCCGATGACTCCCCTTCGGATATTACCGGGAATTTATAATTAAATTTTTATTTATTTTAAATAAACTTCAAAAATTCATATCTCTCTCATACGAACTCCGTTTTTGACGTTCTTTATATTCACGCGAAGGTGAGACCATGATCTACGACTTTCGTTTAGATTCCGTTGGCTAATTCCGAAGTTATTTTTATTATTTATTTATTAAAATGACGTGATTAAGGAATTTCTTCAAAATTTCATAACTTCCTCATCCGAGGTCAGATTTGGACGTTCTTTTTATGTACGCAAACCTTGATATGATTCCTACTACTTTCTTTAATCCGAACAAGATTTTAGGAAGGTTAAATTTTGGCCTAAATTTGATCGGTTTTACATTACATTGACTCGAAATATCGGGTTGTCACAGAAACCTTTCCCAGTATAAAGGTAACGTAGTAGGAATGAATCACATCTTATGGCCTATTCCGATACTCACACTCCTACCTTGAATACCAGGACTACATCATAGGGATGTAGGTCGACACTCAGACAACCAGTACCCGGGGCACGGGAAAGTTTATGCCTAATATAGTCAGGACAGATATGTCCAGGGTTAACCATCGTCTCTCATTACCTTGTATTCCTTTCCGTGTAGGAAAACCATGCCACCGAAGAAGCGTAACCAATCCACAAGCAAGAAACCTGCTCTCTTATTCGATGAAGCTACGTTCCAAGCTGCAGTCTCAGCAGCCGTAGTAGCTGTCATGGCTCACCTGAATGCTAACACCGCCAATGTTAGCAAGGGCCCTGTCGGGATTTCTAATCCTGACGATGGACAGCAGCAACCAACACTTTCATACCCAGTCACCCAAGAACCTCAACCGAACCCACTAAAGAGAAAACTCAAGATGGAGGAGGGAAGTACCTCAGCTCAAGGACCTTCCGAAAGGGCAACGAGCTAAGACGGCCAATGCTCTTGTAAATCCTTCCCTCCCGGATCCAAGAAGACCGTACCTAGGAGACCTTCCCCACTGCGGCAAGTGCAGCTACCATCATCGTGGTGCCTGCCGGGAACTCTTATGTGCTAGGTGCAACATGAAGGGGCATACTGCTCGTGTATGCAGAACTCCGGTGGAACGTATTGCATCGATCACTAATGCGGCGACCAATCCCGTTTGTCACCTATGTGGTGAAATGGGACACTTCAAAAGGGATTGCCCAACTGAAGGAAACAACAAAGACACAGGAGGAGACTGACTCTACTGCTTAGAGGGAAGCATCAAGGAACTCGTTAGATTTTGGTACGTCTCTCGATCTCGGATAACTAAACTAAAAACAATAAAAGACTAATTCAAATGTAAATATTTCCCCAATAAGGAGAAATTCGCAGCACTATTTTAAAATTTAAAAATTCATTAGGTAAAACTATAATGGCTAAACATATACGTCACGACCATGTATATTTAAGATGGACAGACCCAGAATGAGCGAATGCCGCCTCATTTCCTGTTCCTCGTTTGGTTGTGGATTTAGGGCAGGGTCGCTCAGTCAACAGTCCTCCCCACCTTAAATATACATGACTAGTATATGTGAGGCGATTATAGAAATGCCTCGTGAGAATCCATTCATGAAAAGGTACCCTGTTCGGAAACACTTAGAAATCTCTATAGTTCTGCGTCGACTCTATCTGTCCAGGTATCCGCGGTAGTGATACACAGGACGAAACCCGAGACGCCTAGAACTGGTGTGCCTGTTCGGCACATGAATCTACCGAACTTCACTTTATATCATGTCGAAGTGTGCCAACTTCGACGACTCTATTGATCATGGTTTGACTTCGTGCAACCATGTGTTCATTCTTGGTGCTGTGTAAAAAGAACTTTCTTCATAGCCATGTCGGCGAATAAAGGTTCTTCCGAACCTAAACCTAACACAAATAATCAAACTTAATGCGATCCGTCAATCGTCTTTCTTATCTCAAGCCTTCCGAAGTACCCAAGGGAGGGTACCGCACACTGTTGACCGACACCTCATAGGCAGACGGACACCAAAGTGAACGACACTGCAGATACTCTAAGATGACGACCACCATCAGAAGCATACTCCGTAGAATCCCCTGGGAGACCCTTCGCACCTTGCACATCAGATTCGTGAACCCAGAGAATAGAACTCATGAAACTGACCACTATAACCAGGTATACTGCTGGCATCCATCAAGTATTGGCGGTTAAGCCAAGCATGAGCTCTACCACGAACCTCTTCGCAAAACACTTTCACCCTATTCGATAACATAGGAGCCGAAATCAAGAGAACTACTGCAGATTGAGTTAGAAAAGTTCCGAGTGATGAGACCCTATACCCACTAGATTTGACTTAGACCGAGAAAACTCGGAACCTTCGGAAGAGTAGTTGTAGTAGATGCTCGCACTACTCAGGCACCTCATCCACCCAGTTATAGACGAGCAGTGCCTATCATCCTCCTCCCTCTTTCATGGAGGAAGTCATCGTCGCCTTGTAGACGATAGACTACATTCTCCAGAGTGAACACTAGGATACCGAGAACCGCAGGATAACCTTCGCGGCCAAGAATCCTCGATCAAAGAGCGAAAGTAGTTGCGTTAAGCCTCATGACCCAGACCCCGAAGAGGTTATAGACTCGACACCAGCCTTGGTGTTAGTCGAGGGGTTATGCAGGAGCATGCACTTTCCACGCTAGAATAAACCACAGTCTTAGAGATTCCTTGGACTATTAGGTGTTCCACGAATACTATCTCACGCAGAGATAGTAGAACCACCTCCCGAGATAGTCCAACACTCATCTAGTGAAACCCTATCTCCCCGACCCTCAGGGTTTCCGTATCTCAAGAATCGTTAGTGCAGATCCATTTTGCACGAGTTGAGATAGACATTCTATAGCAAACCGATAACCATAGTCACGCAACCCACTCGACGATCTAGAAAGTCTCTATTAGCCAGTTGACAGAAAACACGAAACCAAAGACCCCTCGAGATTTCTAACAACCAACCTGAAGGACTACACTACCAGTACGAGAGAGAACGTTAGGAACTTCGGAATGGCGATCACGCCTGTGATGATCTTGCCATAGAAGTACACTATGTTCTAAGTACTGAAAAGCTCTACCATTCTGAGAGCATAGGACCATATGAGAATCCCCATGGAGATTTGGTCCAACCCTTTTCAGGCCGCTACTACCTGCGGATATACCACAAGATTCACACCGGTCGATTCACTTCTTAGACTTGATATGTGATCTCCCGACATCACTCTTCGTGCCTCACTCATATTGATAAAATCCATTGAGAACCCTAACCTAGTAGATACACTAGTTGGAACCCGCTAGCTACACTAGACGGAATCCGCATCCCGTATGTGAAGGTCTGTTGGAATGACATACACAGTCTAAAGTTCACTTGGGAATGCGAGGACAAACCATATAGGAAGTACTCTCTTACCTCTAATTGGCCACTCATACCTACTTCCTTGCCTAGACTTGTATTTCGGGACGAAATTCCTTCTAACGGGGGGATGATGTGACAACCCAAGTTGTTCCGTTACATTTCCCCGTTACCGTTAACGGAATATTCCAGTTTATAAAAGTTCCGTTAATTAGAGGTCGCCAATTTAATAAACATTCCATTTGGTTACCTTTAACATGCCGTTAAGTCGTGATAAAAGGAAATAATAACACAGGACACACATTTCCATTCATTTGGAAAATGTTAAGTTTTATTGTTACGACCACTAAATCGGGTGCGACCAAAAGCCCCGTTTAACGGCAGTATTGGGTAGAATTTCACTGAGCCCCGACTCGGAACCCTATATAAGGGTGAGTGGAGTCCATTGGAGACTTTTTACACTCTCTCTCTGTAGTCTCTCTCTAGACCTGTTTTCGCCCCGAATCCGCAACCAAACGCTTCCAAATTGTAATTCCGCTTACCCTAGCTTGTTCTAAACATTACTAGATGTAGTTATACCCCAAAAATCATCCAAAAAGGCAAGGAGGAAGGAGTTTACGGCCCAAGAACACTCTAGGGCCGTAAACCCCAAAATGATGCCAAACTTGCCTTTAAACTTACCCTTAAGCTTGGAAACTAATAGGGGATCTAGCCTAGGAGTGTTTAAAAATCAAAACACAATGAATTGGAGCATAAAAGTGAGTTTACGGCCCAAGCACATGCTTAGGCCGTAAACCCCTCAAAACCTTGTCTAAATGCCTCCAAAACACTCCCAAACCACACTAGGGCTTAACACATAAATTAAGGGCTTATTCCTTTGGGTTTAGATCACTTAAACACATCAAAATGAAGGATAAAAATGAGTTTCCGGCTCAGGTCTATACCAAGGCCGTAAACTCCCCAAAACATGCCCAAAAGGTGGTTTTTGCCCCCCAAATGACCTTAGACTATATCTATAAAATGCTAGGAAGGATTTAAGGACTTAAACACATGAAATGGAGGGGTAAAAAGGAGTTCACGGCCTAAGAAAGTGTCTAGGCCGTAAACTCCCCAAAACACATCCAAATGTTAGATTTAATCCCCCAAAATAGCATCACACTTCATTAAAAATTGCTAGAAAGGTAATAGGGGCTTGAAACTTCACAAAACACTAAGGGTGAGAGTTTACGGCAGTAAACTCCCTTAGGAGTGTCCCTAGGCCGTAAACTCCAAGTTAGTGCCCTTAGAAGCCTCAAACCCACTCATGCCTTTTATGAAAAGTACTTAGAAAAATCCCATGAACAAGCTAGAAGCCTTGAACACCCTAGAACTCATCACCATGAGTTTACGGCCGTAAACTCATGGTGAGATGTCCTTGAGCCGTAAACACAACTTGGGGAGTGTACTCTTGGATAGTAAGCTCCATTCCTTAGCGATACACACCCTTAAACGTTACCTGGGACACCCAAACACTTAACCAAAGTGTTTTCCGCTCCTGTGAGCGCGTATATTTGTTTAATTAGGATTAATTATGCTAATTGTATGTGAGCATATGCTATCATATGTTAAATAGGTCATTGTGTGTGTTCAAGTCCTTGCATGACACCGAACGCCCAAACGACACCTTCTTCGGACCTACTTACACCAGGTGAGTTCATACCCCTGAATGAACCTTTTAAATGTTTTTACATGTTTTATAGGGGGGAATACAAGTTAAACATGCCAATTATCATATCAATCACATGTGATTGATAACCCGCATGCACAAGATTTTACCACTATACACTGTTTTACCGAGTAGGACACTATAAATGGCTTTCAAAAAAAGGGTTTTTCACTTGTTCAAGTTCTTACTTTTATTGCTTATCAAAGATCCATTTACAAAATAATTTATAAAAGATTCCCAAAGATTTCTAAAGGTTTTCACACTTATTTTACCAAAGAATACAAATGCGATTTTCCTGAGTAATAAGGTTTTTCAAAGGTTTTCATGAATGCTTTTACTTGTTAGTTACTGCTGCTTCACTTTTACTTATTTTAAATTCCTACTCGATAACGCTTTCACTTCGCGATACGCTTATACCGGATTTTGTCTCTATATCGCTTATACTTGTAGCCTCTTATACTTGATAGACATTCTTACTTCACTTATTGTCGTCTCTGCTTTGTAATACACTTATACTTGGTACACTTATACTTCACGATTCGATTATCCCACCCTGTACGCTTATACTTCACGACTCGGATGTTCCACTGTATGCTTATACTTCACGACTCGGAAGTTCCACTGTACGCTTATACTTCACGACTTGGATGTTCCACTGTACGCTTATACTTCACGACTCGGATGTTCCACTGTATACTTATACTTCACTATATAATACCACTTGATACACACTCAAGCGTAGTTACATGTATGTTTATGCTTGTATAGATGTATATAAATAATGATTGAAGGACTTAGGAAGGCTTGTCCGCCCTATTTCCTTTTCTTCGTTGAGATGTGGTCTGGTGGGATCGGATGTCCATCTGAAGGTCGTTCGATTCATTAGTTATATATTATGTACAAGAGCATAGACATACGAGTTTTCTTCAGTCAATTCAGTTAAGAGTCTCTACCTCTAGGTCAACACTTACATTAGGAACCCACTACCCACTGTTTGGAAGTCATTACCCACTATTTGGGATGCATCTTCGGGACACGGCCTTCTCCGTCGTCTAGTTGGTAACCAGAGTCTCCTGTAGGGAGAGCAGACATTGTGTGTAATAGATCTATACGGGATTGACCCCCCGCACCCTGACTGATAGCTACAGTCCACGACTCACCAAGCCCAGGGGTGACAAATGTCACATTATATAGACGCTTGTAGGGCGTCTGGTACTCTAGTGTCATTTAGTATGGTTACGAGTATCCCGGGTTACCTTATAATTCATGGCTTTAAGGTAACGGTATTGCGCCAGCAATTTACACTTTATGCTGGTAGCTCATTTTCAGAGTCACACTTTTTTGACCTTACAAGACGTATCTTTCATTTGATACTGTTTGGGGTCTGTCTCCTCTGTTTTGACCTTACAAGACGTGTCTTTCATTTGATGTTGTCTGGGGTCTGTATCCACTGTATTCACAGAATCCACTGTATTCACTGTGTTCACTGCGTTCATTGTTTTAGACCTTGCTAGACGTATCTTTCATTTGATATTGTCTGTGGTCTGTATTCACTGTTTTGGACCTTACCAGCTGTACCCTTCATTTGGTACCTTCTGGGGTCTATGTCTCTATTTGTTAGACTGAACCGGGCGTGTCGTTCTTTCGATACTCTCCTGGAGTCTATGATTCCTTGCCTTAGTCAGCAGTCCTCACTACTAAGGCATATGTTATTTCCTGATGTCATTCGCTTTCCTCAATAATCAAATTCAGTATTTTGATAAAGATAGCAATTTAGGGAAAATAACTTTTTACCACATAACACTGACCAGTCTTGGTAGAAGGCTGCTTTGATTAAAGAAAATATAGGATTTTCTTGAAAGAACTCTAATACACTGTAAACACTTAAACTATTACTTTATAAAGTTATTTCAATGAAATGTCACTAAATACTTATGAACTCACCAGCATTTGTAAAAATGCCGATACTCGCTTTTCAAATAACTTGTATTCTCAGGTCAGAAATTAGACAGGTACATCACAGGAGCTGTTGATGAAGATAGCTTAGTACCTCGCTATATTTATTTCTATTACTTGTATTACCTTTATGTACTGTAATGTGAACCATGTAAAATTATTCCTATTAATGCGATGTTTTGTTGTACTTTGATTACTATAATGCATGTGTTGTGATACTTGACATGACGTCATCCACCCTAGAACGTTTCCACCGTTCTGGTTTTGGGGTGTGACAATATAGGATTTTCTTGAGGAACACTTTTCAACATGATTCAAGTAACATTTTTCCACCAAAACTAAATGCTTATGAACTCACCAACTTTATGCTGATATTTTTCAAAACTACTTGTATTCTCAGGGAATCAGTAGACAGGTACTTCTTGGATTTGAGCAGTCGGAGCAATAAGAGTCATGTTTTTTTCTATATTTTACATAATTTAGATGTATTTAAAACAAGTTTCAAACCAATGTAAACACTTTTTATGATTGTATTCAATGTTTGGTTGTGTTTACTATGTTTGCTATACAAATGTTGTGGTATTAAACACGACGTCCTCCACCCCAGAACGATTCCGCCATCACGGTTTCGGGGTGTGACATATTTTGTTGGGTTGAGGTTGTACTGCTTCGTACGGTTGCCAATAAACCCAATAGCGATCTAGATATGAGATGAGAGCCCGATTGGCATGCTATACTCATATTTTGGGATCGGGACCAATCCAAGTATTAGCTGAGGGCCCGATTTGCATGCCAGACTTATACTGTGGGATTGGGGATAATCCAGACTTATGTTGAGGACCTTGTAGGGGTATTCCAGACATAGGCTGTGGACCCGATATATGTTGTTATATATTATGTGTGTTGGTTGTATCTAGGAAACACACATATTTAGTCTACTAATGGAGTTCAGAAAGGAGACCCCTTGGGACCACTTCTTTTTTCATTTGTGTTGCATCCACTCTTGCATAATATTAGAGGCAATTGCAAGCTTCTTCTCCATGCCTGGTACCTTGATGATGGCACAATTATTGGAGATTCTGAGGAGGTGGCCAAAGCGTTAGACATCATTAAGGTTATTGGCCCAAATTGGGCCTTCAATTGAATATCAAGAAAACCAAGCACTTTTGGCCCTCGTGTTATGGTAGGAAGCTACATGAGGGGCTATTCCTGGTTGGCATTGGGAGTCCGCCATTGGGGGTGAAAATTCTCAGGGGAGCTATTAGTAGAGATGCTAGTTTCATTAGTAGCTTAGCCATAAGGAGTTGATGCGCCTTCTTCCATAATTGTCTGACTCGTAGACTGAGCTCCTTCTACTTCGGTCTTGTATGGGTATTGCTAAAAATTTCATTGGTCTAAGGAAATGCCAACCTGTTTACATGGAGGAGGAGGCGTTGTTCTTCGATAATGGGTTGCGTTGGGTGATTGAGGATGTTGTGGTTCGTGGTGGGCCTTTCTTTGGCGACATATAGTGGCGACTTGCTTCCCTAACCAATTTTTTTTGCATTTTGGTTTATACTTGGCAGTAGAGGCTACCTTATATGCTTTTGTTGCCTCAAGGTCCCAATGTTGGGTATTGTAAGACAACATCTTACGGGATAGGGGCATTTATGGTGTGGATGTTGATTATGCTTGTGCCTTATCTTCTCTTCGTAACAAGCTTCCATACATTGACCTTAGCACTTTTACTACTCAAGACACTGCTCCCTTTAAATCCCAGAATACACAGGCGAGTGCCCATTTTAGTAAAACTGTCCAAGATATGGAAGTGGTTTTCAACATGACGGCTCGGCATAAAGCAGTTTTCTAGTGTTTACGTGTACCAGATGCTCAATATTTTATTCAATTTCTCCCTATGGATGGGGTTGGCTAACGTATGTCTCCTATGGAGTATCATATCATCCTCAAACATCGACTCATGCTTCCAATATTCCCAGCCAACAAGATATGTACGATGTGCCACAAGGCATGTTTGGACTCTTTTGGAGAGCATGCAGTTCATTGCAAAGAACTAATGGGGCTTAAGTATAGGCATGATATGGTTAGGGATGTTTTGGTCGACATATTTAAGCATGTCGGGGTTTCCGCCAAGAAAGAGGCCTCTGTGAATTTCTTTACTGGCCCGACAGAAGAAAGGTCAACCCTTAGACCAACTGACATTATGATTTTTGGATGGGTTGGAGGGAAAACACATGTGCAGACTTATAGGGGTATTCCCTCTCGTAGGCTTGAGGGACGGGGGTTTCACGGTGGGACAAGCTGCATTAAAAGCTGCTACATATAAGGTCACCAGACATGAGACACCATGCATGGAAAATCAATAGGTATTCATATGATTTGCATTTGATACGTTTGATTTCCTTATGCCGGATGCAGTGGGGCTTCTTAATAGAGTACAAAGGATCATGCACAACAATGTTATATCCCCTAGATCTATGGATGTAGTTTTCAAAAGAATTACCTTTTAGCATACAAAAAGGCTTAGCAGTGCAACTTGTTGGTCGTTTGCCTTCTCATTCGTTAGACAATGATAACTAAGATGTATTAACTAAAAAAATCATGTATAAAAAAATATCTCCTTTTCTTTTTGACTTCAACATAACTTTCTTTGATTCTTTATGAATGATTTCTGATCCTTCTTCATCAAATCATACGTTGAGACTAGAACCTAAAACAAGTTGAGAAACACTTATTAGATTGTGTTGTTATCTTTCAACCTAATCTACCTTCCGAATCGTGAATTCGCCATTTGTTACTATGACATATCATTTGATTTATCCAGTTGCATTATTTCCATATTTTATTCTTTCACCATCTTTAAGACTTCTAAATTCTCTTAATTAGTATTTCCTTCTAGCTATGTGATGAAAAAACCCATTATTAATATACCATTCTGAATCGAACTGCTTGTTACGAATTACCCACAAAATTAAACCAATTTAGGAACCCCAACCATTTTGGGCGCTTGTGAGATTTTAGATTTTGAGTTTATGATGGGAAAAATCTTACTTTTATTGATCCAAATGATTTCTTACTCAAAATATTATTCATTCCCTTTTCTATTTTGAAAACTTGAGTTCTAATATGACAAAGATTAACTTATCAAATGTAGTGTAAAATGTTGCTTACTCTTGTACATTTGAGATTGGTAAGTTGTGATGTTTTGGATAAGACAAAGACCAACTAAGACCAATTGTGTGAAGTGTTTGTCTTGATACCAAATGTAGTTATGATTTAATCGAGTATGAAATATGATATCTGGTTTTAGAAAGAATTAAGAACACGAGATCTAAATATAATCTGGTTGGCTTGATTACGCTTTCGGGAAAATACAGAGAAATATCAGAGAGAAGTCGAATCCAAAAGCTACTTTCTAACTCTAGCATTCATCCCATATATATATATATATATATATATATATATATATATATATATATATATATGGAAAGCGTACAAAAATATAAAGGACCAAGACTCCTAAGCTTCGAAACAAAATGCCCTTATAATAAACAAACATACAAACATACTTCGAAACCAACAAAGACCTAGATAGACTTTGATACCTCACAACATCTTTCGACCTCAACACCATCAGATCTGGATCCACTACTACCCACGAGGAGGTAAAGTCTCTTCAATTCCAGTTTGGGTTCACACCCGAGCATGGAGTTCAATTCCTATTAGAGGGGTCTATCATTTATCCACCGCCGACGGGGAAGGTTGGTATTCCGGTGGCGATTTTTGACGCCGGGTTTCATCTTCTTATTTCAGACTTCTTAAACAAGGTTACATGAATATTTTTTCTCCGTTCATGAATTGACCCCTAACACTGTGAACAAGATAATAGGGTTTGAGTTGGGGTGCTGGGCATTGGGCATCCTTCCCTAACTTCGAGCATTCTAATCTTTCTTCAATTTGTCAACCTATTCGGGTGTTCACACCTGTTCTCAATGACGCATTACACACACCTTTATAGTTAACTGGAAGGCGCCTCAGAAGAACTAGCAGGATCAGTGGTTGTGGGTTAACGGCGATTTGGTCAGGCTTGGCTATGCTTGTGTGGTCATGTCTTCAGATTGGGCAGCCCAACTGTCGGGTTCCAGTCTATCGGTAGCTCACGCGGTAAGAGGGATTTGTTTCAACGTTGAGGATTTGCCAGATTACATGTTGGCGGTGGCTGAAGTAAATGCTGCTTGGCAGTCGCAATGGACGATGCCTTAGTTTTTGATGGAAATTGACGGTAAGCATTAGCTTTTTAACCCCCCCCCCCCCTTCTCCCCCTCCCTTTGTTTGCATAAAATTTATTTGTTGATGCATAGTGGACATGTTTTGTTAACGTTGCAGGTAGTGAGAAGGTTTTGTCTCTTGAACAAGTGCTACGGGGGGATTTTATTTGAACAAGCTTTTGACACTCCCAGCTCCCGCCGATTTTGGTTGGGCTTTTCACGACTGGTGCCCCAACTGTTGACACTGGGTCGAGGCCTGTTTCTCTTGTTCAACCTGGTCTGATTGGTTTCTCGAAGGGCCCCTTATACGGAGAAACATACGCATCCAGCAACCAAGTGTCTTCCAAAAGTCGCTTAGCTATTGTGGATAAATATCAATAGGCGCTTATGTCGAAGGATAGACATCAACTCCTTGCTTACTAAGTCAATTGTTTTCATTAAAATTGATAACAATGACATCCCACAACAAACGGAGGCAGTGGAATTGCGCCAGCCGGGGTGGGGTGGTGGGAAGCGCCATGGGCACTTGTTCCAACCCACCTTCTTCTTTAAGTGATGTCTATATGGAGGCTGATCATTCTCCTTTAAGCACTCCTAGTGTATATCTTCATGATTGAAATCTCACGCACTGTTCCTTTCTATCAGAATAGCGCCCTACTTGTGAGTGATATAGTCACGCATTTCCTCGACTACCCGAGAGTCCCTTAACCTTCATTCTCACTCTCATATGCAAATGATATTTAGTATGCCACTACCCAGGTTGCCCCATATATAGTGGCGGCTGTCGGGCGTCTTCGTTATGTGGGGGCGGATTTGGCAAAACTAGTTGTCGTCAATTCAAAACATGATAAGCTTCTAAAGAAGATTTGGCTACTCGAGGAGGAGCATCGCATGTTCGATGAACACCTCCTATTATTTTCCATGGAGAAGTTTGCTGCTGAGGATTAGGTGGCTACTTTTATGGGTAGGTCAATCGATTGTCCCAACAGGTTCTGAGTTTGAGCTCGGAGAAAGATACACTGACGAAGCACTTGGAGCTACGGAACGATCAGTTACCGACTGAGGTTTTGAGGAGGAAGGTCTTGGAAGATGATCTGGACTGGGTCCTTCAAAAGAGGGTGGATCGAATGGTCGACCGTATTCTCGACAGCAGTGAGTTTGCGCTTGAGATCCGATGTGTGAAGGTTACATGTGTAGCTGCTGGTATAGAGAGTGGAGCGTGAGGGTGGCTGGCTAATGGCGATCCTGGCTTTGTAGAGCCAAATGTTGTAGCACGATCTGTTGAAGCAATGCGATCTACCATTTTGCATTTTTCTGGGACAGACTTTACATTATATCTTCATTCAAGCGAGCTTAGTCTGCTTGACCTTTGTGAGCTATGTTCCAAGGAGGAGGAATTTGCCTCAGACGGTGGGACTGAGGGTGCTACCTTGGCTCGTCCCCTCCAGAGTAGATCTTTGTTTATATGTTTCTAAGTATTTGTTGTTGTCTTGTGTTTATATGTATTTCCTATAATATTTATGTATTCGATTCTATGTGGCCTTTAATGTTTTGTGTTTAAAGATTGATTAGTTTTTCTTAGCGTTCACCCGTTTATGTTATGTATATTTGCTTTTCTCTTTTGGTCAAGCAGCCAATTATTTCTCTTTTTTGGGTGCCCAAAGTAAGTCGAGGTCGTCAGCTCTAGGCTCCCTGGACTTTTGTACATTAAATTGTGAGATGAAGGTTATGATTCTCCGGACCCTTCGGGTGTGTCTGATTCAAGAGCCTGGAGGCTTTGTTGTTGTTTGAATCGACATGTTTACAGAGAAGGGTTATAATCTTCTATATTTGTGGCTACATGTTAGCGGTTTGTTTATGTTTAAGTGACATGGGTGATCAGCCCATATTGTCCTTTGGTAAATAGGCACAACTTTTTCTCTTTATTTTTATATGTGTTCACCCGTACATGCATATGTTGGCGCACAAACTTGGTCGCTGTTATTTTATTCAGGACTCATGAAATTTTGCTAACCGGAACATTTTGGTGACGATTGGGATATAGTTTTACCGGCCCCTCGGCGGAGGTGTTGTTCCTGGGTGAGCTGCCCGAGGGCCACTACATCTCCCTATTTTTACCAACAAAAATGGCATAGACTATGTGTGTTCCATGTTCGTGGAATCGACCTCCCGTCTTGTGCTACTAGCGTATATGCTTCGTCCCGATGCCCCTTACCACCTTATGTGTTCCTCTCAGGCCACACTTAGCGTGCCTAATGCCTCCGAGTGGCTGGATTCATTCTTCCTTAGCACCCATTCTCCTATATTGAAGTTCATTACCCACACCCGCCTATTGTAAAAGTTTTCCACACAAACATTGTATGCCATTTGTCATAGTTAGGAAGCTTCACATTTCTTGTAGAGCATGTCCAGGAGTTTTCGTCATTCTGCCTAATAATCCTTATCGTCGAAATAGGTTGCCTGCAATGACTCACTTAGGACCACCAGTAGGAGCATTGTCTCTGTGCCATATGGCAAGTTGAAGGGTGTCTCTCCCATTCCTGACCTTATACCGGTACGCTACGACCACAACATTGTTCGCAATTCTTCCGTCTCATGCCCCTTTTGTTTTCATCAGGCGTTTTTTGAGCCCATTGACGATGATTTTGTTTGATATTTTGATCTGCCCGTTCTTTTGGAGGTTCGCGACTGATGTAAAGCAACGGTGGATTCATTTCTCCTCGCACCACTCTTTGAAGGGACTTCCCTCAAATTGGGTGCAGTTGTCGCTTATTAGGAAATTAGGAGTGCCGAACTGGGTTAGGATGTTCTTCCACATAACCGGATCATCTGCTTGCCCGTGACTATGGATTAGGGCTCCACTTCAATCCATTTCGTGAAGTAATCAACTACGACTAGAAGGAATTTCCATCCTCCGAGGGCAGACGGGAATGGTCCTACGATGTAAATGCCCTAGTGGTGGAAGGTCCATGGGCTACTAATGTTGGTCAAGATAGATGTCGTTTATTTCTTGAATGCGGCGAACGCCTGACATTCAGGGCATTTCTTGGGAGATTTGGCCACATCCTTGTATACATTGGGTCAGTATACACCAAGAGGGCTTCCCCTTCACTATATGAGTTACATGTGAGTCGTGACGCTAGGAGTCCTCTTTTATATGGCTACGTGCCATTTACTGTGAACTAGGAGGGTTTGATCTTTACCTGCCTAGCTTCTTCCGGGTCGTCCGGGAGGATCCTGTGATGCAGGTAGTCTAGGTACATTTTTGTCCAGTCTGGTGTTTCTGCAATGGTATTGACTTGTTTTTTCTCGATGCTCCTTTTGCCAAGGACTTCTACCAATACTTTCTTAGTTAGGTAGTCGAAAGATATCGAGGCTAACTTTCTGAGAGCGTCAGCTATTGTATTCTCCCCCTGACTATTTTTCCTAATTTTGAAGCTTTTAAACGAGTGTGCTAGATTCCGTTTTGTTTCCAGGTATTTTTGCGTCCTTTGGACTTTGGATTCATATGTGTCGATAACTTGATTGGTTACTATCAGTGAGTCGCTGAAGGCTAGGAGGTGTTTTGCTCCAACTTCTTGTGCCAATTTGAGGCCCATAAGGAGTGCTTCATACTCAGAGTCATTATTCGAAACCTGGAAGTCGAATATTAAGGTGTATGTTATTTCATCTCCCCTTGGACTTTTTGAGGATTAGGCTCGTGCCTGACCCTTTTTTACTTGTTGCACCATAGGTGTGTAGCTCCTAGACATCTTTGCTTGCCTTCGGCTCCAATGGATATGTCGACACAGCCGTTGGTATTTCTATGAGGGTGTTTGGTATTTTTGCTAAGAAGTCTGCTAAGGCCTAGGCCTTAATGCTGATCCACGGGCGGTAGTGTATGTCATGCTCCCCCAACTCTATTGCTCATTTTTCCAGTCTCCGTGACCTTTCCGGTCTTAGTAGGATCTAATTTATTGTAAGGCTGGTTATTACTTTCATTTTGTACGCTTGAAAGTAGCTCTGGAGGCGCCTGGCTGTGTAGATTAGGGCCAACACTAATTTTTCTAGAATTGGGTAGTATATTTTCGGGCCTTGCATTGTCCTGCTTACGAAATGTATTGGCAACCGCTTCTTGTTTCTTTCTACCGTAAAAACTGATGATATGTCTTTATTGGCTGTTGCAAGGTATACTTGTAGAGTTTCGCCTGGTAGAGGACTCGCAATTGTTGGTAGTTGACAGAGAGCTTCCTTTAGGTGTTGGAGGGTTGCATCAGCCTCTTTTGTCCATTCACAATGGTTTTTGTCAACACACCCTTTGAGGGTATGGAATAGTGGTAGGGCCTTTTCGGCTGATCTGGCTATAAATCTGCCTGGTGTTGTCAGCCTTCCGTTGATATCTTGGACCACTTTTATGTTGTGTAGGGCCCTAGAGTCAAGAAATTCCAAGATTTTGGTATGGTTTGGTGCTATCCCCTATTTGGTTATCTGGTAGCCCAGGAACTGGCCCTCTTCCACCCCGAAAGGGCATATTCCTGATGCATCTAGATTTTGTGATAGCCTTTGTAGACTTCAAGGATACATTTTAGGTAGAAACCTTCCAAGGATTCGACCTTCTGGTCTATCTCTGGGAGACGAAAGTGGTCTTTGGGCCTGTATTGAAAATGTCAGAATAGTTAATGCACATTTTCCACAAGCCATTGTGTTTCTTTACCGTTATCGGGTTTGCTATCCATGTCACGAATATTTCTTGTCGAAGGATGCCCGTGTCCACAAGCTTTGCAACATCGTCATTAATTGCCTTGTTTCTATCGCCTGCTTGCCCCCTCTTCTTTTGCTTTATCCGAGCGTTACCAAGTATAATGTTTAGACTATGCTCGATGATCTTTCGGTCCACTCCAATCATATATGCAAGCTTTCATGCAAATACCCCATAGAGTCGTTTTAGGGGTACAACTGAGCTTTGGTTTCCATCGCGAGATCTGCCCCGATCTTTTCCCTGAGGCAGCATAGGTGGGATTTGCATCTTGCCTGTTGAGGGAGAGAGAATGAGAATGGTGGAAGGAGGTTAGCCGAGCTATATGATCCGCAGTAGTTGCAGTCGTTGTTGGATAAGGTGTCTAAGTCCATAAATATTTCCGGTATGTACTTGACCCGACCCGACATGGTCCATTCGGGTTGCATGGCACTATGCAATTAGATAGACTAAATGAGAGAAATAACATTTTTGGTTTATTAATATATTATAAGTTCTAATATATTAATAATATTAATTAATTAGTTTGTTCAAGAATTAATTAATTAAGTGACCTAAGTTAACTAATTAAATATATGGATTGATTGTGTAAATCATCCATAACTTGTATAGTGGGCTAAGAGGCTCCATGGATTATCAAGTTGGGTTAAACCCATAGGATGCTCCATGGATGCTCCATGGGAGTTACAGACCCATGGGTCATGGAAATGAAGAGTCATGACACATTAGGGTTTACATGGTATAACCCTAGATGTGTCAACACTATATAAGGAACCCATTCTCCACCAAAATCGGCTACACAAGAACAAGTGAGGGCTAGACCGATTTTCCAAGTGTGTATTCTCTCAAAAAAGTTTACTCCTTTGCATTTGGTGTTGTGTGAAGCATTGGAGGCATCACACTTGGGGTACTAGGCTCACAAGGTTTCAAGGATCATAAGCAACAACAAGGTATGTTATTCTATCTTACATTCAAGTTAAAAATTGTTCCCCATGTATGCTAGATAGGAATATAATCTTGGAATTCAACTTTGCAGGATATTTAGAAAAACATAGATCAAAGGTTATTAGGGTTGCATGTACACTTAGGAAGTGTTATAATGCTCAAAAACCTTCAGTGGTATCAGAGCCTAGGCTTGTTTGTTGATTTTTTGTGCAAACTTCTTGAAAAAAATTGTTTTTCTGTTTTCTACTCGTATGAACTCGCCAAGTCCATGGGGGGACTCGACGAGTCCATGAACAAATGCAAGCTACTCCTCGAGTCTGTTCTTGCACTCGACGAGTAGAGGCTACATTTTTCAGAATTTCGACATTTGTTGCTGGAAATGGACTAGAAACATTACCCTAAACTATTTTGGTGTTTTAAAACTTGTTTTAGATGGTGTAATGTTTATGCTAATCCATTTAGAATGGCAATTATTAAAATTACAGCTTTTTAATTGTAATTTTTTATTCTTGAAGGTGTTCATATTCATGTTCTTGAACTTATGAAGATTAGATGATCATAGGAATTGTTTGTAACCTTCATGGTGGTTTAATTCATGATCAAAATGTGTTTTAATGGAGTCCATAACTTGTCCTCAAGTTATGGAAAACCAAAAGTCTCACTTTTATTAAAGCCATTAAAACAACACAAGAGTTATAAAAATGAAGAGTCTTCATTTTTATTACTCAATTAATTCATAAGTTATAAGAAATGAAAAGTTTTGATACTTTACAAAACTTGTCCTCAAGTTTTGGAACAAGTAAAGTCTTGATTAAAACTTTAGTTCCAACCCTTAGAATTTTAAAAGTTAAAATTCAACCCTTATACTTTGTAATATTATAAGTTAGTAATGTGTGTGTGTGTGTGTGTGTATATATATATATATATATATATATATATATATATATATATATATAAAAGATCAAGTCGCCTTATCGCTAGTACGCCTCAT
Source organism: Lactuca sativa (assembly GCF_002870075.4). Lineage (NCBI taxonomy): Eukaryota > Viridiplantae > Streptophyta > Magnoliopsida > Asterales > Asteraceae > Lactuca > Lactuca sativa. Next base: position 288,790,990 of record NC_056626.2, read on the forward strand.
TCACAAAGCCGGTCTATAAGGGGGGTATAAGGTTGTTGCCTATTAAATGGCAACTTAATGGATGTCCACTCTCACCCACCGCTTCCTTGATCGGTGGAGGGTCGTTAGCCGAAGGAGTAGGACAAGGACTTATAAATTCTCATTAAAAATATGGTGAATATTATAAAGTATCTAAATATTTAATTAAATTCCCAATCTTAGTTAGTTTAGGAAAATGTGAATAAGGTGCTAATCCATGAAATTACACTTTACACATTGTTTAAGTCGTTGGTGGAGCGTGTGTGGTTAACTGGCACACTAATTTGGACTTAACAAGGTAGGTGAAGGTTGACTTAAGGTTTATCATATTATTGGTGGAGCATGTGTGGTTTACCGGCACATCGATTAAGTGATAAACTTTAAGGGTACTAAGTGATTTGGATGGTTACTTCACACCTCGTTTTGTGATCCTCGGTATCCCAATCACAAAACTTGGAGGGCACACTCGATATTGAAACATGTCATTGAAAAGTTCAATGAATCTCAAAGAATCTAGGAATTTCTGATAACCAGTTAAAAACCTAATAATTATATTTCGTTTTTTATGGTGGAAATTGGTGAATTGTCATTCACCTACCTTTCAAATATTTTATAGCTTGGATTATGGCATACCTCTTCTAAGTTATAATATATTGTGATTGGATCCTAGTTATAATACTACATTTGGGAGTTTTATTAAGGACTCTCTTAATATCTAAACTAATCTTGTTCTCTTCTTTCATATGTCTTCAAACAACACTGCTTCTGGCTCTAATCCTAATGGCTCCTTTACTCTTATGAACTTGTGTGGGAAAGTCACTTTTGATGGATCCAACTTTATTGAATGCATCAGAAACATCAGGATGATTAACCGCTACGAGGAAAAAGAATATGTCCTCGATAAGGAGCTTAAGGAGATTGATGAGACCACTGCAACTCCCCAGGAGATCGCTGACATCCAGGCACATGAAAGGGATACTACCAAAGTGGCGAGCATCATGTTGGCCACCATGACAGCGGAACTCCAAAAATCCTATGAGGACTTCTACCCTTTTGAAATGCACCAAGATCTGATGGAAAGATACCATCGGAGTTCACGACAAGAGAGGTATGAAATCATTTGCTCCATGATAACAACCATGATGAAGGACGGGGAATCCGTCACGAGCCACATGCAGAAAATGCAAAGGTATGTGGATTGGTTGCTGAAGCCTAATGTGAGCTTCCCAGAGGAGCTTGCAATAGATATCTTTTTGCACTCCTTACCATCGTGCTATGATCAATTCCGCATGACATATCACATGAATAAGGAAGAGGTCACACTCAGCAAACTTCAGGGACTCCTCAAGACAGCAGAAATAGGTCTTAAGGCTACGTCCGTTGTTAACACTCCTACTCCAAACTCCGCCCCGGTTTTGGCAATCAGGAAAGGTCGAGGGAAGAAGAGATAGAGCTCTTAGAAGGGTACCAAGGCAAGGACCCTTGATGGCTCTTCTTCAAGTGGAGCCAAGAAAGGTTTCGTCACTCCTTCTTCTGACCCAAAAGAGGCTGAATGCTTCTATTTCCATGAAAAGTCACATTGGAAGCGGAACTGCCCAAAATACCAGTAAGATGTGTAGGATGGGAAAGTTAAACCCAACCATGCAGGTATTTACACTATCTTATCTAAGAACTCACCCCCTTCTAACTCTTGGGTCCATGATACCGGTTGTAGTATTCATATATGTTCTGATTTGCGGGGACTAAGAAGAAGTGAGAATGTGGAGCATGGAAGAATAAACTTAATCATGGGGAATAGGAAAGCTTTACCTGTCACCAAGATTGGAGTTTATACTTTATCGCTAAGTAGTGGGTTTAATTTAGATTTGAATAAATGTTGTTATGCGCCAGAATTGGCAACAAATATTATTTCCTTTCATGCATTGTATAAACAAGGTTTCACCTTTTTCATTTGATAATGAAGTTGGTTCGATTAATGCTTTCATTAATAATGTTCTTTATTTTAAAGCATTACCTAGTGATAGTGTGTATGGAACTGTATCTGTGGTTGATAACTTAGGAAATAATGTATTGTGTATTGATTTTGTTAATGATAACAACTTGGATAAAGCATCATTATGGCATTGTCGTCTTGGACATATAAGAAACAAACGCATAGGCCAACTCCAAAAAGATGGAGTCTTGGAGTCATTTGACCTAAAGTCAGATGATAGTTGCGAATCATGCTTACATGGAAAAATGACAAAGTCACCCTTCACAGGTTCTTGTGAAAGGGGTGAAGGTTTGTTGGATCTTATACACACGGATGTGTGTAGACCCTTGAAACATGACACAAGGGATGCGAATCGTTATTATTTGACATTTACTGATGATTACAGTAGATATGGATATGTCTACTTAATCAAGCATAAGCCAGAGACTTTTGAGAGGTTTAAAGAATTTAAACAGGAAGTCGAGAATCAATTGGGTAGGAACATTAAGCTGTTTCGATCCGATTGAGGTGGTGAGTATTTTAGTTCAGAGTTCCTCGACTATCTTAGGGAATGTGGGATAGTCTCACAATTGACACCTCCCAGGACACCTCAGTTGAATGGTGTATCTGAGAGGCGTAATCGAACCTTGTTGGATATGGTTCATTCCATGATGAGTCGAGCTTCACTACCAATCTCATTTTGGGGGTATACCTTAGAGGCTGCTGCTCATATCCTTAATCTATTCCCTACAAATAAAGTTACCAAAACTCCTCATGAGATGTGGACTGGTAAAGTACCCAAACTAGACCACATCAAGATTTGGGGTTGTGAGGCTTTCATGATACGCGAGACTCATGATAAGCTCGAACCTCGAAGTGAGAGGTGTATTTTAATTGGCTACCTACAACACTCCTTTGGTTACCTCTTCTACAAACCTAGTGAAAATGTGGTCTTTGCAGCTAGGAGGGCTGTCGAGAGAGAGAGAGATAGAGAGAGAGAGAGAGAGAGAGAGTTCATAAGCCAAGGAAATAGTGGGAGGCAAGTTGACCTTGAAGAAATTCAAGAGTCAGGTGGTGAAGGAACTTCAAACCCTAGCACCCAACTTGAGGAGGAAACTCCTGTTGAGCCAATTGACAAGTCTGTACCTATGAGGCGTTCCACAAGGGTTAGGAATGCACATGAGCATTACTATGGATTCATTACTGCGGAAGGTGATACACTTATCAATGATAAGACACTGATAGGTGTGGATGAACCTAATAGTTACGCGGAAGCCATAGCAGGCCCTGAGTCATCCAAATGGAAAGAGACAATGGACAACGAGATACAATCCATGTATGACAATCATGTTTGGAAGTTGGTTGAGAATGTACCAGGTCGTAAGACTGTAGGGTGCAATTGGATCTTCAAGAAGAAGACCAACATGGATGGTAATGTACACACTTATAAGGCACGACTGGTTGCAAAGGGTTTCTCACAAACTCCGGGAGCTGATTATGATGAGACCTTTTCTCCAGTGGCAAAGATTAAGTCTATTAGGGTTCTGTTAGCCATAGCTGCATTTCATGACTATGAAATATGGCAAATTGATGTCAAAACCGCTTTCCTTAATGGAAAGTTGGCTGAGGATGTTTACATGAGTCAGCTAGAGGGTTTTGTCAACACAGAGTACCCTAATAGAGTGTGTAAGCTTGAGAAATCCATTTATAGGTTAAAGCAAGCACCTTGCAGATGGAATCTTTGCTTTGATGAGAAAGTCAAGGAATTTGGCTTTTCTAGGAATGAAAATGAATCTTGTGTATATGTCAAGGCTATTGGGAGTATAGTTAGCTTTTTGGTATTGTATGTGGATGACATACTACTCATAGGAAATGACATCCCAACTCTGCGGGAAGTTAAGTCCTAGATTGAGAAGTGTTTCTCTATGAAGAACCTAGGAGAAGCTGCCTATATTCTAGGGATAAGGATCTTGACAGACCGGAGTAAAAGACTAATTGGACTTAGCAAGAGTACCTATTTGGATAAGGTGCTGAAGAGATTCGGCATGCAGGACTCCAAGAAAGGAGAGTTACCCATCCAGAGTAACGCTAGATTGAGTAAGACACAAAGCCCTAGTACTGAGCCTGAGATAGCAGAAATGAGTCGAATACCTTATGTTTCGGCTGAAGGATCGATCATGTATGCTATGACGTGTACTCGACCTGATGTAGCCTTTTCCTTGAGCATGGTTAGCAGGTATCAGGGGAATCCTAGCAAGGCACACTGGACTGCGGTAAAGAATATCCTCAAGTACCTACGAAGGACTAACGACTGGGTCCTTACCCTCGGTGGGAGTGATGACTTGAGAGTAGTAGGGTATTGTGATGCTAGCTTTCAGACTTGCAGGGATAATTTCCGCTCTCAGTCGGGCTGGGTCTTTACCTTAAATGGAGGAGCAATTTCTTGGAAGAGTTCCAAGCAAGAGACAGTGGATGATTCAACATGCGAATAAGAGTATATAGCAACGAACGAGGCAGCAAAGGAGGCGATATGGCTGAAGAACTTCATTGGAGACCTTGGAGTGGTACCAACTATTAAAGAGCCAATGGAAATTTTCTATGATAGTGAAAGTGTTGTTGCCTTAGCCAAGGAACCAAGGGATTGCGGGAGATCTAGACACATCGATAGATTATACCATTTCATCAGACATCGAATAGAAGAAGGACTACTCGTGGCAAAGAGGGTATCATTGGATGAGAATCCACCAGATCCCCTCACGAAGGGACTGACTCAGGTTAAGCATCTCCAGCATGCTCAGAGCATAGGGCTGAAGGATGATATTAGATTTAGTAGTTAGATAACCTTGTAATTTGTAAAGTGTAATTTACATTAAATGATGAATAAAAGGTGTTTTATTTATGAGTAAAGTGTTGCTATCTCTTGTCGATTGTTTACTATATTTCTTTTGCATGTTTTGACTCCAGAATAATTATGTTTGGTATATCATATTATTCGAACCTCTACAGTCGGTCATATGTCGGAAGTAGGTATGAATCAAGATTGTCATGATTGGTTGCAGAGGTCTAAGGTGTTGGATATAGCTACAACAATCATGTGTGCTCCTAAGTTCTTAGCATTGGACTCAACCCACGCTCACTGGAATCACTTCATGGAATTTATCTCGAGTTATCGTGGGACGGTAATATCATATAAGTCTTCAATCCTATAGATATGATTTGTTACTTATGAGTTGGTTATGCATTGATTGTACGAAAATGCATTGGTAACTCGATGTTATAAAACGTGATCTTGTGTATAATTCAATGAGTAGTAGAAAAGACATATGAGTCGATGTTTATCTGTTCCTTCTTGGATTAGAAGCAGATATCTGGGCCCCTTGATGATTTTGCTTTGACCTATGTACCGGGCCCGGTCAAAACTAAGTTGATGTGTTCAATTAAGTTCTTTGTCAAACAAATCAGAAATCGGGAAACAAACTGTTGGACAATAAGTAAGACATTGTTCCATGTATTTGTCTGGCTGATATCTAGAATAGAGGATTATATGATCACTTATCTTAAATGGCATATCATCATCTTCTCAGTTCCGAGAGACCTTGAAAGAGCTACGATTGCCGATCGGTTCCTGAAGTATTGTAGTTATAGTTATTAGACTTATCCAAGTGAGAGATTGTTGGATAAGGTGTCTAAGCCCATAACTATTTCCGGTATGTACTTGACCTGACCCGGCATGGTCCATTTGGGTTGCATGGCACCATGCAATTGGATAGACTAAATAAGAGAAATAACACTTGTGGTTTATTAATATATTATAAGCTCTAATATATTAATAATATTAATTAATTAGTTTGATCAAGAATTAATTTAAAATTGATTAAGTGATCTAAAGATAACTAATTAAATATATGGATTGATTGTGCAAATCATCCATAACTTGTATAGTGGGCTAAGAGGCTCCATGGATTATCAAGTTGGGTTAAACCCATAGGATGCTCTTGTTGGATACAGTGTCTAAGTCCATAACTTTATTTGGTATGTACTTGACCCGACCGGGCATGGTCCATTTGGGTTGCATGGCATTGCAATACTTGGATAGCCTAGATGAGAGAATAAGGCACTTATGATTATTAATATATTATAAGTTCTAATATATTAATAATAGTATTATTTAATTAGTATTGATCAAGTATTAATCTAGTATTAATTTGGCGATCAAAGTGAGACTAATTAAATAAATAGGGTTGATTATGACAATCATCAATTATTTTATGGTGGATTAATGATCCATGGTTTATGGGTTTGGTTATAACTATATGGAGCTCCATGGATAGTCCATGGGAGTTACAAACCCATGGGTCATGAGAAATGAAGAGTCACAACAATTAGCGTTTACATTTGTAACTCCTAATTATGACACACTATAAAAGAAACTCTATAGCATGCAAAATCACTACTAGGGTATTCATAATAGGGCATAACCGATTTTTGAGGCTAAGTGACATTCTCTCAATTTATTCCAAGTTTGTAGTGTTGTGTGAAGCATTTGAGGCACAACATTTGGGGTGCTAGGCTCACAAAGTCTTGATGGAATCCAAGCAACAACAAGGTATGTATTTCTTCTAGTTTTTATGTTTTATGTAATCCCCATGCCATGCTAGTTAGGAAATAACCTTGAAAAAGAAATTTGCATGTATATAGAGAAAACATAGATTCATGGTTATTAGGGTTGCATGTACACTTAGGAAGTGTTAGAATGCTCAAAACCCATCAGCTCCATGGATGCTCCATGGGAGTTACAAACCCATGGGTCATGGAAATGAAGAGTTATGACACATTAGGGTTTACATGGTGTAACCCTAGATATCTCAACACTATATCAGGAACCCATTCTCCACCAAAATCGGCTACACAAGAACAAGTGAGGGCTAGGCCGATTTTTGAAGTGTGTATTCTCTCAAAAAAAAGTTTACTCCTTTGCATTTGGTGTTGTGTGAAGCATTTGAGGCATCACACATGGGGTGCTAGGCTCACAAGGTTTCAAGGATCATAAGCAACCACAAGGTATGTTATTCTACCTTTCATTCAACTTAAAAATTGTTCCCTATGTATGCTAGATAGGAATATAACCTTGGAATTCAACTTTGCATGATAATTAGACAAACATAGATCCAAGGTTATTAGGGTTGCATGTACACTTAGAAAGTGTTAGAATGCTCAAAACCCTTCAGTCATGACCTAGGAGGACTTTGTTTAGAGGTTCTATAGGGAATTTTCACCAACTATGGAGGTACAACAGCTGGCGAGGGAGTTCCAGGACCTCTGCCAGACTACTAAGAATGTGGTGGAGATTACCTCCAATTTCAGGGAGAGGGTTGTGTTGGTCCCGTAGTACATTGCAGATGAGGAGATGAGAAAGACGAGGTATCATGACATGCTGAGAGATGATATCAGGGAGTGCCTGCACAAGCCACCTTGAGGATTACTAATGGTCGCCAGGGCAAGGAAGAGCCTCATGTGGTGAAGAGTAGGGCATTCCAACTGACCACCTATGAGGCTCATGCGTCACTAGACGTGGTTACTGGTATGTCATTTATCTTTATCTGTTATTGCTTTCCTTGTTTATGCTTATTATTATATTTGATCTTGTATAGGGACCTTTCTGGTCAATGGTATATCCGCTCAAGTTCTGTTTGATTTGGGAGCTACCCGATCTTTTGTATCTCTTGCGCTTACCAAGATGTTTTGTGATCCTCCTGGGAATTTGGATTTTCCACTGGAGTTGAGATTGCAGATGACTACACAGTGACTGCTTCTAAGGTTCATCGCGGGTGTGTCCTGAATCTGTTTAGCGATAGATACACTATTGATATGGTTCCTATTCCTTTGATAGGATCGAAGGTTATCACTGGTATGGATTGGTTAGGCCCCAACGGGGCCATGATTGATTGCGAGCGACTGTTAGTGAGAGTTCAAACCCTAAGTGGGGGAGAATTGGTTATTCCTAATGAGGGAGCTTCACATGAGTCGGCCTCTACTCAACTACGAGGGCCATGAGATATGCTTCGCAAGGTTGTTCTGGGTTCCTAACATATGTTTGTAAAATCTTGATGTTGAGGTAATTCCAAATTTTAACCTTAAGTACGAAGAGTATTGCATTTTAGCCCTTTTGTATGAGAAATGTTGCAAAATGGCCCATAGTGGCATTTTCGCATTTTTTGGGCATGAGGCACGTAAGATGAGCGTATATATAGTACGTTGGGCATTGGTGGAAGGATCCCAAACCCTAATTTTTAGGGTTTGGACCCTATTTAAACATTTTTATGGCCTCCAAGCCTCTTCTGTCATCGGCCACCATCCCATTCGACCTTAGCAAACCCTAGTTCCTTGTTTGGGCATTCTTGGCCTTTGGTGTGCATTTTAGTAGCCTTAAAAGAGAAGAAAAGGAGTAGAACCACCTTGGAAGCTTGCACAAGCTTTGGATTTGGAATCTTCATCTATCAAGCAACCTCCAAGAGGTATAAAGTTTTGAACTGGGCTTGTATTTCTTTAGATCATGTTAGCTCTTGATTCTTGAAGCATTTTGGTCCTGAGTCTTGACCTTTATGAGCAGGTATGCTCCAGCCCATATAGGTTTTCCATGCAAATGTTTGGAGAGGTCTAGAAGCACAAAAATATGATATTTACTTTTAGTTCTTCCCCATGCATGCGCTAGGATGTACTATTGGATTAAGAAGTTGGGGTTTGTAGGATTTTAGCACTTCTACCCATGCAAAGTCATAAAGTTGAAAACGTTATGACTTATAATGATATTTTGCGCTTAGATCTGGATTTGGACATATGGACTTGAGTATTAATCTCTTATTAAGAAGTTTGGTTGACCAGGTGTGTACATTGGGCATACCAAATGGTACCTTGCTCATACGTGGTCAAAGCCCTGACTTCTTTGTCAAGTGGAGTACGCCCCATGTACAGATGAGTACGCCCAACATACTCAGTTGGTTGGCTTGGCTAGTTTGTTGACCTTGACCTTTTGACCAAGGTTGACCTGAGGGTGGTTGGTTATTGTAGGTCTTTTGGGATTATTAAGTATGCTTAAGTCCCCGGTTTTGTTTTGGTGATCGATAGAGTTGGTGTAGGAGTTGTACTCGATGTTGTGTACTTGTCTCCTACTCATCGGACTGAGAGCTGAGTTTTCCTCATTTTACTCGTGGGTCAAAGGCAACAATGCCGACCCACTTGATTATGTATTCTTGTTATATGATAGTGCTATGCTAGTATATGACTTATTAGCAGTTATGTATGTGTTATGACAATTCTCCAGCTTAACTTCGTCTTCTTTGCTAGCTGGAGAAGAGAAATATGAGAATCACAATAATAGAGAAGAAATTCGTTAGACTTCGTCCGGGGGCGATCCCGGAACAAAGCTCCAAATGTCAAGTTGGCCCAGTTCTTTGAGAGTTCTAGTTTAATTAATAGGAGGAGGGTAGTAGAAGATTATGCATCCCTTCCATTGGATAAGAAGGGATCTTATTATACATGCCTTTGAGGGAACAGATCCCCGACAATATCTTTTACCTTTTCAGGCCCTGCAGCTCGTGGAGATATCTCATTGGTGGGATGTATCCTACACACAATTGTTTGCTATTGGTTTGGCGTCGTAGGGAGGTGGGGTTCAGAGTACTACCCTTCTTTATGTGGGAGCCGGAAGCAATCTTCTGTCCTATGGGAGATATGGGCCCTAATTCTGTAGATCTTGTCGATAGCTACGTATGGATATAAAGAACGTCAAAAACGAAGTTCGTATGAATGAGTTTATAAATTATAATAGCATATTTACATATTAAAATAAAGTATAAACCATATATACGTGTATATATATATATATATATATATATATATAAACACACACACACACACATATCTATATATCATTACAAAGGTATCAACGATGTGGTCGTTATATGACTAGTTTTGAGTACTTTCGCCATTAGTTTAATATAAATATCATTAAATCTATTTAAAATAGTATTATAAATGGGTGTTTAGTCGTTTATATAACTAAAAGGTCATTATGTAACTATAGATGATAGTTTTTTAAAATTCAGTTACTATAAATAAGAGCCTCTAGGCTCTCATATTTCTTGCACCATTCTCTTGATTCAAGAGTCATTCTCTTCTTATCCCCCTAGCATTTCGGTCCCCCATGATTCGACTTCTCTTTATGTAGTTTTAGTATAGTAAGGTGAGCGCTGAAGCGCTGCAAGAATCTTTCTTAGAAAGATTCAGCGACGAAGTTCTGCCCTTGTAGAGCCCGACTCCTAGCTAAAACCCCCTTCTAAGTAAGTTATTCTTGTTGGGTTTTGAGCAATCTAACACTTCCTAAGTGTGCATGCAACCCTAATAAACCTTGGATCTATGTTTGTCTAAATACATGCAAAATAATAATTTTTTCCAAGGTTCATAACCTATCTAACATGGCATGGGGTACTTTTAAACATAAAAGAATTAGATGAGATTACATACCTTTTGATGATGAGTTCAATTCCTAAGGAGTTTGAGGGCCAAGCACCAATAGTGTGAATGCCTCAAATGGAATCACAAATCACCACAAACTCTTGGAAAACTTTGAGAGGGTGTATACACACTTATTAAGTCGGCCATACACAAACACACACACTAGTGCCACTAGTTACTCTAGTGGCCATTTCATGCAACATAAGCATGCTTATATAGTGTACATGATTAGGGTGAAACCCTAATAACCCATGACCTTTCCTTTCCCAAGGACCCATGGGTTAAAAGCTCCATGGATCATCCATGGACTTCCATACAAGCCTAACCCATTAACAAATGAGTGTTAGCCCACACCATATAAAACCAATAGCCCACAATCTAATTAGTCTTCCTTTTAATCTCTAAATTAATTCATAATTAACTTAAGACTAAGACTAATTAAATAACATGACTTCATATTAATATATTATAACTTATAATATATTAATAAACATATGTGTATAACTCTCATAAAATTATCCATAAATAGTTTGGATGAAATGCAACCCAAATGGACCATGTCGGGTCGGGTCAAGTATATACCAAATAAGTTATCGACTTAGACACCTTATCCAACAGACTCCCACTTGGATAAGTCTAATAACTATATTTGCATATGTTACTTCAGGAACCAACCAGCAATCGTAGCTCTCGAAAACTCTGTTGAACTATGAAGCGCCATTTTAGATAAGTGATCATATAATCCTCTGTTCTCATGATATCAGCCGGACAAATACATGGAACAACGTCGTACTTATTGTCCAACAGTTTGTTTCCCAATTTCCGATTTTTTTGACAAAGAACTTAATCGAACACATCAATTTTAGTTCTGACCGGCCGGTACATAGGTCACAACAAAATCATTGAGGGGCCCAGATATCGCTTCTATTTCTAGAAGGAACAGATAAACTTCGACTCATATGCTTGTTCTACTACTTGTTGAATTGTACACAAAGGCACGTTTTATAACATCAAGTTACTGATGCGTTTACGTGCAATCAATGCACAACCAACTCATAGGTAACAACTCATATCTCTAGGTTTGAAGATTTATATGATATTACCGTCTCACGATCACTCAAGATAAATTCCATGAAGTGATACAAGTGAGCGTGGGTTTATTCCAATACTCATAACTTATGAGCACTCATGAATGTTGTAGCAACCATTGCTATGACTAAACCCATTTAGCCATCTACAAACTCGATTCATGACAGTCTTGATTCATACCTACTTCCAACATATGAACGACTGTGGAGTGTTTAAATAACTTAGTCATTCGGAAAGAATAACCTAGTTATTTTGGAAGTTAAAACATGCCAAGTGAAACACAATAATAATCGAATCCAATATGGTCTCAGAACGCTTTTGAATATAAATAGAACCACCTTTTACTTATCACCATATTGATTACACATTATTCATTGTATAATGTTTCAAACAATCAACTTAGGAGTCGAATAAAAACAAAAGTCGTCCCATGCTCCTGGCATGTACACTTTGTTTTTCTAAACAATAGTTATGCCATACTCCAAGTATGCACACTATGTTTGTCTATGATCCTTACATTGTGATGTAGATCAATTGAACATGATTCCAATGATACTCATTTCACAATCCCAAATCCTTATTGTAAATGTTAGAATCCCCGATTCCTATCAACCTCTATGGAACGGAAGTCTCATATTCAAAGTACATTGCTTTGAACATCCTTCTTGCATTAAGGTTTTCTAATCTTACATAGATTGAATAACTTCCACCTATGGAGACATTTCCATGGTCCCATTTTGACTATCACTTCCGAACAAGAGTTACTTCTTTTCAGAATATGTCAATATGGTCCTTTCCGACAACTTACATCATACTTCCAACTATCCCTGAGCAACCAATCTTTGGCGAACCTCAGATTTGTCCTCGACAATTTCTTAATCGATTTCGTCATATCCAGTTCTAGACTTTTCCCTTCTCAATACCTTAAGCATTTGGAAAATTTAGAAAAGATGAATATTATAGCACATGCAATCGATCCTATATCCGAAGCATATGGGACACGATTCATGATGTTTGACATAAAGACATGATACTAGACCAGTCTTTTGCTACAATATTTTTTATTTGCCATGTTTACAAAATTTAACTATGAAGAGGGATGTCGTAATCATAATCGAATTTTGAAAACGCAATATATATAGAATTTCTTCAAGTTGAACCATTGCAACATAAAATTCATATATATATATATATATATATATATATATATATATATATATATATATATTCTTGACTAAAGATGATTAAAATCTTAATCTAAGCTTTAGAATTGAAATGAAGTATAATTTCCTCTCCCTTAATTATAGCAAAACAACTTTTCAACCCCTGCAACTTCACGAATTGAAACTTTGTTTTCTATAATTAACATTGCTAACTTGCAACACTAAACGTAATAATCATGCTCCCACTAACATGATGATTATCAGCATAACACTTATGCTCCCACTAGCTCTGACATATTTCCAGAAATCTGCTGGACTTCTGAAATTTAGATTCATACACCCTTTCTTAGATAGCTCACATGTGTTTCTAAACAATTTTCAGAACTATGAAAAGGAATGCCGTCATCATAGTCTCAATTGCTTAGGCATTTGCCATTTCTCATAAGTCCATGTTAGTGTGTCGGTTAACCACACGCGCTCCACTAACGACTTTCGAAAATGCAAATAACACAATTGATATCTACGTAAAATCTACTTAGTGAAAGCGTTTGCTCACCATCATTTTCATGAATCGGAGAGAAACCTTATGACACTTAGATTTTATAGTGTATGAGTTCCTATCCATGTGAATTTGTCAAAACCATAATCACAAGATAAGGTTAGTGACAAATTCAGCCTTACATGGATTAAACTTGTTCAATCTTAGTTTCTTGTCACCTTGGTAGCACAAGGCCCACCAATGCTTGCAAGTTGAACTCTGATAACTCACATGCAAATTCAACTTATTTGAAGTAGGTACAGAAATAAGAATTATGTCAACACGATACAAACCTTAAGTCGTGTGCTAGTGATAAATTACAGGTTTTATTCTTGATTAAATCTTGAAACTCTTTCAGGATCTTTAAGGCTCCCACTGTCCCCTTGACATATAACTTTCCCCAGTCAAGAACCATTCCTTGACAAAACAAATATTCAAGGGATAGTGCGGATTCTTATCAAGACTAACACTTCACACAATTGGTCTTAGTTGGTCTTCGTCTCATCCAAGACATCACAACTTACAAATCTCAAATGTACAAGAGTAGAAAACATTTTACTCTTACATTTGACTAGTGTTAATAAATCTTCCTTTATGTCACTCAATGTTACAATCTTGGAGTATGACTCTAAGAATTGTTTTGGAACGAAGTATGACGCATCTTCTCGATCTTAACCAATCCAACAATTCATGACCTCTCTTCTTAGCCATAACAATGCACTAAGACGTCCTTAGAGTATGAATTTGTGATATGGTTTCATAATCATTAAGATGATCATGAAATACGATACTAAAGTACTCTCCCATCCTTTCAGATTTGAGAAACTTTTATCTTTCTGCCAAATTTGATTCTTCTCATTTGTTCTGTGATACATTGTAACCTTTCCAATGTTACAGAATTATACTTAACCTCATAAGTATAATCATATTTACTAATCTTTAGTAAATCATGACAAATCAATATTTGTGGTGGACCTTGACCAGTGCACACCCAGTGTACCTAATTCCTTAGTCCTTCAATTGACTCATATATACATGTGATCAACGAATTAATCTTAATTTTCAAAGATGAAAATTCTCATTCATCACACAATACAACTTGTATGATTCCAAGTTTCTATCCAATTGAAACTTGGGTGATGAAAAACTTTCTTCATTTGGTAAATTCAGACACTACCACAAATGAAAGAATCAAATCCACTTTCCAATATTACTATTACTGGAAACATATAAGCAACAATTTTCCACAGATGCCATTGTAAGGATATTTTTAAAATAAATAAAATTAAAACCCTCTTTTTTCTTTTATTTTAAAACTTTGCGGAAAAACTTATCCTTACAATCCACATGAAAACCTTGTTGTTATCTATTCATAAGCAATATTTTATAACTCTTAAGCAACAGCTCAAAATTATAATTACCGAACCATGTGATCGAAACTCATCTCTGCAATCAGAATCAACATATACTTACTTTAAGCTTCCTATCTTTTCTTTGATTCTCAAAAACATCAGCATGTGACCCATTCACATTATGTAATAAGAATCTCCAAATAGGAACTTAATAGAGTTAGACAGTGGATTTTACCCGAAGTAGAGTCAAACCTCTTGACTTGATCAACCTTATGACCTTTCAGGTGAATAGGGCAGCTTCGCAACCAATGCCCCTTCCTTTGGCAACAAAACACATGGACCCTTTGGTAATGGCACATGAGACTATCTCAGACTTAGCCTTTCTCTTTACCATTTGGTCAACCGAGTTGACTATGGCCGATCCCTTTCCATTGGAAAGAGAAATCTTTTTCTAGATATCCAATGCTACCATTGTCAATGTCCATTTAAGACTTGGGAAGTTGTTCTTTTAATCAAATTTGCTTTACTGGTGTTCCAAATCAGTGCTGATTCCACAACACCAAGCAAATAGATAACATCGTTAAGGGTCATGTCATAGTCCTCCTCATAGTAGTCCCAAAGAGACTCACTATGTAACTAAGAAAGTGATTGAACATCCAACTTTCACGAGACTTTGACACCCAACTCTCCCGGCTTGTCAATATGTGACTTCATCTCTAAGATGTGAGTACACATAGACTATGCTTACCAATAGGGATTGAGTGACTTTAAACTTTTCAAGAATTTGTGGGTGAGGGAGAATAATTAGAGGCGGTGGAGGAAGTGAAGCATGATGTTGAGGGACACCATCTTCAAGAGATTTGGGAAGATCATAGTTGTCTAAACTAGACATCTATAATGGGAGAAAATCAAGTTAGTTGATTCAAAGTCCTGAATATAACACCCAATATGAAATATTAAGGCTACGACCCAACACAATATTTTATAATTTGGAAGAGGGATGCCGTAATCCAAGCTATAAAATATTTGAAGGTAGGCGAATGACGATTCACCAATTTCCACCATGAAAAACGAAATAATTTATTAGGTTTTAATTGGATTTCAAAATTCCTAGATCTTTTGAGATTCATTGAACTTTTCAATGGCATGTTTCAATCTCGAGTGTGCCCTCTCAAATTTTGTGACTGGGATGCCGAGGATCACAAAACAAGGTGTGAATAACCATATCAATTCACTTGGTACCCTTAATATTATCACCTAATCAATGTGCCGGTTAACCACACACGCTCCATTGATCTATGACAAACATTAAGTCACCCTTCGTGATCCTTACTAGTCCACGTTAGTGTGCCGGTTAACCACACACGCTCCACCAACGACTTGTTAAGGTACAAAGTGTGAATTCCATGGGCTAGCACCAAATTCACATTTTTCCTAAAGTAACTAAGATTGGGAATTAAATAAAAATATTTAGTTACTTTATAATAATCATTATACTTTTAATGAGAATTTAAACTCATTGTCCTACCCGTTCGGCTAACGACCCTCCACCGATCAAGCAAGCGGTGGGTGAGAGTGGACACCCATTAAGTCGCCATTTTATAGGCAACAACCTTATACCCACCTTATAGACCGACTTCGTGAATGAGGCCTACTAACGGTAGAATGACTTATTCTTATACATATATATAATAATTAACCATTAATCTTATAATAGTATAAGGGTAGAATTTTAACTTTTAAAACTTCTAAGGGTTGGAATAAAAGTTTATTAAAGTGTGTGAAACTTTTCCAAATTCCAAAACTTGAGGGCAAGTTTTGAAACTATTCAAAACTAATTAATTCCATGATTTATGTGTTTAAAGTAGTTTTAATCCAAAAACTCTTCAAGTTCCATAACTTGAGGACAAGTTATGGAAGACTTTAAACTAATAAAAGAATTACTTTTCTTTATTTTATAACTTATGGAATTAATTAAGGTTACACTTTATTTATATATTTATTAATGAAGTGACTCTTGAACCTCCATAACTTAAGGACAAGACTCTTCATCTTTTGTAGCCATCCAAGACTTTTCATTTCATAACTTATGAATTAAAGGTTCATAAAAATGGACTCTTCATTTTCATGTAACTTATGTGTTTTAAGTGTGTGTTAAATAAAAGTGACCTTTGGATATCCATAACTTGAGGAAAAATTATGGACTCCATTAAAACACATAAATGATCAAGAATTAATTCTAAACAATTCAGCAAATAATTCCTATCATCTTCTAAATTCATAAGAACATGAACATGATCATAAAAATTTCAAGAATTATATGAACACATAAAATCATGGAATTTTGATTATAACTTTGAAATTGGTCCACCATCATCATTACCACATCAAAAACAGGTTTTATGAGTCCAAAACAGTTTAAGGTAATGATTCTAGACCAATTCCAGCACCAAAACTCGAAGATATGCTGTCTGGGGGTCCAACTCGTCGAGTGCATGAACTAACTCGCCGAGTTGGATGAGTTTTGCCTTGGACTCGTCGAGTCCCTTCATGGACTTGGCGAGTCAGCTGTGCAGACAGCATAAAATCTTCGATTTTCAGCAATTTGCATCAAGTATTCAAACAAGCAAGCCTAGGCTCTGATACCACTGTTGGTTTTTGAGCAATCTAACACTTCCTAAGTGTGCATGCAACCCTAATAAACCTTGGATCTATGTTTGTCTAAATACATGCAAAATAATAATTTTTTCCAAGGTTCATAACCTATCTAACATGGCATGGGGTACTTTTAAACATAAAAGAATTAGATGAGATTACATACCTTTTGATGATGAGTTCAATTCCTAAGGAGTTTGAGGGCCAAGCACCAATAGTGTGAATGCCTCAAATGGAATCACAAATCACCACAAACTCTTGGAAAACTTTGAGAGAGTGTATACACACTTATAAAGTCGGCCATACACAAACACACACACTAGTGCCACTAGTCACTCTAGTGGCCATTTCATGCAACATAAGCATGCTTATATAGTGTACATGATTAGGGTGAAACCCTAATAACCCATGACCATTCCTTTCCCAAGGATTCATGGGTTAAAAGCTCCATGGATCATCCATGGACTTCCATACAAGCCTAACCCATTAACAAATGAGTGTTAGCCCACACCATATAAAACCAATAGCCCACAATCTAATTAGTCTTCCTTTTAATCTCTAAATTAATTCATAATTAACTTAAGACTAAGACTAATTAAATAACATGACTTCATATTAATATATTATAACTTATAATATATTAATAAACATATGTGTATAACTCTCATAAAATTATCCATAAATAGTTTGGATGAAATGCAATCCAAATGGACCATGTCGGGTCGGGTCAAGTATATAGCAAATAAGTTATCGACTTAGACACCTTATCCAACAATTCTTACCCTACTTTAAGTATGGCTTATGTTTTAGTTTATTATCGTAATTACGAACTTATAATATATATATATATATATATATATATATATATATATACATATATATATATATATGATATAAAAATTGTTATTATAATATATTTTAACCGCTCGCGGTACGGGGAATCTGGTTTAAAGGGTCGCAAAGGGTTGTTGGATTTGAGAAGTGTTATATGCCAAAATGTTCCCGCTCTCTAGTGTTTTATGTCTCGCCCTTTCTGTACGTAGTGGTTGGAAAATATTGTTTAACGCTTATATAATAATAATAATAATAATAATAATAATAATAATAATGATAATAATAATAATAATAAGACTAATTAATTAGTCACGTTAAATATTAGACTAAAATCTAGTGGTAATGATACTAGGTTTTAATCGAAGGAAAATAAATTAATAGAGGCGAGGCGTTGTCTGAGTTTGGAGTCACCGCCTTAACAAGTGAGTGCATAGCTACTTTCATCTTACACAAAGATATGAAGTATTTAATATAAATTACATGCTATGTGCGCATATTATATGTGTACTTAATATTTATGCTGGATGAACAAAAATATACATGTTTTAATTGTTTTAAATTATATATGTATTTTATACCTATAATTATGATGGGTAAAAGATGGGTAGATTAAAGATGAGATGAATGATGAGAGATGAAAGATGAGATGAATGATCAGCGATGATATATGAGTGGTAAAGGTTAGTGAGAAGCGATAACCCAATAGCTGACCCAAGCGAAGAACCAAGCGATGAGTCAAGCGATGGCCCCGTCATCTAGCAGAGTATAAATGACAATCACGGACTATTCTACATAGTCCGGTGGAACACTAGCAAGCTCGCAACCTATAGGTGTTGTGAACAATGTGTTCACCCGGTGCACTCTAAAAACCCATTGACCTGTATTGCGGGTGGACTCCCTTAAATAATATTGTCAGTAAATGAGATAAACCCTGGCAACTATGGCCTTAGCGCCTATTAGATGAACCCTGGAAACTATGGAATTAGTGTCTATTATATAAACCCTAGCAACGATGGACTTCATGCCTATTCCTTAGGACAATCCTTAGGAATATATAATGAGAAATATACGATTCCACAGGGAAGATACTTAAGAATAAATAAGATAATGGGGATGGGTAATTGGGTTTATTGTTTGATGATTAGGCATAATAACTTTATTATTGTGGGTTGAAAACCCTATGTACTCACCGGGTTTCCCAACCTAACCCACTCGGTTTATTTTTATAACAGATGTCGATATGAAGCTACAATACATAGAGAGATTAAAGGAGATGTAATCACTAGTGTAAAAGAATGTAAGGTCTGTTTATGCTTATGTTTCTGTATTGACGATGACATCCCAATGTTTTAATATAAACAAATACATTTCTTTGGAAAGGCTTTGATAAAACCTTTATCATGTTTTCTGGGAACAAACTTCCGCAACATTGTTCTTTGAAAAGGATACTCTAACTTTTAAAATATGCATAAATAAATTTTTAAAAATGACTGTGAATTTAAAGATGTCACAATTGTTCTAGCATGTATTTGGGCACGTGTTTGATTAGAATGATTCGTGACACATTTTTGACGTAATATAGTCGTTCTGGTCAGATAGTTTTTACCGTCGAGACGGTTCGGTTCCATCACTTCGCAACTTATTTAGGGGTCCCTTATTTTTCGGAACGGTTATACGCTTCATTTATCCGTGTATTAGCCATCTCATTTTCCTTTTCCGTTTTTCCTTTATCCTACGCCTTTCTTCTTCGATTTCCGATGTCCACCATCAGATCTGCATCCACCCCTACACCTGAGGAGTTCAAGTCCTTCAGTTCCGGTTTGGGTTCACACCCGAGCACGAAGTTCAATTCGCACTAGAGGGGTCTACGATTTATCAAACGCCGATATGGAAGGGTGGTATTCCGGTGGCAATTTTTGACGCTGAGTTTTGTCTTCTTGTTTCAGACTTCTTCGACGAGGTTATGCAAGAATATTTTTCTCTATTCATGACTTGACCCCTAATGTTGTGTATAAGATAATGGGGTTTGAGTTGGGTGTCGGGCATTGGGTATCCTTCCCTAACTTCGTGCGTTCCAATCTTTCTTCAATTCGTCTACCAATTCAGGTGTTCACACTTTTTCTCAGTGTCGCAATACACACACCTTTATAGTTAATAAAAAGGCGCCTCGGAAGAACTGGCAGGATTAGTGGTTGTGGGTTACCGGCGATTTGGTCGAGCCTAGTTATCCTCGTGTGCTCAAGTCTTCGGAGTGGGAACCCAAACTATCAGGTTCTAGTCTGTCGGTGGCTCAAGAGTTAAGGGGGATTTGTTTCAACGTCCAGGATTGGTCAGATTGCGTGTTAGGGGGGGGGGGGGGGGGGCTGAAATGAGTTTTGTTTGGCGGTCACGTGGGATGATGCTTTAGTTTTTCATAGAAAGTGACCGTAAGCATTAACTTCATCCCACCCCCTTTGTTTGCGTAAAATTTCTTTATTGATACATAAGGGATGTGACAACCCGAAATTTCCATTTGTACGAACAATATCTATTCAATAGAAGCCAGTCCAGTTTCAGTGGTTTTCAGACTTTTCCGAACAAGTTTGTGTACATTAGGGTTTACACTTTAGGAAATATCAGGAGAGTGGATGCTCCTGGGTTTGTGATATTTGAACATTTCAAGTTTCATAATGTTACAGTCCAAGTTCGAGAATAAAAGTATTTTCTGTCAAAATATTTCAGGACTATAAATAGTTTTCTGAATTAAATTAATTCATTATTCACAATTCCAACTAGAGAAAAGCCATTTTCTCTCTGACAGATCTTCGGGTTTTTATCCCAGATTGAGAGTAACTCTTTCTAGTAGTGTTAGAATACTTATTAGATGCTTATAACATGATTTAGATGGCTAAATCATTAGATCTAGGAGTTTACACCCCAAGGTGTTCTTGGGCGGTAAACTCCCGAAACGAAGCCAAAACCGACACTTGTGTTATGATAAGGCCTTAGATGTTTATGTATGCATGTTAGGGACAAGAAAACAAGCCAAAATCCACCCAAGATTGGGAGTTTACGGCCCAGAACTCTCATAGGCCGTAAACTCCATTTTCTAACACTAAATGGTGTTTTGAGGACACTACGACTTTAAGGCTTGTATCTAGGCTATTTTCCCAAGTAGTGTAAGGTCTTAAACATATCAAATGACACAAACAAAGGTGAGTTTACGGCCCAAGTGAATCTTAGGCCGTAAACTCCATTTAAATGGACAAAAGGGTGTTTTCATGACACCTAAAGCCCTAGGCCTTTACAAGAAATTGTTACACACTTAATGAAAGGACCAAACCACATCAAAATCAGTTAACCAAGTGAGTTTACGGCCAAGACATAGTTCTTGGGCCGTAAACTCCTAAAAAGGTCACTAAGGTGTGCCTAATGCCTTCATATGCTAGGAATAAAAGTCTAGAACATATCCCACAAGTGCAAGAGGCTTGAAAGCAACAAAAACAACACCCCAAGGGAGTTTACGGCCGTAAACTCCAAGGGGAATGGCCTTGAGGCCGTAAACTCCTACTTGGAGTACTTCTAGACCTTAAACCCTTCCAAGGACTTAGCCACTAAGTTAGGATAATTCTAGAAAGCATTTGGGACTTCAAAACACACCAAACACACATGTTTGGGAGTTTACGGCCGTAAACTCAAGAGTTTACAACCGTAAACTCCATGTGTGATGGTTTATGGAGAGTAAACTCTCATATAGAGTCCTTTGGAAACCCTAAACACAAATACCCTGTCCCACAATACCTTAGATGAAATCCTTACGGCTTAAAACACTTATATAAAGTGTTAACTACGTCTAGGATGTCTTAAACATTATCAATTAGTCATTTAAGTCTAATTGAGTGCATATATGTGTGATTATATGTTCATTAGGATCGTAGTGTGTGCACAAGTGCTCGCTTGACACCTAGCCATCCTATACCGTTCAGTTCATTCCAATCACCAACTACAGGTGAGTTCATACCCCTAATCAATGTTTTAAATGATTTTTAAATGCTTTAATGGGGTGGGGAATACAAGTAGAAACAAACATGTTATTAAATCATCGATATGTATTTTATAACTGTGTTTGTCATTTAATAGATTTCACATGCTACAAAATGTGATGCATGAAATGGTTTTACATCTTAAAAGCACATTGTTACCAAATGTTTTACCTTTGAAATGTTTATTAAAATGACATCAAGTCATTGTTAATTATTGTTCAAAACCCATAAGATGTCTTACAAAAGCCATTTTTCATTCTTGAACTAAACTATGCATATACGCTTATATTCTTATATATGTATTGATGTTATAGTTTACATATTTCATTTAGTTTCCTACACTCTTTAGTAGTAAGAGTGCACAAACCTACATGATCATCCAGTTTTATTACAGTAAATTATTATAGGGATAGTTTTGAAGATATCAAACATTACTTCTATTACAAGGAATTACACATGAGTCAGTTCATTCATGAGTCTATACTAATGCCTTACATGATACATGAGTACACGTACTTAGGATTTCATGATACAAGAATATGTTTAAATATGTTTACCTGTTACATGAACACGCATACATGAATACCATACAGGAACACTTTTACATAGGTGCAATATCCTGTATTCACTTACCTGGATACTTGTACTTAGAACTACGAAGATAATTTATTAGTACTTACTGTGTAAATTGTCTTTCCTATCTCGGTTCAATGGGATAGCTAGGCGGGACTTACCATTCAGAACCCCACTGATTAGCACCAGTGGTCGATGACCATCTACGGAGGTCTAAGGTTACTACGTATATTAGGTAGATCGATTTGGGACTAACCCTTCCACCCACCTGCTGCTGCTACAGAGGACAATTGGACAATCTTCGGATGTTCATTAGGTTATACCTTTCGCTTATTGCGATGATTGTGTTACTCCTAGTACCCAGCGATGACACTTACATTAATACTTGTTTTGGACAATCTTCGGATGTTAATTAGGTTATATATTTCGCTTAACGTGATGCTGTGTTGGTCCTAGTACCTAGTGACAACACTTACAATATTACATTTTTCCTGTTTACTTTATTTTGTGATGCATTCACATAAACGATGAGTTAGATTAAGCACTTTTAGTACTAGTCAACACAAAGGAAAAACTATCATTTTACAAACAGAACATTCGAGTCTTGGTAAGAGACTACACTTCATACCTACAAAATATTCGGGTCTTGGTAGAAGACTACACTTCATACAAACAGAATATTCGTGTCTTGGTAGAAGACTACACTTCATACTTAGAAAACATTCGGGTCTTGGTAGAAGACTACACTTCATACATACAGAACATTCGGGTCTTGGTATAAGACTACACTTCAAACATACAGAACATTCGGGTCTTGGTAGAAGGCTACGTTTCATACTTATAGAAAATAAGGGTTTTTCTAGGGATTTCATACTTACCTCAACATTTTCATTTAAAGGTTTACATGGCTTTCATAACATATTTTCACAAACAAGGCAATGACACTTATATACTTATGAATTCACCAGCTTTAAAGCTGATACTCGCTTTCAAAATAACTTGTATTCTCAGGTCATCAGTAGACAGGTACGGAGGCTAGGTTTTGAGAAGACGGAGCAAACAAGTCTCGTCTTTTATTTTGATTGTATATTTTTGGTGTCTTATTACAATGAAAGAACACACATGTATTAAACTTTACTTATAATGCAATGGATGATGTTGTTGCTTGTTTATTATATTCCACTGTTGTGATACTGTACATGATGTCCTCCACCCCTGAACGTTTCCGCCGTTCGTGGTTTTGGGGTGTGACAGGGGACTTGTTTTGTTAATGTTGTAGGTAGTGAGAAGCTTCTTTCTCGTGAACAAGTGCTGCAGGGGGATTTTAAAGAGGATCTTCTGTATTATGAGGTCGCTCTAGTTGAGATACTCCTGGCTGCCACCGGTTTTGGCTTGGGTTTTCACGACTGGTGCCCCAACCGTTGACACTGGGTTGAGGCCTGTTTCTCCGGTTAAGCGTGGTCGGATGGGTTTCTCAATGGGTCCCTCAGATGGAGAACCAGGCGCATCCAGCAACCAAATGTCTTGCAAACACTGCTTAGCTGCTGTGGATGCTGCCCTTGCGGAGGACTTTAGTGGCAACACCATTGGTAGGTGCCTACTTCGAAGGAGCAACATCAATTCTTTGCTTGATAAGTCACCTGGTGTCATTGAAATTGTTAACGATGACATCCCACAACAAATGGAGGCGGTGGAATTACGCCCGCCGGGGGGGAGGGGGCGGAAGCGCCATGGGCGGTTTTTCCAACCGACCTTCTGCTTCGGGTGATGTCCATACGGAGGCTGATCCATCACCTTTGAGTGCTCCTGGTGTATATCTGCATGACTAAAATCTCACGAAGAATTCCCTTATATCAGAACAGCGCCCTACTCGTAAGCGGTATAGTCACGTATTTCCTCGACTACGCTGGAGTCCCTTAACCTTCTTTCTCACTCTCATATGGCAAACGATCTTTAGCATGCCACTGCCCAGGTTGCTCCTTACATAGTGGCGTTTGTCTGGTGTCTTTGTTATGTGTGGGCGGATTTAGCGGAAGTAGCTATCGTCAAATCAAAACATGACAAGCTTGCGGAGAATATTTTTCTCCTTGAGGAGGACTAGCGCATGTTCGATGAACGCCTCGTAATATTGTCCGTGGAAAAGCCTCCTACTGAGGATCAGGTGGAAACTCTAGATGTGGAGGTCAATCGACTGCCTTAGCAGGTTCAGAGTTTGAGCTTGTAGAAAGATACATTGATGGAGCGCTTGGCGCTATAGGATGATGAGTTAGCAGTTGAGGTTTTTAGGAGGAAGGTCTTGGAAGATGATCTAGCCTAGGTCCTTCAAAGTGGATGGTTCGCGTGGTTGACCGTGTTATTGAGAGCAGTGAGTTTGCGCATGAGATCCGACGTGTGAAGGTTGCATGTGTAGCTGCTGGTATAGAGACTGGGAAGGAGGTGGCGCAAGGGTGTCTGGCTAGTGGTGATCCTGGCTTGTCATAGCCAAATGTTATAGCACGATATGTTGAAGCGATGCAAGCTGACATCAGGGCTTTTGCTGAGATAGACTTTACGTCATATCTTTGGTCGGGCGAGCTCAGTGTGCCTGACCTTCGTCAACGATGTTCAAAGGAGGGGGAATTTGCCTCATACGACGGGGCCGAGGGTTCTACCTTGGCTCGTCCCCGCTAGAGTTGATCTTTGTTTATATATTTTTGTGTATTTGTTGTTGTCTTGTGTTTATATGTATTTCCTGAAATATTTATGTATCTGACTCTATGTGGCCTTTCATGTTGTGTGTTTAAAGATTTATTGGTTTTTCTTAGCATTCAACCGTATATGTTATGTATATTTGCTTTTCCCTTTTGGTCAAGTGCCCAATTGCTTCTCTTTTTTTTTGGGTGCCCAAAGTCAGTCTAGGTCGTCATCTCTAGGCTCCCTGGACTTTTGAACGTTAAATTATCAGAGGAAGGTTACGTTTCTTCGAACCCTTCGGGTGTGTCTGATTCAAGAGCCTGGAGGCTTTGTTGCTGTTTGAATCGACATGTTTACAGAGAAAGGTTATAATCTTTTAAGATTTGTGGTTACATGTTAGGGTTATAGGCACAACTTTTTCTCTCTATTTTTTTATATGAATGCCCCTGTACATGCGTATGTTACCACATACACTTGGTCACTATTATTTTATACAGGACTCATGAAATTTTGCTAACCGGAACATTTCCCCATTTTTACGAACATAAACTTGGTCACTGTCAACGATGTTAAAAGGAGGAGGAATTTGCCTCATTTTGGTGACAACTAGGAAATAATATCTTCAGCGCTCGGCCGAGGTGTGGTTCCTGGGTGAGCTGCTCGAGGGCCACTACATTTCCCCATTTTTACGAACAAAAATGACATAAACTGTGTGTTTTCCATGTTCGAGGTATCGACCTCCCGTCTTGTGCTTCTAGCGTATATGCTTTATCTCAATGCGCCCCTACCACCTTATATGATCCTCCCAGACCACACTTAGCATGCCCATTAGCTCCGAGCAGCTGTATTCGTTCTTCCATAGCTTTCATTCTCCTATCTTGAAATTCATTACCCACACCCGCATATTGTAAAAGTTTTCCGCATAGGCTTTGTAGGTCGTTTGTCATAGTTGGGGGGCTTTGCATTTCTCGTAGAGCATGTCCAGGACTTTTTGTTGTTCTGTCTCATAATCTTTATCGTCGAAAGTGGTTGCCCGCAATGACTCGCTCAGGACCTCCAGTAGGAGCACTGCCTCTGTTCCGTATGTCAGGATGAAGGGTGTGTCTCCTGTTCCTCACTTTACAGTGGTACGGTATGACCACAACAACATTCATAATTCTTCCGGCTAGGCCCCCTTTGTTTTCATCAGGTGTTTTCTAAGCCCGTTGACGATGAATTAGTTTGATATTTCGATCTCTCCATTCTCCTGGGGATTCGTGACTAAGGTATGTCAACAATGGATTCATTTCTCCTCGCACCACTCTTTGAAGGGACTTCCCTCAATTTGGGTGTCTTTTTCGCTTATTAGCACTTTGGGAGTGCCGAACCCGGTCAGGATGTTCTTCCACAAAAACCGGATCATTTGCTTGTCGTGACTATGGCTTAGGGATCCACTTCAATCCATTTTGTGAAGTAATCAACTGCGAATAGAAAGAATTTCCATCCTACCAGGGTGGACAGGAATGGTCTTATGATGTAAATGCCCTATTGGTGGAAGGGCCATGGGCTGCTAATGTTGCTCAGGATCATTGCCGGTTGTTTCTTGAATGGGGTGAACGTCTGGCATTCCGGGCATTTCTTGGGAGCTTTGGTCGCATCCTTGTATACATTGGGTCTGTATACACCTACACAAAGTATTTTTACCGTGAATGCATGTGCCCCTTCGTGTGCTCCCACATCCCCTGGGTGGTTTTCTTCCAAGAGGGCTTGCCCTTCACTATGTGAGATGCATCTGAGCCATGACGCTAGGTATCCTCTTTTATATGGCTACATGTCATTTACTGTGAACTAAGGGGCTTTGATCTTTACCTGTCTGGCGTCTTCTGGGTCGTCTAGGAGGATCACGTGATGCAGGTAGTCTAGGTACAGTTTTGTCCACTTTGGTGGTTCTGCGATGGTATTGACTTGTTTTTTCTCGATGCTCCTTTTCCCAAGGACTTCTACCAATACTTTCTTAGTTTGAAAGTCAAATACATCGAGGCTAACTTTCTATGAGCATAATCTATTGTATTCTCCCCTGACTATTTTCCTAATTTAGAATCTTTTTAATGAGTGTGCTAGATTTCGTGTTGTCTCCAGGTATTTTTGCATGCTTTGGTCTTTGGCTTCATATGTGTCGTTAACTTGATTGGTTACTTGCAGCGAGTCCCTGAAGTCCTGGAGGTGTTTTTCTGTAACTTCTTGTGCCTATTTAAGGCCCATAAGGAGTGCTTCGTACTCGGAGTCATTATTCGAAACCTGGAAGTCAAATATAAAGGAGTATTTTATTTCGTCTCCCCTAGGATTTTTGAGGATTAGGCCTGTGCCTACCCCTTCTTTACTTCATGCGCCATCGGTGTGTAGCTCCCAGACATCTTTGCTTACCTTCGGCTCCAATTGATCTGCTGATAGAGCCGTTGGTATTTCTAGGAGGGTGTTTCGTATTTCTGCTAAGAAGTTTTCTATGTCCTAGACCTTAATGCTAATCTGCGGGCGGTAGTCTATGTCATGCTCCCTCAACTCTATTACCCATTTTTCCAGTCTCCCTGGCCTTTTCGGTTTTAGTACGATCCGTTTTATTGGAATGTTGGTTAGTACTTCGATTTTGTACGCTTGAAAGTAGCTCTGGAGGCGTCTGGCTGTGTAGATTAGGGCCAACACTAATTTTTCTAGAACCAGGTAATTGATTTTCGGGCCTTGTAATGCCCTGCTTACTAAATGTATTGGCAATTGCTTCCTGTTTTTTTCTACCATTAAAATCGATGATATGGCTTCATTGGCTGTTAAGGGGTATACTTGTACAATTTCGCCTGCTAGAGGACTCACCATTGTTGGTAGTTGACGGAGAGCTTCCCTTAGGCGTTGGAGGGTTGCATCAGCCTCATTTTGCCATTCGAAGTGGTTTTTGTTGACACGCCCTTAGAGGGTATGGAAAAGTGGTAGAGCCTTTTCAGCCTATCTGGCTATAAATCTGCCTAGCGCTATCATCCTTCCGTTGATTTTTTGGACCCCTTTTATGTTGTGTTGGGCCCTAGAGTAATGAAACACCTAGATCTTGGACGGGTTTGGTGCTATCCGCTATTTGGTTATCTGGTAGCTTAGGAACTGGCCCTCTCCCTCTCCAAAAGTGCATTTTGCAGACTTGAGTTTCATTTGTGCTTGCGTCAGGTTTTGGAGGGTCTCCTCGATGTCTTGGAGCAACATTGTTTCATTGCTGCTTTTAATGACCATGTCATCGACGCAGAGCATCACATGTTTTCCAATTTTTTCTGCGAAGACTCTGTCCATCAGGCACTAGTATGTCGCACCGACATTTTTGAGGGCGAACAACATTTTCTGGTAATAGAATGTTCCCGGTCGGTGTGGAAAGCTGTCTTCTCCTTATCTTCCTGACACATATGGACTTCGTGATAGCCTTTGTAGACTTCAAGGATACATTTTAGTTGGAAAACTTCCAAGGATTCAACCTTCTGGTCTATCTCCGGGAGCGGATAGTGGTCTTTGGGCAAGCGTTAAACATGTCGGAATAGTCAATGCTCATTTCCACGAGCCATTGTGTATCTTTACCATTATCGGGTTTGCTATCCATGTCAGGAATATTGCCTCCCGATGATGCTTGCGTCCACGAGCTTTGCAACAACGCCATTAATTTCCTTGTTTCTATCACCTGCTTACCCTCTCTTATTTTGAGTTATCTGGGCGCTACTCGGAATAATGTTTAGACTGTGCTCGATGATCTTTCGGTCTACCCCAGTCATATCTAGCAGCTACCATGCAAATACCCCAGAGAACCGTGTTAGGAGTGAAACCAATTGAGCTTTGGTTTCCGTCGTGTGATCAGCCCCGATCTTTATTGGTTGTTCCGGGCGACCGCTATGTATTACATGCTTTTCTGATGGGTGTCATCTGCTTTGGAATACTTAGGGGCTCTTACCAAATATGTCACACCCCCGAACCAGACGGCGGAAACGTCCGAGGGCTGTCGTGACTTAATTGAATACCATAACATTGAATATATATGAAACGTAACAACATTCGTCACCATGCATTAATATAGTACAACCGATAAAGTTTACATGAAGTACATTGTTTAAACATTACATTCCCAAAAATAAATTGTTCGATTCGTTAATAAGTAAATTGCAAGCCATCACTGAGTACATTTTCCTTTGATTCACTGGTTACCTGAGAATACAAGTATTTTGAAAAACGTCAACATGTGAAATGTTGGTGAGTTCATAAGCAGTATTTGAAAAGCAATGTTTTGTATCATTTTGAAAACCACCAGAAAATCCGATATTTTCTGAAAAGAGCTTTTGAAAACATTTGTGAAGATCCATAAGTATGCTTGTTTGTTTCTATAGTTGTAAGAAAAATGTTCATCAAAATTGTGTACATTTTGAAAACCGTGTGTATTGTAAAACCCTAGGAAAACCCGATGTTTTCCTAATTCCTTGAATTCCATGAAGTTAAAAATAAAACCATTGCAGCGCATGAAGTCATTAATTCCCGGCGACGTCGGATTATTTTTGCGCATGATTAATGTTGGATATAGTGTCTAAGTCCATAACTATATTTGGTATGTACTTGACCCAACCCGGCATGGTCCATTTGGGTTGCACTTCACCCGAACAATTTATGGATAATATTTGAGAATAGTACAAGTTATGATTTATTAATATATTATAAGTTCTAATATATTAATATAAGATCATATTATTTAATTAGTAGTGATCTATAATTAATATAGGATTAGTTTAGTGATCAAAGATATTACTAATTAAATATGGGCTTCTATATTTATATAGTGTGGGCTTATGTTTATTTGGAATGGGCTAGGCTTGGATAGAGAAGTCCATGGATACTCCATGGAGCTTTAACCCATGGATCTCATGGAAATGAAGAGACATGGGTATTAGGGTTTACATGGATGTAACCCTAATCCACCACACTATATAAAGGAGGCTTTGGTTCTTGAAATCATACTAGTTGACATTTGTGGAGGTGAGGGCCGATTTCAAGAAGTGGTGACTATTCTCTCAAAGTTCCAAGTTTGTGGTGATTTGTGACTTTCATTTGAGGCATCCACACTATTGGTGCTAGGCTCAAAAACTCCAAGCAATCAACTACAACTACAAGGTAAGTGTTTCTACTAGCTTTATTTGATTCAAGTTCCCCATGCCATGCTAGTGAGGATATAAGCCTTGGAAAAATAATTATTTGCATGTATCTTAGACAAACATAGATCCAAGGTTTATTAGGGTTGCATGTACACTTAGGAAGTGTTAGAATGCTCAAAACCCAACAATTAATTGCTATAAACACGCGTTACACAAACGACCTGTTTATAACTATACTAACGATCCCATAGGCGTCGTCCGTACTAATCACGTTATCCAACCGCCCTGACTTCGAGTAATCCCACATCCGAAGAGAAAGAGGACACGAAGACCCCGATGACTCCATTAACCGGTTGGGGATAAAAAAAAAAGGTACGAGGGGCCCTTGACCCGGCTCGCATAAAATACCGACTTTACTAGCAATACCATAGGACCCTTGGGGACCAATAGTATAAAAGCCATTGAAAGTCCTTTTACGCTGTGTTAGATCATGTAAGACCCAACAACTCGTAAGGTAGAAGTCTTCGGGCCTTAAGATCAGGTCATTGGGCTAGCTAGGCCCAACAAACAAGATTTTACACTTTGGGGCCCAAAGGTGGTGCGTAGACGTCTGTGCACTCTCACGTGTGTATTGAATTCCTAAATGTTACTTGTGTGAATCGAGGTATCGTCGCGTTAGTAGTTTCGGATTTTTATTGGTTCGAGACCGAACCAATTCGTTTAACAACGATTTTTGGTATTGTTGTGTATTGTATTTCGTGGGTAGTCGCGGTGCCAATATTTGATCAAGTTGCGTGTATTGAATTAGCCTTGAAAGTTTTCTGTTTTCAGCCCCTCATTGTTTGTAAAATTTACTTTTTCAACCCTCTAATTAAATAACTTTCCGGTTTGGTCCTTAAATCATTTTTCTTGACATTTTAACACCAAAAATTATTGAAATTAATATTTTTCAGCATATTTTTCATTGAAAACAGTTTAAGTCCCAGAAAATGCAGTTTTCTCGGTTATAACCCCTCTTTTTCGCAGTTTTTACAATTTTGGCCCAAATTGGAAAATTTTTGCAACTTCGGTCCTTTTTAAATTTGAAAAGCATTTTAAACCCTTGAAAAGTACTTGGAACACTAGCAGTCCACTGTTTTACAGAAAAACACAGTTTTGGCCCTCTAAAACAGAAAATTTCGCATAATGGGCCCTATTGGGCCGAAATTGTCATTTTTAGCCCATTAAGCTTGAAATTTATATTTTTAATTCTCCAAATGAGTATATTCCAGAAAATATTTTATTGAAACTGTTTTGACACTCCTCATCCATCAGAATTCATGATATGTCATTTTGGGCCCTTTAACTTTATATTTTTAACATTTCATGTCCAAAAATTGAGTTTTTAGCCCAAATAAAATGTTATTAAGCCATTTAGCTATTTTTCTTGGAACACTTTGTATGTAGAAATATATTTGATGCTAGTATCATTTAACATAAAGTATATCTCGATTTTTAGGGGTTAATGGCTAGATCCAACATTATAAACACACAAAAACATCCATATAAGCATAGAAATCATACAAGGCATACATAACACATATAGATCTACACTTTCACTTGTATTCCCCCCCCCCCCCCACAAAACTCATAAAAACAGAAAATTGGGGGTATGAAGCTCACCTTAGGGTGTGATTTCGGTTTTTGAAGAAAAGATGGAAGAAAACTTGGTGATTTTTGGCCTTAGCACCCTTTTCTTGAAGATCTCGAGTTTGATGTGCTTCTAGGATGTAAGATCACGATTTTGGCATGGATTAGGAAAAGATTTTGATGACAAAAAGAATCTAAGTCATAGATCCAAGTATAATCTTACCTTAGATGAAGAATTTGTGGAAATATCCTCTTGAAAGCTTCCTAAATTTCAAGATCTTTGAGTGGAGAGGGAGGAAGTGTTCTTGTGTGTTCTTGAGAGAGTTTGAGAGATATTTGTGTATGTGTGTGTGTGTTTCGGCCGAGAGTGAAGGAGGGAAAAGAAGAGAAGTGATCCTTGATGAGATAGGTGCTTGGAAGTATGAGTTTCATGCATGGATATCCAATGAATAAAAATGAGGTGGCAATCCAAAGTCAACTCCTCCTTTATCCTTGGGCTTGGGCCGAAAATAGAGAGGGAAGGAAAGATTTTTGGGCTTTTTGCCTCTAGGCCCAATATTAAAGTTAGTTTGGGTGATCATTGGCCCTTTAAAATAAAATTGTGACTATTATTCTTCATTAAGCTAGATTAGGTTAATTATGGATCAAGGCTTTTAATTCATTTCATTCTAGGCCCACAATGGCCCAAAATGTTAAAATAAATGATTGTGGGTCCAATTAGAGCCCAATTAGGGTTCTAAGCCCATGATAGTCAAATTGGAAGCTTATTGGTCCATTTGGGCCCAATAAGGAAGTCCTAGTCCAAAGTGGACCTAAACAAGAACTTCTAGGGTTTCCAATTGTTTGATGACTATTTGTAGCACTTGTATGATGTATTTGATTGAAGTTTTTGATGTCATAATAGTAGGTATCACACATGCTCTTAAGTTTTTGATTCACATTAACTTGAGTGTATAGATTACATGACACAAAATTTCCAGTTGTGACAAAATATGATGATGTGACGATTTGGTTGCATGTTTGCTTGCGCGGTGTGTTGGCGACAATAGTTGCTTATCAAGACCGAGTGCTAAATTTGACTATGCCGCGGGTTATTGATGGCATAACTTGTAGCTCGAAGAGTACCGAACACCCTACCAATATGTTTTGCTCTGTGGGGTGATGTATTACGTAGAATTTGATGGTTTGCTTCATGCTCTCCCTTCCATCGTGGCTAACTAATGTGAGTGGTTGGTGTATTGTTCCAAGAGGCCACAGGCTGTGTCCTATGAAACCTACCAAGGGTCCACCTGCTCGGCGCTTCAACTCCTCCTTCTAGGAATCTAGTAATTGTCGGAGGCAATGTTCGTATAGAATGTCTGGCATGCTACCATTGTCTATGTCGACTCATTGGATTTGTTTGTGATGTATACAAGTAGTTATAGGAAGTGGGTCTTTGGGATTCCAGTCTTGAGGTCATGGGTCTTCCGAAGAGAAGTTGATGCTTTGGATTTTTCGTGTCAGTGTTGCCACATCGTGGTTTGCCTGGTGTTTTGTATGCTTTTTGCGTGGTCCGTTGATCATGAGCACTCTTTCCTGCTGTTTTTGCTTTTCTGACGTGGACATGTTGTTATCTTTAATGGTGAGCAAAGAACGCCATGTACTCGATGAAAATTCTATGACGATACTGGTCTTCCTCGTGTTTCACACCGAGCGGGCAAGTTTGTTGGCTGGTAGTGTTTCTCTTGTGGACTCGGTGTTGTCATTTTGAGACGAGACAATTCTTGTGTTCACCATCGTAGATACATAACATTTTATATCGAGTTATGTAGCACTGAGTATCGTACGTCTGGATGGCACCAACTATTGTGACAAGTCTTCGGCTTGACTTTGTCTTCTTTGGTGGCAGAAGAAGAGAAGCCTGAGAATCACAAAACACCATAAGAAATTCATTAGACTTCGTCTAGGGGTGATCTCGGAACGAAGATCTGACGATCAAGTTGGTCCTTTCTTTGAGAGTTCTAGTCTATTTAATAGGGAGGAGGGTAGTGGAAGATTCTTCGTCCCTTCCCTTAGAGGAGAATGGACCTTTTTATACTTGTCTTTGAGGGAACATATCCCTGACAATATCTTTTACCTTTTTAGGTCCTGCAGGTTGTGGTGGTTCTTCATTGGTGGGACGTGACCTACACATGGTTGCTTGCTATTGGTGTGGCATCATCAGGAGACGGGGTTCAGAGTACTACCCTTCTCTCTATGGGTGTCGGAAGTAATCTTTTGTCCCATGGGAGACATGGGCCCCATTGCTAGGGAGTTATCTCTAATTTATGGGGGTTTTGAGGATGAGTTTGCAAAGGCTCTTGGGCGATGGCCCGGTTCTGGTGCTCACCTAGGTGACGCTTCTTGATCAGGTTGCTTTCTGGTTGACACTCAAATTATCCTTCGATGTATTCTTGATGAGATATGTCAATAGTATGATTATCTTTATTTTTTAGTTATGCTTTTATGGTTACATGTTACATATGTTGACATATTGTTGTTCGATTGAGGAAGTCTTGGTTTGTGTTGAAGGCTAAGACACCTGGTGTGGTCCGGATAGGCTGTAGGCACTACAAGGCGGTCTAGCCAGGTTGTAGGCCCGTAGAGAAGTCTAGATAGGATGTAGGCCCCACGAGGTGGTCCAGTCAGGCTGAAGGCTCATAAATGCATGCTATTATTTGTTGTGTTGTGTGATGGTACTTTGGGGGAACTCACTAAGCGTTGGCTTACAATTTCAGTTTATTGGTTCCGGTACTTCAGAGAATCGTGGGAAAGCGAAGGCTTGATCGTGCATATCTTCCCATTTTCATGATATTGACTTTCGGGACACTCTTTTATGATTTTATTTTTGAAACAATGAATTTTATTGTAAACAATTATGGATAATGGATGTTTTTGAAAATTTTAAATTTCTATGATTTTGGTATGTTACAAGTTGGTATAAGAGCCTTGGTTTGAGAGAATTGGATGAACATTCATGTACTAGGGAGTTAAAAAAGTTTTAAATATGGTTTTCAAAATTGTTTTCAAAAGTAACCAAAAAAGGATGTAATGTGTAAGATCGGTCGGAGAAAGATAGTATACCCTACGTTACCCACACTATTATTTGATATGATATTTATGATAGAATAGCATGCTAGTGACAAACTAAGGACCTCAAGGAATTTCATGATATGTTTGCTTGATGTATGATGCCTGATAACCTAGCGTTACTTCTTGTATGGAATTGACATTATTGTTGTAGTTGCTTAGTGTATGCATCATAATTATACATAACTAAGATTTTATAGCCTAAGATTGTTTGGGTTAGACTTATTTCCTGTTCTTGGTTGATGAAGGGCTTATGGTAGAATCAAGTATTCGTTTGTCTATAGGATCGAGTGTTATCTATGATTAGCATACACGAGTGTTGTAGGGTTGGTGGAAGTTTCATGGATGAGTAGGTGTGTGAGTAGCCAGCTAAATGAGGAGTGTTTAGTAACTCTTTCTGTCTCTCTCTCTCTCTCTCAAGAGAGAGAGAGAGAGAGGGAGAAAGAGAGAGAGAGAGAGAGAAAGAAAGAGAGAGAGGGGGGATAGAATATATGCATATCCTAGTTGTTGTATCTATTAGGGCAGTTGTGACGACCTTTGAGATAAATACGGGTAGTTATGAAAGGTGGTATGGGCCCGTACTACAAAAACCACAAGACCCGTACGCATAGAAAGGAAGTCACAAACCCCTAGGGTTTAATATTGTATCATGATTTGTAGCTATGTGTATTGTGGCATCTCTTATATATTTTGGTTTATTTTTAATATGGTGCTTATAAGAGGAATTTGGTCAAGGTCTGGAGCAGGTGGCCAGGATTGACTGATGATCAGATTCCGGAGATCATCACCACTAAGGTGGCTGCTACTGTTCAGAGGTCTATACTGAAGATGTGTGGGTCTATCAAGACTGACATGATTGAGCTTTTCGATGATCTCTATTTTGCACTGTCTGAGGCTGCTATTGTTGCAACAACCACGACTATGGTTGTTGCGGGGATCCAAGGGGAGAGAGTTTTCTAGTACCGGGACTTCGGCAATATGAAGCCCTTGATGTTTGAGGGGGTTCAGGACCCGATTGTGGCGATGAGGTGGTTGTCTGATATGGAAGAGTGTTTCTTCATATGCTCTTGCCCTACTGACCAGAAGGTCAAGTGCGCCCTAAACCTTCATTGGTCAGGGCTAAAGGATCGGTGGATATTGGTGATTGGCTCGTACACTCCTGCGTAGAGGGCTGTTGTGACTTGGGAGCAGTTCTTTGAGATGTTTCTCATGAGGTATGTTCCATTGGTGGAGAGGGAGAGGTTGGCATATGAGTATATGGATATGAGGTAGGGGACTGAGATGGTGACTGAGATCATCAAGATGTTTACCGAGAGGGCCCTTTTCTGCCCTAAGTTTGCTGCTTCTGATCAGGCTTAGATATCTCGGTACTTGAGCATGCTCAAGACGGATATTTGGCAGGTCGTGTCCACCCATCGTTATGGTACCCTCCCCGAGAAATAGGAGGACATGAGGATACGGGAGATTGAGATAGAGCTCTAGTATAGGGAGCTGAGGTAAGCTCCTATTCATTCATAGCTTGCGGTGAAGTGGTTCAAGCCCGCTGATTCGAGATTTGGAGGGACAGAGGGGTCGCACTTGTGGCAAGTATGGCAAGGTTCATGATGCCGCTTTCCGATCTTCATCTGGATGCTACAAATACGGAAAGGAGGGTCATTATGCCATGGATTGTCTTCAGTAGGTCCTAGTATCGAGTACCCAGCTTTGTTCTCACTTTGAGCAGGTTAGCCATATTAAGGTGAACTATCCCTTGCTTACTGTGAGGCCGACGCAGGCTCCAGCACCGGCTACTTTGAGGAACATAGATAGGCGCCAAGGTAAGGAGGAATCCCCAAAGGCTTGAATTCGTTATTTGAGGAACATAGATGGGCGTCAGGGTGGAACCGAACGTCGTTACTGGTTTGTCTCTATTTATCATTATGTAAGTTATTTTATGATATGCTTATGTTTATGATTCTGCTAGGTACATTCTTAGTGAATTTATTGCCCGATATTGTGCTATTTGAATTGGGTGTGAGTCGGCCTACTGTATCTCAGTCTTTTAGTAAGGGTTTTAATATTACTCTTGGGGAGCCAGAGTGTTCGTTGCAGGTTTCTATCGCCAATGAACACGATATTTCTACATCGACTATTTTTCAGGATTGTATCTTGGAGATTTT
This sequence comes from Lactuca sativa, assembly GCF_002870075.4. Classification (NCBI taxonomy): domain Eukaryota; kingdom Viridiplantae; phylum Streptophyta; class Magnoliopsida; order Asterales; family Asteraceae; genus Lactuca; species Lactuca sativa. The sequence goes on from NC_056626.2 coordinate 288,828,427, forward strand.
TGGGTTTCCTTATCGGACAGATCTGATCCCTATTTCCAATGGAGACGTATGTGTGATTGTATGGATGAATTGGCTGAGTAGATTCGGGGCTATGAATGATTGGGGAGGCCAGCGGGTTGTAGTTCGAGCCCTGAGTAGGGGAGAACTATTTATGGAGAGGGTACCAGAATGGGGTCAGCCTTTTGTTCTGCTGCCATGGCTCATCAGTATATTCATCGTGGTTATATGGGTTATCTTTCTTATGTGGTTGATACTTGAGTTAGGAAGCAGGCTTCAGTTTCAAATTTTCCTTTGTCAGAGAGTTTGTTGATGTGTTCCTGGACGAGTTGCCCGTTGTGCCTCCGGAAAGGTAGGTTGAGTTCAAGATTGATTTCGTTCCGGGTGTGGCTCCAATTGCAAAGGCGTCGTACTGATTGGCACCACCATATATGTTGGAGTTATCCTCTCATCCTCAGGAGCTGTTAGGCAAGCAGTTTATTAAACCGAGCAGTTGTGTGTGTGGAGCATCAATTTTCTTGATCAAGAAGAAGGATGTTGTACACCAGATGTGAATTGATTACTAGGAGTTGAACAAGTTGATTATGAAGAATCATTATCCCCTTCTACAGATTGATGACCTCTTCGATCAGTTGCAGGGTGCATCTTGGTTCTCCAAGATCGATCTGAGGTCATGGTATCTTCAAATGAGGGTTAGAGAGGAGGACATGGAGAATACCGCGTTTCAAACGCGTTATGGTCATTATGAGTTCGTGGTCATGCCATTTGGGATAATAAATGAGCCTGTGGAATTTATAATTTTGATGAATCTGGTGTGCAAGCCGATGTTCGATCGATCAGTTATTAAATTCATTGATGATATATTGGTGAATTCCAAGACTATGGAGTAGCACGAGAAGCACCTTCGAGAGCTTTTAGGAGTTTTAAGGACAGAACAATTGTATGCCAAGTTTTCGAAGTGTGAGTTTTGGTTACAAGAGGTCCAATTCTTGGGACATCTCGTTAGCCAAAATGGGATATTGGTCGATTCGGCTAAAATTAAGGTTGTCATGCAGTGGGAGGTTCTAAAGTCTCCCTTGGAGATCAGGTGTTTCTTCGGATTTGCAGGGTATTATCGGATGTTTATTGAGGACTTCTCCAAGATTACAGTACCCTCACTCATTTGACGAGGAAGGGCGTGGATTTCCGCTGGGGTCCTGATCAGCAAACCACATTTACGACTCTGAGACAGAAATTATGTGAGGCCCAGTGTTGACCCTCCATGAGGGTGTTGAGGTTTTTGTGGTATTTTATGATGCATCCATCACCGGCCTAGGAGCTGTCCTTCTGTAGCGAGGGAGGGTTATTGCTTATGCTTCTCGGTAGGTGAAGCCGAACAAGTTTCGATATCCGAGTCATGACTTGGAGTTGGGAGCAATGGTGTTCACTCTCAAGATTTGGCAACATTATCTATATGTGGTCGGTTGCACCATCTACACGGATCACAAGAGTCTGAGTTACTTCATGGATCAGACAAATCTGAATACAAGGCAACATCGGTGGCTAGACATAGTTAAGAATTATGACTGCGACATTATGTATCATCCCGGGAAAGCCAATGTGGTGGCTAATTCTTTGAGCCGCAATAAGGCTAGTTCTTCTATTGGGGCCCTTTGTATGAGGATTTTGATTGATTCTCCATTAGTGGGTTTGGTTAGGGAGGCTCGGAATGAGGGAGTCAAGAAGGAAAATAGGAAGCAAGAGAGACTTACGGGTGAGATTGACAGGTTTGCTACTGACAGTCGTGGATTATTGACCTCATATGGATGAGTTTAGGTCCAATATTTTGGTGGCATCTGGAAGAACGTGATGGAAGAGGGACACAAGACCATATTTTCAATACAACCTGGAGCTACCAAGATGTATCAGGATTTGAAGCTTAGTTATTGGTGGTCGTGCATGAAGAGAGAGATAGCCGATATGTCGAGAGGTGCTTTAGCTATCAGATGGTCAAGGCTGAGCACCAGAGGCCACATGGTAATTGTAGCCATTGGAGATTCACATGTGGAAATAAGAACATATTACTATGGATTTCATCACTAAGTTACCTCGGACGACTATGAGATTTGACATACTATGGTTTATCATGGACCGTCTAACCAAGATCACCCATTTTCTAGCCATTCGGGAGAGTTCTTCGGCCGAGAAATTGGGTGATTTATGTATGGACAAGATTGTTGCTCGATATAGTATTCCAGACTCCATTGTATATGATCGAGATGTTCGGTTTACATCTCGTTTTTGGCAAAAGTTCCATGAGGAATTGGGTATGAGGTATCATCTCAGCATTGCTTATCATCCAAAGACTGACGATCAAAGTGAGTGGACTATTCAGACACTTGAGGATATGTTACGAACCTCTGTGATTAATTCTGATGAGAGTTGGGACTCCTACCTTCCCCAAGCTGATTGTTCTCACAGTAACAGTTGTCACTCTAGTATCGGTGCGTCGCCTTTCGAGATCCTATATGGGAACAACTTTTGTACCCCAGTTTGTTGGGGAGAGGTTGGTCATAGACTCATGGTAAGGGCTGAAGTAGTCATTCAAATGACAAAGCTTATTCAGCAGATTAGGTAGAGATTTTAGACAGCTCAGATTCGGCAGAAGAGTTATGCCGACAAGCGTCAATCTGAGTTAGAGTTCCAGGTCGGGGACATGGTCTTACTAAAGGTATCACCCAGGAAGGGTGTAACGCTTCAGGAAGAGGGGCAAGTTGGGGGCCCAGTTTCACACACTACAATCATTGTCTTTTATAACTCTAACACCATAATTATCGATTTTTTGTAGTTTATGATTCAAATGATGAGGAGTTTATAACAACATTCTTTAATGTTGATGATAACATTGTTGATCAAGAGTCCTCAGATGTTAGACACTATAATCACAAACTTTTATAATTCTTATATCATAAATACCGATTGTGATCATGACACCTCCAACACATTATAGAGATGCATATGAAGGCGATGATGAGAAATGAAGTACAATAGTTTTGCAACACAAAGATAAATATATAATGCCAACTATAGATAAACTTGATATGTTTGCTAAATCCAACAATGACTACATTCATTTGGACCGTAAAGGTACAAAAATACATAAGTCTAGTCAAAATGTGTGAAGATACAACAGTGAAGAGCTGTAGGACAATACCTGATACTATTCTTTTATTTTTTATAAATTTTGTGAATATTTTTGGTTAGATTTTTTTTTGATAATATCTAGTGTATATATCCAATATATCGAGGTTTGTTTTTGTTGTATACACAATATTTTTATTAATAAGTTTCTTAATTATTGGTTTTTGTAAGATTTACCTCTATTAAAATATAGTATATCCTTTCTTTTTTTATCACATTTTTTAAAACATGATGTTCAGGAAAAGAACAATCTTCGACCACCATATAGTTATTATCTTTTACAGCAAAACATGTGTTTACTACTAGACAAACAATAGTCACAAAAGTGTCACCGTAAAATATGTATAGTGGCTTTTTATTTTTTCATGACTATTGTGTACCATATAGACAAACAAAAACAAAGTTAATCCTTTATTACGATTCTTGTTTCCATTTACCCATGCTTACCAAATTCAACCGTCACTAAAAATTATTTATACTATCACTTATATATTACTACTTGTAGTGATACATTATAATATTATTTTTGGATTAAGGTATTTAAGGTCCAAACTAAATTGGTATAATATTGATGAATAAAAGTAAAGTCCATTTTGGGTTGCCCTTATAACCAAGAAATTGCTTAGATTGATTATAGGAGGGAGATAAATGATTTATTAATATTTATATGATTAATATATTAATTAGAAATAGTTATAATTAATTTAGATTTAATTTAGATTTAATTTGGAATTAATTCTAGGTTAATTAGAATTAATTAATGGTTGAAAGACTAAAGATTCAATTGTTCAAATGTTGAGCAGATGAGAGGTTCCAGAACCTTCCACTTATGGACGGTTTTATGAAACCCTATTAGAGTCTCTGGAAGCTTCAATTTATATAATCAAGAAACTGGATAACTACCTTATTTGAGATAATATTATTTTATTTTTAAATTAGGGTCTCTAGATGTTTCCTAATCTACTATAAATAGGGCCTTGTGCCTTGGAATTTTCGACTGCTCTTTTTGAGATATCAGATTTGAAATTTTGAACCTCTCTCCCCTCCCTCTTGATCTTTCTATGGTTCTTGTGTAGTGAGTGTGAACTATTAGAGGCTCGCACACTATTGGAGCTTGTTTTCAAGAGACTTTTGGATAGATCTTGTTGGAATCAAAGGGGTTGATTAAAATAACACATCAATTGTATGTTATTCTTTGTGAATTTCAATTTCTACTAGGTTCATAGCTTTTTTTTGTCAATAGTGTTATGACATTGATCAAAGTAGATTACTTATACCCTTAAGAGTATAAAGAGTTTTCCATTTTATTACATGTAAAACTCATCAATGGTATTAGAGCATTAGGTTGTCTAACAATTGAATGTACATTAGTTGAACTTGAAAAATTGGATATTGCATAATCGTCATTATGTCGCATTGCCATGATATAGGCATCTCTCTGCCACGTCGTGGCAATCTTCTAATCTGCGATTTTATTTTTCTATCACGATGTGGAGACTCCTCTGCCACGTCGTGTGGAGCCTATGTTCAATAAATTTTTTGTTTAGTAAATTCAATTTGATTAGGATAATTACGTTAGTTAATATTATTTTAATTGTATAAAAATATGAATATTTAATTTAGTAATCTGATCTCCTAAATCTTGAATTGTGAATTATCATAATGATTTTAATTACATTTAATTAATTGATCAGTTCAAGGATAAATCTTGAAATCATCAATTGGTATAAATAATCTTGAAATCATCAATTGGTATAAATAATTAGTAAATTAAAATGTTTAATAATTAATTTTTGAACCTTATTTTTTAAAATGTTTAAAATACATTCTTATACTTATGTAATAAAAGCTTAATACTATACGTATGATATGAGTCAGTAGAATCGCTAGTAAACCTCTTTCACGAATCCAATCTATAAAGAGGGTATAAGGAAATGTCCTATAAAATGACCATTAAACGGGTGTCTTTTTCATCCATCGCTCTCTTGTGTAGTGGATGTTCGTTAGCAGAACGGTCTGATAGGACATAACATCATTAAAAGTATAATGCTATAAAGTACTAGAATTCTTTTATAAAAATCCTCTCTATTTACTTTCGGAAAATGTAAAAATGTATGATAATCCATGAAAACGCACATCAATATTTATGGGTCATTAGTGGAGTGTGTGTGGTTAATCATCACACTAATTTGGTTCTATGAAGTTGAAATGATGGCACAACTTGAAAATTATCATTCATTGATGGAGCATGTGTGGTTTACCAAAACATCAATTTCAGATGACAAAAGACTTCGAGGTTGTCAAGCGGGTTTACATGGTTTTTCACATCTTTTTTTTTGATCCTCGGTCTCCAAGTCACAAATTGAAGAGCATAATCTGAGATTAAATTCAATGAATCTGAAATGATCTAGGAATTTCGTATATATTGAAATTGGTAAAGTACATTACCTACCTTAAATGAATTCGTGATTAGATTACGACATCCCTTTTTTAATTTCAAATTGCATTATTGGATCATAGACTTAAATATTAATTGGGTTAAATATTAAGGATTTTATCAACTAATTAAAATCTTGTCTTTTTCAAAGATGTCTTCAATTGGTGAACTTCCTCCTCCACCTCCTCCTACATCAAACCATAACTTCACTCTACTATTTGTCCTTGCTAAGGACAAGATTGTTGGTCCAAACTACATGGTCTGGATGAGAAACTTGAATATGATGCTTCGCTACAAGAATAAATAATATGTTCTCACTATTCCAATTCTAGAAATCACCAAAGAAAATGCCACACCTGATAAAATTACTAATTATGATCAGCATGTGGATCATGCCACCAAGGTCTCTTGCATTATGATTGCACCTAGCACACCTGAGCTCCAAAAGACTTATGAGGATTATTAGCCATATGAGCTCAACATGACCTTGTCTTAAATGTTTCATAAAAAAAGCGAGACAAGAGCGTTAGGAAGTGGTTAAGTCCGTATTGGTATGCAAACTGAAAGAATGGGAATTTGTGTGTATTCATGTGCAGAAAATGCAATGACACATGGAAATATTAGAAAAGCTCAACGTGAGCTTTTATAAGGACCTTGCCATTGACATGGTCCTTAATTCTCTACCTAGTAGTTAGGATCAGCTCATATTGACATATCATTTTAACAATACAGAGACCACGTTGATTGAGCCTCATAATTTGTTGCAAACGGCTGAGGCAGGAATGAAGAAGTGTCATTCCAATAGTTCTGCAACTGCTTCTATCATGGCTATCCAACAAAGTAAAGGGAAGAAGAGAAAGACCCTCCCAATCCAAATCGAAAGGGGAGGCCCGCCATTTAGAGTCTAGTAGATCTAAAGCAAATCCAAACTTCAATAATCCTCCTGTTGCGGAACCAAAAGAAGTTGTGTGATTTCATTGTGGCCAGAAGAGCCATTAAAGAAGAAGTTGCCCCAACTACTTGTAGGAAATGAAAGATGCCAAGGCAAAAGCAATTGGATCTTCCTGGTACATATTCTATTCAACTTAATAATACTTGCATTTCAATATCTTGGGTTCTTGATACGGGATGTGGTTTCCACATTTGTGCTGATATGCAGGGAATAAAGGAAAGTGAAGAGATCGAACATGGGAAGCTAAAACTAATCATGGGAAACTAGTGAAGATCGGCTATTAGCAAGATTTGAACTTATGAGCTTATGTTTGATAGTTTTAGGGGTGATTTGGATAATTATTATTATTCGCCAGAAATGGCTCAAAACATTATTTCTTTTCATTATTTATTTAGTAAAGGATATCAATATGGCTTTGATAATATTGACGGCACTATTCAATTTATTTTAATGGTGCATTTATTTTCAAAGTTTTTCCATCTAATGGTGTGTATGAGACTATTGTTTCTATGAATGAATTAGGCAACAATGTATTATATGAATGGTTTTGAGCATTCTAACACTCCTATGGTGTACATGCAACCCTAGAAACCTTGGATCTATGTTTTATCTATGATACATGCAAAATTTGTTTTTCCAAGGTTCATATCCTATCTAGCATACATGGGGAACTTTTAAACATAAAAGTAAGCAAGAAAACATACCTTGTAGTAGTTAGGATTCCTTGAAAACCTTGTGAGCCTAGCACCTCAAGTGTGATGCCTCAAATGTCTCGCACAACACCAAATGCACTTGGAATAACATTGAGAGAAATGAAGAACACTTAGAAATCGGCTATCCCTCACTTGTATTACTTAGTGGCCTATTTTGGTTAACAAAGTGATGCTTATATAGTGTGTTACAATTAGGGTTACACCATATAAACCCTAATCGTCATGAATTTTCATTTCCATGACCCATTGATTCTATAAACACCAGAGAGCATCCATGGAGAATCCTATGGGTTTTAGCCCAACTTGATAATCCATGAAGCATTAGCCTACTATATAAGTATGGATGATTGACACAATCAATCCATATATTTAATTTGTCGTCTTTTGATCACTTAATTAATTCCAAATTAATTCTTGATCAATACTAATTAAACTATACTATTAATATATTAGAACTTATAATGTATTAATAAACCTTAAGGTGTTATTTCTCTCATTTTAGTCTATCCAAATACATGATGCCATGCAACCCAAATGGACCATGCTAATCGGGTGAAGTACATTGTAGAAATAGTTATGAATTTAGACACCTAATCCAACAGTCTCCCACTTGGATAAGTCTAATAACTATAACTGCATGAATGACTTCAGGAACCGATCAGCAATCGTAGCTCTTTCAAGTTCTCATGGAACTGAGATGATGATGATACGCCATTTAAGAAAAGTGATCATATAATCCTCTGTTCTAGATATCAACCGGACAAATACATGGAACAATGTCTTACTTATTATCCAATAGTTTGTTTCTCGATTTCAGATTTGTTTGACATAGAACTTAACTGAACACATCAACTTAGTTCTGACCAGGCCCGGTACATGGGTCAACACAAAATCATCGAGAGGCCCAGATATAACTTCTAATACAAGAAAGAACAGATAAACTTCGACTCATATTATTGTTCTACTACTTGTTGAATCATACACAAAGGCACTGTTGAGTATTTGAGATATTGAAACTGATATGGCATATTTGGTTTTTTAGGGAAGCCTTTTTAGGGTTAATCATTTTATGATTCCCTGCAGTGCCTTTACAGTAGAAGTTCTTAATCGAGCTCTGCTAAGGCATTAGTTTTATATTAGGCATTTATTTTCTATTTATGGTAGATATTTATTGTTCCCTATAAATAATCATTAGGTTTACTTTTGGTTTAAGCTTTTTACCAGATTAGGGTTTTTCTCTGTACGTTCATGAGATAATCAATATACAAAAACCCTTTATCAGATTACTTGCATATTATGGTGATTGATTCTTGATTGTTCATGATATTCCGCATTCGTCATCTCGGATTTATTCCTAACAAGTGGTATCAGAGCGGGTTCTTGTAGATCTCAGTGGTTATTGCAAGAATCGATCTTGTTTTTGGCGAAACTTTATCTTGAATCTGACCCTGTTCTTCAAGTTTTGTAAGTTTTCTGAAAAGATAAAGTCTAATATCTCGTTTTATTGCAAAATCTTATTCAGATATGTTATCTTCTACCCATTCTATCATATGATTTGTTCTTGAATCATGTTTTGGAAGAGAGTTAGATGAAAATTTTATGTTTGTTTGAATTTTCGTGTTCAGATCTACTTTATCTCTCTAAAATCCATCTCAGATCTATTTTCTCTCACTAAAAACCCTTTCAGATCCATTTTTCTCTCTCTAGAATTCTCATCAGATCTACTTTCTCTCTCTTCAAGTTTTCTTTCTTGTTGAAGATTAAATGGCGGATTATAAGGTGTTCAAAGAAATTAAGAGACTAGGACTAAAAGTTACAGATCCAAAGTTTCGTCTGAAAGAAGGATATTTGTTTTGGGATGTTCCTGAACAATCTATGTTGAAGAATGCCATTGAGATGTATAATCTCTATGTTGATGAGAAGATTGGTGATTTTACACAGATCTCTAGTGGTGGATTTAAAAGTAATTGTGTAGAGCAAGATAAAGATTTGTTAAAACAATTTATCATTATCAAAGAATACTTACTTTTGAAGCATATAGAACAGAAGTCAGAGAAAGAAAGAAAAGAAAAAAGAAGATGTTCTTGATGTTCTTCAAGTTTCTAAAGAAAAAGCGACTCCAGATGTTCTTTTTGAGGGGGAGTCAAGTGTTTCAAGTTTTTCAGTAGCTTCACAGTCCAAGTCTAGTTGTTCTGAAGAAGAATCTCAAAGTAAATCTTCAGAAATCATGAAAGTGAAGGAGTTTTGTTCTATTGGAACAACTACAGATGATCAGATTCAGAAAGATGAAAAGGTTGTTCAGATCAGAACTTTGTTTCTGAAGCCTAGAAATCAGAAAAGAAGAAAGAAGAAGAGAAAGAACAAGAGTAAAATGAATAAAGTTTGGATGCCTAAGGTACAAGTGCCCATTGCTTGTGAAAGAATTGAGAAAGTTGAAGTCAAGCATGTTCAAAGAATCTCTAATTCTCATCTTTCTTCAGTTAAAAATGTTAGAAGTTGGAAGGAAAAGAAAAGAGAATTTTGTTGGTTTAATGAAATTTATGGAAATTTTTGTTTTCCAACTAAGAAGCGGGTATTATTTTCAGAGGATGATAGATTTTCTTCAAATAAGTGGGTGTGCAAGAAACCAACTTCAAAGTTGAACATTAAATGGGTTCCAAAAGTCCCATAAAAAGTTTTGTCCTTTATCAAAAAAAAAAAAAAAAACCGAAAATGTGGACAAAATCTGGTGAATATTGGGTCAAAGATATGCAATCTTGTTGAAGAAACCAATTTTATTGATCTTTTAATTGTTGGAAATACCAAAAGACTGAAAAGGTTGAAAAGGTGGGTGAAAAGTGACATTTTCTGCAAAAAGAAAGTTGTCATCTAACATCTTTCAGCAAAAAGGGTACAGGCTAACAGTTCTCTGCAATCAGGAGGGTCAAATTCGCATTTATGTACATATTGGAGTTAGATTCGGGGTTATTGACAAAAATTGTTAGTTTCGCTGTTAAGGGCTTTGGGTACAAAATGCCACTTCATTAAAACGAAAAGGGGTCTTAGTGGAACTTTGATTAATCGCTTAAATTGGTTCCTGTAAATGAACGGTGACGAACTCAGAATGAAGAAGTGAACCTCAGATTAAGAACCGAACTCAAGTTAAGAAGCGAAACTCAGATTAAGAACCGAACATCATAATTAAAGAACTGAACTCTTGATTAACAACCGAACCCACAAGAACCGAACCCGAAACTACTGTTCATAGCCGAACGTTCGGTTGATTTCTCTTTCGATTGTGTAATCAAGGGAACGAACATGCAAATTCACTTTCGGTCCTTAATCTGTGTTCGGTCCTTGATTACTTTCGGTCCATGTCAATTTGAAATCGGGGCCCTAAGAGCGAACCTGCAACTGGAATTGGAGCGAACCTTGGAGTCAAAAGTGAAATTCAAGATCTAGAAACGAACACACCAAACACGAAACGCATAGAAGCAAAGATCACAGAAGCGAAAGTCACAGATGAGAGAGTTTGTCTCTCGCCTCAAGACCCAAAAACGAAACTGAGATTGGAAATTTTAGAACTGGATTCGAAATTGGCTTTCTAAGACTGCAATCGGGAGTTATGCTCGCACTTGGAATCGTTTTTACTAACCCAAATCGGACCTTCAAAATCATTGTTTCGGACTCTCCTGGTCATCTCAATCGGAATTCTTGTTGGAATAAAATCAAATCGGAATTGCGCGCTTCAAAATCGAGTTCTGAATTTAAGCAATCAAAATTTGTTTGTTGATCGGAATTGAACATGGTCTCGAAATTATGACTAGTAAAAGTTCTTGATCGGAATTTCTTTGAGTTCCAGTTCATTGCTCGTCTGATTCACTACGTATCCCATACGCTTGTTTACACAATTTTGACTTTAAGAAGTCAAAGAAGCGTCTTCATCTGATTGAACGAAGAAAATGATACAACTTTCAATTCTGGTCCCCACTGTTTGCATAGATCGACTGTTTCTACCCCTCATTTGACAGTTTCAACGTTAAATTGAAGATAATGGCATATATTTTAATCTTTAACCCCCTGATGTTCAGAGCTTCATAGATTTTACCCAAGATTATTAATTCTTTCAATTTCTTGGGATTTTACCACCTTTTACCCCTTCTTTCCAAAATATTTTAGTTTCTAATCTTTTCTTTGGTCTTATTCTTCTTTAAACCCTTCTAAATTATTGCTTCTTTTCTATTCTTTTGTCTAAATTTAAAAATCGAAAAATACAAAATTATTTTTTGTTATTTTTACGGTTTTAATTTTTGAAGATAGGGTTTTTGCTAAAGGGATTTGTTTCATCTCATCTGACGGGTTTTGACGATTGTTGGTGATTCTTCTTAACTTTCCGGATTCTCTCCATGGTATTTGTTGAAGATTCAAGGGGGAGTGATGATTATTCAAGGGGGAGTTCGTATTTAGAAGATTATTTTTATTTTTCTCACTTTGAAGACCCCATGTACTGATGAGTATCACAATTTAGGGGGAGAAATGCCAAGAAGATCGAAAATCGTGATCTTCATCAGTTTCAACATCTAGGGGGAGATTGTTGAGTATTTGGGATATTGAAACTGATATGGCATATTTGGTTTTTTAGGGAAGCCTTTTTAGGGTTAATCATTTTATGATTCCTTGCAGTGCCTTTACAGTAGAAGTTCTTAATCGAGCTCTGCTAAGGCATTAGTTTTATATTAGGCATTTATTTTCTATTTATGGTAGATATTTATTGTTCCCTATAAATAATCATTAGGTTTACTTTTGGTGTAAGCTTTTTACCAGATTAGGGTTTTTCTCTGTACCTTCATGAGATAATCAATATACAAAAACCCTTTATCAGATTACTTGCATATTATGGTGATTGATTCTTGATTGTTCATGATATTCTGCATTCGTCATCTCGGATTTATTCTTAACAGGCACGTTTTATAACATCGAGTTACCAATGCGTTTTCGTACAATCAATGTATAACCAACTCATAGACAACAAGTTATATCTCTAGGTTTGAAGACTTATATGATATTATCGTGTCATGATCACTCGAGATAAATTCCATGAAGTGATACTAGTGAGCGTGGGTTGAATCCAATACTCAGAACTTATGTACACTCATGAGTGATGTAGCACCACTTATGTACAACATTTTAGACCTCTACAAGCCAACTCATGACAGTCTTGATTCATATCTACTTCCAACATATGACCGACTGTGGAGAATTTGAATAATATGAAATAACATAACATAATTATTATGGAAGTCAAAACATGCAAAATGAAATGATAGTAAACGATTAACAAAGGATAGCAACACTTTACTCATAAATAAATATAACTTTTATTCATCATCAAATGTCAATTACGCTTTACACATTTCATATCTATCTAAATAGTAAAACTAATATCATCCTTCAGCCCTATGCGCCTTGCACGCTGGAGATGCTTAACCCTTCCTAGTCCCTTTGTGAGGGGATCTGTCGAGTTCTCATCCGATGATACCCTCTTTTCCACGTGGAGTCCTTCTTCTATTCGATGTCTGATGGAATAAGATTTTTTGTTGATGTGTCTGGATCTCCCATGATCCATTGGTTCCTTTACTAAGGCAATTGCACTCTCACTATCATAGAAAATCTCTATAGGCTCCTTTATAGCTGGTACAACTCCAAGGTCTCCAATGAAGTTCTTTAGCCATATAGCCTCCTTCGTTGCCTCGCTTGCTGCTATATACTCTGATTCGCAAGTTAAATCAACCACTTTCTCCTGCTTGGAACTTTTCCGAGAAATTTCTTCTCCGTTTAAGGTAAAGACCCAGCCTGACTGAGAGCATAAATTATCTCTATCGGTCTGAAAGCTAGCATCACTATACCCCAATACTCTCAAGTCATCACTCCCACCGAGTGTAAGGACCCAGTCCTTAGTCCTCCGCAAGTATTTGAGAATGTTCCTTACCGCAGTCCAGTGAGCCTTGCCAGGGTTCCCCTGATATCTGCTGACCATGCTCAATGCAAAAAGCCACTTCCGGACGAGTACAAGTCATAGCATACATGATCGAGCCTACAACGGAAGCATATGGAACTCGACTCATTTCTGCTATCTTAGCCTCTATAGTCGGACTCTGAGTTTTACCCAGTCTGGTGTTACTCTGGATCGGAAACTCTCCTTTCTTGGAATTCTGCAAGTTGAATCTATTCAACACCTTCTCTAAGTAGGTGCTCTGACTAAGTCCAATTAGTCTTTTACTCCTGTCTCTCAAAATTCTTATCCCTAGGATATAGGCAGCTTCTCCAAGGTCCTTCATAGCGAACACTTCGCAAGCCAGGAGTTAACTTACTGTAGAGTTGGGATGTCATTTCCTATGAGTAGTATGTGTGACATCCTCAAAATCTCGGCCAGAAAAGACCGATTTCATTTATGCTTTTAAAATAATTTCAGAGTAAATCCTTTTGATTTGAAAGAGTTGCGGAATTTGTTCCCAAAAACAAAACATGATAAAACAATGTTTACCAAAGCATTTCATAAAAGAAATATATTTTTCATTATATAATCAAAACTCGGGGTGTCATGTTCCGATACAGACCAATAAGCATAAACGATAACATTACAAGTCATTCAACAAATATATACATATACAGACTTGTAAACAAAACAACTGATGGTTCATCCATCTCATGCCCTCGCGCCACTTCCTGTAATACAAATAAAACTGAGTGGGTCAGGCTTGGGAGCCTGGTGAGCATATAGGGTTTCAACCCACAATAAATAATCATATTTAATTTTCACCAACCAACAATAACTCAATTACCCATTCCCGTTATTCTCACTTTATGTCCCTAAAACAACTAACACAAGGGACCTAGTCTAAGAATATTTCATCGGGGCGACAACACATACTTCGGGGGTACCTCAGCAATATAAGTCGAATAAGGCAACCATGAGGGGGATGGAGTACAGCGAATGAACACCCGAGTTCATGAACACCTACAGGTGGCGAACCAGCTAATGTTTCCACTAGACTGTCTAGAATAGCCCGTGGTCGTCATCTAAACTCCGCTAGATGACTAAATCAAACAACAATGAGGTCTCGCATCTGTTTATTACACACCAACTATCTACCCATGTTCTACCCAACATATTAGTAGATAAAAATATACATTTTTATACATAGTTTAAAAACCTGTATAGCATGCTTTAATCAACACATATTCCACATAACAGATGAGGCACACACACACACATAACACATATCTCATAGAGAATAAATCATTTCTATGAGTTAGAAGAAAGTGAATACACATTCACACACATAACCACAAAATTATACACATAATACGTATTCAGTATAAAATACTTCATAATTATGCGTTAGAAGAAAGTAACTACACACTCACACCTATAAACAACAATATACATAATACACTCGAACCAAACTTGTATTATTATCGTGTTTATGAAAGGTAGTATACACTCACTTGATCAGAAGATGATCGGACAGCACTACAACTTGCAGAAGTAGTAATCCTCAGCAGATCTGAAAGATCTTCACAAAAATCGAACTTCTCGCGGGTAGAGCTTCGGCTCGGGAACCGCACTTCTCGGGATCTTCGGGATCTCGGGACTTGCCTCGGGGCTCGAGTATGATACCGGTACTTTGGGATATTTCTGGCATGCAAAACGATGCAAAACGGGAGAGAGAAGAGAGAAAATGAACAAAAGACTCGGCTGCCTTCGGATCCTATTTATAGGAGGCTGGAGCCTCGGAGTACGCGGGGCGTACTGCAGTACGCGGCGCGTACTGCTTCCGAAATCGTCATTGCATGCGTCATCCGAGTCACTTGCTGCGAGTGTCGACGCCTTCGGAGTACGCGGGGCGTAGACGAGTACGTGGGGCGTACCTCGGATCAGACCGGTGACTCCTTCGGATAATGCTTCCGAATTTTCAATTAAATTTAATTACAAAATATTTAATAAACTTCGGAAATTCATATCTTCTTCATACGAACTCCATTTTCGACGTTCTTTATATCCACGCGAAGGTGAGACTACTCTCTACAACTTTCGTTTAGACTCTGTCGGCTAATTTCGACTTTATTTTTATTATTTATTTTTAATAGGCCGCGACAGAAAAACTTCGTTATAAATTCATAACTTCTTCGTTTGACGTCCGTTCTCGCCTAACTTTTTATCGCTTCGATACCAACAACGAGACCTTCAATCCTCGTTTAGATTGCTTCGGCTAAAAACCGCTCGATCTCAAATCGAGTATTTCGGGCTGCACACCGCTAAGCCGAAACTTCGATAAATCATAACTTCCTCATACGAAGTCAGATTTGGGCGTTCTATATATATTTGGAAACCTCGTTTCAACTAGTACAACATTATTCAAAGATATTAAGTTTATTTTACACTTAAATTTTGACGCTTATTTTTATTCTTAATTAATCAAACCACATAATTAAGCAGTTAAGCACAAAACACATAATACTCAAATAACACATTCATATTATTTCAAAACGGGTTACAAAGGTTAACCTAGACTATTACATTGCTAAAAATGGCAAGCCCGGAAACACAGGCGTTACAATTCTCTCCACCTTAGAATGATTCCGTCCCCGGAATCACACATCAACAAACAAATGCGGATAGGGACTCAACATGTCACTCTCCGTCTCCCATGTGAGATTCGGCCCATTCGTGTGTTTCCATCGGACAAGCACTAACCCAACCATTTTGCGTCGCAACTTCTTAGTCTTTCGGTCAACAATTGCCTCTGGTTCTTCAATCAACCTTTTGTTCTCATCAATTCTCCATTCAGAAATTGGAATTATATCGGGTACTTCTCCCGTGAACTTTCTCAAATAACACACATGAAAAGTGTTGTGAATTCCATTCAGTTCTTCGGGTAATTCGAGCTTGTAAGCTTGGTTCCCAATCCTCTGAAGAACTTTAAACGGTCCAATAAACCTTGGACTTAACTTTCCCCTTTTACCAAATCTTATAAGTCCCTTCCATGGCGAGACTTTAAGCAAAACCGAATCTCCAATCTCAAAAGTCATCGGTCTTCGCTTCTTGTCAGCATAGCTCTTTTGACGATCTTGAGCTGCTAACATTCTTTCCCTAATTATTTTCAACTTTTCAGCGGTTTGATGGACCATCTCCGGTCCCATAAACTGCTTTTCCCCAGCCTCAAGACAACAAGACGGCGTACGACACTTCTGTCCGTACAAAGCTTGATAAGGTGCCATCTTTATGCTAGAGTGGAAACTATTATTATAGGAAAATTCTACCAATGGTAAATGTTCATCCCAATTACCTAGGAATTCCAAGGTACATGCTCTAAGCATATCTTCCAGTGTTTGTATCGTTCTTTCACTCTGACCATCAGTCTGCGGATGGTAAGCTGTACTTAAACATAACTTGGTACCCATTTCCTCTTGTAGACTTTTCCAAAACCTTGAGGTGAAACGGCTATCACGATCCGATACAATCGTTAACGGAACACCGTGAAGCCTCACAATTTCCCTCACGTAAGAATTCGCAAGCTTTTCCATAGACCATTTCTCCTTGGCTGCTATGAAATGCGCACTCTTAGTGAATCGATCAACGACCACCCAAATCATGTCGTGACCATTCTTTGTTCTGGGCAGTTTAGTGACAAAGTCCATAGCAATGTCTTCCCACTTACCCATAGGTACAAGCAATGGTTCTAAACTCCCATACGGTTTCTGATGTTGTGTCTTGACTCTCGCACAAGTCACACACTCGGCCACGTACTTTGCAACATCAAGCTTCATCGTCGGCCACCAGTAGTAGGGTTTCAGGTCCCTATACATTATAGTGCTATCGGGATGAATCGAGTACATGGTCTTGTGAGCATCTTCCATCAGAAGATCCCTAATTCCTCCTGACTTAGGTACCCAAATACGATCTTGGAATACCTTCAGTCCATGACTGTTTACACCGAACACCAACGTTTTGCCCAAACGTTCCTCCTTTCGGTCATTTTTCTCAGAAGCTTCCTCTTGAGCTTTCTTTATACTTTCCAAAATAGTCGAGACAACTTCAATTCTCAACGCTCTTGGCCTTTTCCTTTCAAGATTGACTTTCTGACTGAGAGCATCAGCAACAACATTAGCTTTACCGGGGTGGTAAAGTATCTCACAGTCGTAGTCTTTAAGTAATTCTAGCCAGCGTTGTTGCCTCATATTCAATTCCTTCTGATTAAAGAGATATTGGAGACTCTTATGATCAGTAAAAAGTTGGACTTCGTGCCATAGAGGTAATGCCTCCATATTTTCAGAGCAAAAACTACCGCTGCCAACTCCAAATCATGAGTCGGGTAATTCTTTTCATGCTCCTTCAACTGTCGAGACGCATATGCTATCACCTTTTCTCTTTGGGTCAAAACACAACCCAATCCAATCCCAGACGCATCGCTATAAATAGCAAAGTCTTCAACTCCATCGGGTAGAGAAAGTATCGGTGCCTCGCATAGCTTCTTCTTTAACTTCTCGAATGCTTCTTTATGCTTATCACTCCAAGCATAAGTAGCTCCTTTGTGGGTCAAAGCTGTCAATGGAGTAGCAATCGAAGAAAAGCCTTGGATAAACCTTCGGTAATATCCGGCTAATCCTAAAAAGCTTCGAACCTCCGTGGGACTTTTCGGTTGTTCCCACTTCATCACAGCTTCAATCTTTGCTGGATCAACCATTATCCCTTCTTGGTTGACCACGTGAACCAAGAATTGGACTTCACGAATCCAAAAATCACATTTAGAGAACTTTGCATACAACTTCTCCTTCTTCAAAAATTCTAACACTTCTCGCAAGTGTTTGGCATGCTCCTCCTAGCTTTTCGAGTAAATCAGAATGTCGTCTATGAACACTATCACAAATTTATCAAGGAAAGGGTTACAAACCCTATTCATTAAATCCATGAATGCTGCTGGAGCATTGGTTTGTCCAAACGACATAACCAAGAAATCGTAGTGTCCATACCTAGTTCTGAATGCAGTCTTCTCGATATCTTGCTCTCTTACTTTCAGCTGATGATATCCTGACCTTAGATCGATCTTCGAGAAATAACTCGAACCTTGCAATTGATCAAATAGGTCATCAATCCTCGGCAACGAATATCTATTCTTTATTGTTGCCTTGTTCAGCTCTCTGTAATCGATGTACATTCTCATACTTCCATCTTTCTTCTTCAAAAATAACACCGGAGCTCCCCAGGGTGATGAACTAGGTCTAATGAAACCTTTGTCCAATAACTCCTGAAGTTGCATCATTAGCTCCTTCATCTCCGTCGGTGCTAATCGATAAGGTGCTTTTGCTATTGGCGTGGTTCCTGGTAACAAGTCTATTCTGAACTCTACTTGTCTATCAGGTGGTAATCCAGGAAGATCTTCGGGAAATACTTCCGGATAATCACACACCACTGGAATGCTCTGCATCACCTTCTTTTCCTTCTTAGCATCAATCACGAATGCTAAATATGATGTACATCCCTTGGTCAAACACTTTCTGGCTTTTATTAGAGAAATGATTCCAGAATTCACTCTGCGTTTGTCCCCATACACCATAAATGAATCCTTCCCAGGCGGGTTTACTTTAACTATCTTCTTTTTGCATAAAATTTTGGCATCATTGGCGCTAAGCCAATCCATTCCCAACAGGATGTCGAAACCATTAAGTTCGATAGGCAATAATTCCTCGCGAAACTTATTCCCATTAAGATCAATTAAAATGTCTTTCATACGATGGATAACAGGTACAAACTTGCCACTAGCTACTTCGACTAATAAAGCATTATCTAGTCTATCAACAGGCAAAGCTAGCTTTCTACCAAACTCATGCGAAATAAAGGAGTAGTTGGCTCCAGAATCGAACAAAATTTGAGCAGGTAATTCGTTTACGAGAAAGGTACCTGAAGCGACATCAGCTTCATCTTTCGCAGCCTCAAGTGTCATTTGGAAGGCTCTTGCCTTCGGATTTGGTGGAATGTTGGGCCTAGCTGCCTCCTTCTTCGGACAGTCTTTCAAAATATGCCCCTCTTCATTACAACCAACGCACATCCTTTTGTTGTTCGGACATTCATTGGCAAAATGTCCAATCTTTCCACACTTGTAGCAGGTTACATCCTCACTACATTTCCCAAAGTGCTTGTTCTTACACTTATCACACCACTTCGCTTCGCCTCCTTTTCCTCCAAACTTTTTCGAATCAGATTTCAAAAATTTGCTTTTCTTACCGGAACCAGATGTTCCCTCCAACTTCCTTGTCTCACCAACCTCAACCTTGACGGTGGTTCTTCCCTTAATCATGTTCTCAACAGACTTGGCAGCCCAGATAGCTGCCTCTAGAGCATGTGACTGACGTACTGGCACCTCGTACTCCCATGGGAGTCCCTTCGCATACCGGTCCACCTTTGTCAACTCGTCTGGGACGATACGCAAGGCAAACTCCATCTTATCGGTGAAGTTATTGGTGTATTCATCAACTGACATGCTGCCTTTTGTCAATGTCAGGAACTTGTTCTCCAACTCCAACAAATTTTGAGCCGAGCAGAATCTGCGCTTGAACTGCACCAAGAACTCTGCCCATGACAATTGCAGTGGCTCATTAGGGCTCAACGTCTTCCTTAGAGTGTTCCACCAACGAACGACTCCACCTCGGAACTGACGCACGGCATAGATAGTCTGCAACTTACCTCTGCAGCCACAAGTCATAAAGGCCAATTCCATTTCGGAGATCCAATCCATAACCCCAATCGGATCCTCCTTTCCATTGAAGGTCGATGGTTTGCAAGTTAGAAAGTCCTTGTACTTGCATCCCATTCCATCATTCCTTCCATCATGGTTATCTTGCCTAACTATCGGTGGGTTGGCTTGACCAATAGACCCACTGAAGTTTCCACCTTCCGAGTGCCCTTCATTTAATTCAGGCTCTTCCACACGAATTGACAGTTCTTCACGATTCTGCTGAAGCAACCGTCTAGTTTCATCCATCTGACGATCCAACATCGTCTGAATCATCATTTGCACACCAGCCATGGTTATTGGCTCAGGTGCTGCTGCTACGACAGGTACTTGTTCAATCACTGGTGGTTGATTCCTGTTTTCGTCAGCATTTCCAACTCCACTTCTTGTTCTCACCATTTTGATCTACACACCGAATAAGGTGAAATTAGATCCTCGATCATGATAGATATTCAAATCTTCCTTAACACTCCGAAACGTTTACATGCTAGTTCTAATATCGTAGACGTACGCTTAGAATCCTACACACATAAGGTTTCTAGATCCGGTCGGCAACAGACCATAGATCCGAACAAATAATATCATATATGACAACATATAACATTTAGCACATAAATCATTTTCGGCAACTTCCCTAAAATAAACTAGTGCTCGTGTCTAAAACACAACAGACACACATCTCAAAATTCCACTTAGCATTCTAAGTTTAAGTCTAGAAATCCTACAAATTCCTAGTTCGCTTAAACTAATGCTTTGGTACCAACTGTGACATCCCCAAAATCTCGGCCAGAAAAGACCGATTTCATTTATGCTTTTAAAATAATTTCAGAGTAAATCCTTTTGATTTGAAAGAGTTGCGGAATTTATTCCCAAAACCAAAACATGATAAAACAATGTTTACCAAAGCATTTCATAAAAGAAATGTATTTTTCATTATATAATCAAAACTCGGGGTGTCATGTTCCGATACAGACCAATAAGCATAAATGATAACATTACAAGTCATTCAACAAATATATACATATACAGACTTGTAAACAAAACAACTGATGGTTCATCCATCTCATGCCCTCGCGCCACTTCCTGTAATACAAATAAAACTGAGTGGGTTAGGCTTGGGAGCCTGGTAAGCATATAGGGTTTCAACCCACAATAAATAATCAGATTTAATTTTCACCAACCAACAATAACCCAATTACCCATTCCCGTTATTCTCACTTTATGTCCCTAAACACAACTAACACAAGGGACCTAGTCTAAGAATATTTCATCGGGGCGACAACACATGCTTCGGGGGTACCTCAGCAATATAAGTCAAATAAGGCAACCATGAAGGGGATGGAGTACAGCGAATGAACACCCGAGTTCATTAACACCTACAGGTGGCGAACCTGCTAATGTTTCCACAAGACTGTCTAGAATAGCCCGTGGTCGTCATCTAAACTCCGCTAGATGACTAAATCAAACAACAACGAGGCCTCTCATCTATTTATTACACACCAACTATCTACCCATGTTCTACCCAACATATTAGTAGATAAAAATATACATTTTTATACATAGTTTAAAAACCTGTATAGCATGCTTTAATCAACACATATTCCACATAACAGATGAGGCACACACACACATAACACATATCTCATAGAGAATAAATCATTTCTACGAGTTAGAAGAAAGTGAATACACATTCACACACATAACCACAAAATTATACACATAATACCTATTCCGTATAAAATACTTCATAATTATGCGTTAGAAGAAAGTAACTACACACTCACACCTATAAACAACAATATACTTAATACACTCGAACCAAACTTGTATTATTATCGTGTTTATGAAAGGTAGTATACACTCACTTGATCAGAAGATGATCGGACAGCACTACGACTTGCAGAAGTAGTAATCCTCAGCAGATCTGAAAGATCTTCACAAAAATCGAACTTCTCACGGGCAGAGCTTCGGCTCGAGAACCGCACTTCTCGGGATCTTCGTGATCTCGGGACTTGCCTCGGGGCTCGAGTATGATACCGGGGCTTCGGGATATTTCTGGCACGCAAAACGATGCAAAATGGGAGAGAGAAGAGAGAAAATGAACAAAAGACTCGGCTGCCTTTGGATCCTATTTATAGGAGGCTGGAGCCTCGGAGTACGCGGGGCGTACTGCAGTACGCGGCGCGTACTGCTTCCGAAATCGTCATTGCATGCGTCATCCGAGCCACTTGCTGCGAGTGTCGACACCTTCGGAATACGCGAGGCGTACCTCGGATCAGACCGGTGACTCCTTCGGATAATGCTTCCGAATTTTCAATTAAATTTAATTACAAAATATTTAATAAACTTCGGAAATTCATATCTTCTTCATACGAACTCCGTTTTCGACGTTCTTTATATCCACGCGAAGGTGAGACTACGCTCTATAACTTTCGTTTAGACTCCGTCGGCTAATTTCAAATTTATTTTTAATAGGCCACGACAGAAAAACTTCGTTATAAATTCATAACTTCTTCGTTTGACGTCCGGTCTCGCCTAACTTTTTATCGCTTCGGTACCAACAACGAGACCTTCGATCCTCATTTAGATTGTTTCGGCTAAAAACCGCTCGATCTCAAATCGAGTATTTCGGGCTGCACACCGCTAAGCCGAAACTTCGATAAATCATAACTTCCTCATACGAAGTCAGATTTGGGCGTTCTATATATATTCGGAAACCTCGTTTCAACTACTACAACATTATTCAAAGATATTAAGTTTATTTTACACTTAAATTTTGACGCTTGTTTTTATTCTTAATTAATCAAACCACATAATTAAGCAATTAAGCACAAAACACATAATACTCAAATAACACAATCATGTTATTTCAAAACGGGTTACAAAGGTTAACCTAGACTATTACATTGCTAAAAACGGCAAGCCCGGAAACACAGGCATTACAGTATGTCAGCCACATACAATACCAAAAAGCTGACTATACTCCCACTAGCCTTGACATATACACAAGATTCATCTTCACTTTTACAAAAACCAAACTCTTTGACTTTCTCATCGAAGAAAAGATTCCATCTGCGAGGTGCTTGCTTTAATCCATAGATGGATTTCTCAAGCTTACACACTTTATTAGGATACTCTGTACTGACAAAACCCTCTGGCTGACTCATGTAAACATCCTCATCCAACTTTCCATTAAGGAAAGCAGTTTTGACATCCATTTGCCATATTTCAAAATCGTGAAATGCAGCAATGGCTGACATAACCTTAATAGACTTAATCTTTGCTACTGGTGAAAAGGTCTCATCATAATCAACTCCCAGAATTTGACAAAGGCCCTTTGCAACCAGTCGCGCCTTATAAGTGTGTACATTACCATCCATGTCGGTCTTCTTCTTGAAGACCCATTTTCAACTGACTGTCTTGCGACCTGGTACATTGTCAACCAAGTTCCAAACTTTATTATCATACATGCATTTTATCTCGCTGTCCATAGCTTCTTTCCATTTAGCAGTCTCAGGGCCTGCCATGGCTTCTGTGTAGCTGTTAGGTTCATCCAGACTCACCAATGTGCTATCACTGATAAGTGTATCACCTTCCGCAGTAATATGGAAACCATAGTAATGCTTAGGTGCATTCCTAACACTCGTGGAACGCCTCAGAGGTACAGACTCTTCTGTCGGATCAACAGGAGTTTCCTCCTCAGGTTGATTGCTAGGTTTGAGGTTCCTTCACCACTTGACTCTTAAATTTCTTCAAGGTGAATTTGCCTCCCACTGTTTCCTTAGCTCATGAATTCTCTTTCGCGAAGGACTCATCTCCTTGCTACAAAGACCACATTATCACTAAAGTCTGTAGAAGAGGTAACCAAAGGATCTTTGTGGATAGCCGATGAAAATACACCTATCACTTCGAGGTTCGAGCTTATCGTGGGACTCGTGCCTAATGAAAGCCTCGCAACCCCAAATCTTGATGTGGTCCAGATTTGGAACTTTTCCGGTCCACATCTCATGAGGTGTTTTGGCAACCTTCTTTATAAGAACTAGATTAAGGATATGGGTAGCAGTATCTAAGGCATACCCCCATAATGAGATTGGTAGCGAATCTCGACTCATCATGGAACGAACCATATCTAACAAGGTTCGATTACGCCTCTCAGCCACACCATTAAGTTGCGGTGTCTTGGGAGGAGTCATTGTGAGATAATCCCACATTCCTTAAGATAGACAAGGACGTATGTACTAAGATACTCACCACCTTGATCGGTTCGAAGCATCTAACTGTTCCTGCCCAACTGATTCTCCACTACCTGCTTGAACTCTTTGAATCTCTCAAATGTCTCTGACTTATGCTTGATTAAGTACACATATTCATACCTACTAAAATCATCAGTAAAACTCACATAGAATCAGTTAGCATCTCTTGTGGCGGTTCTGTAGGATCCACACACATCCGTGTGTATGAGGTCCAACAAACCCTCACCCTTAGCACAAGTAGCAGTGAAGGGTGACTTTGCCATTTTCCCAAGCAAACAAGATTCACAACTATCATCTGACTTTAGGTCAAACGACTCCAAGAATCCATCCTTTTGGAGTTCGCCTATGCGTTTCTTGCTTACATGTCCAAGACGATGATGCCATGAAGATGCTTTAGCCAAGCTAGTGGAAGAATCGATACACAATACATTATTTCCTAGGTTATCAACAACCGACATAGTTTCATATACACCATCACAACGTACAAAAATATGAAGTCGACATAGTTTCATATACACAATATATTATTTCCAAGGTTATCAACAACTGACACAGTTTCATATACACCATCACAAGGTAATGCTTTAAAATAAAAGTCATTATTAAAGAAAGCATTAATACCACCACTATCATTATCAAATAAAAAGGTAAAACCTTGTTTGTATAATACATGAAAGGAAATAATATTTCTCGCCATTTCATATGAGTAACATCATTTATTCAAATCTAATACTAATCCACTACTTAGCAAAAAATAATAAACTCCAATCTTGGTGACAAGTGAAGCTTTCTTATTCCCCATGATCAAGTTTATCTTCCCATGCTCCATGTTCTCACTTCTTCTTAGTCCCAGCAAATCAGTACATATGTGAATACCACACCTTGTATCAAGGATCCAAGAATTAGAATAGGGTGAATTATTAGACAAAATAGTGTATGTACCTACATGGTTGCGTTTAACTTTCCCATCCTTCACATCTTGCTGGTACATTGGGCAGTTTCGCTTCTAGTAGGACTTTTCATGGCAATAGAAGCATTTAGCTTCTTTAGGGTTAGCAGAAGGAGTGACAAAACCTTTATTGGTTCCACTTGAAGATGAGTCATCAAGGGTCTTCCCTTGGTGCCCTTCAGAGGGCTCTTCCTCTTCTTCCCTTTGCTTTGCCCGATAGCCAAGACAGGGGCCGAGGTAGGAGTAGGAGTGGTAACAACCGACTTACCTTTAAGACCACTTTTTGCGGTTTTCAAAAGTCCTTGAATATTGTTGAGTGTAACTTCCTCCTTGTTCATGTGGTATGTTATACGAAATTAATCAAAACATGAAAGTAAGGAGTGCAACATGATGTCTACTGGTAACTCCTTAAGGAAGTACACATTTAGCTTCAACAAACGGTCCACATACGTTTACATTTTCTGCATGTGGCCCATGATGCGTTCACCATCCTTCATCCGGGTTGTTATCATAGAGGAGATGATTTCATATCGCTCTTGACGAGCACTCTGATTGTAGCAGTCCATCAAATCCTGGTGAATCTCAAAAGGATAGTAGTCCTCATAGGAATTTTGGAACTCGACTGTCATAGTGGCCAACATGATGCATGTCACTTTGGTAGCATATCTTTCATGGGCCTGATATTCAGCGATCTCCTCAGGAGTAGCAGACGGCTCGAGTTCTTTAAGCTCCTTGTCGAGGACAACTTTTGTCCTTATACCGAGTGACCATCATGATGTTCCTGATCCAATACTTAAAGTTGGATCCCTCAAAGATGACTCTCCCACAAAGGTTCATGAGAGAGAAGGAGCTTGTAGGGTTAGAGCCAGAAGCAACATTATTGGAAGATATCTGAAAAGAAGAAAGACAAGTTTAGATTAGATATAAAGATTGTTCTTAATAAAACACCCAAATGTAATATTAAGGCTTGGACCCAACACAATATTTTATAACTTAGAAGAGGGATGCTGTAATCCAAACTATAAAATATTTGAAGGTAGGTGAATGACGATACAACAATTTCCACCATGAAAAAACGAAATAAATTTGTAGGTTTTAATTGGTTTTGAAACTCGTAGATTCTTTGAGATTCATTGAACTTTTCAATGGCATGTTTCAATCTCGAGTGTGCCCTTCAAGTTTTGTGACTAGGATTCCGAGGATCACAAAACAATGTGTGAAGTAACCATGCAAATTACTTGGTACCCTTAATATTTACCCCTCAATCAATATGCCGGTTAAACACACACGCTCCATCGATACTATGATAAATATTAAGTTACCCTTTGCCTACATTGTTAATTCCAGGTTAGTGTGCCGGTTAACCACACACGCTCCACTAACGACTTAATCAAAGTGCAAAGTGTAATTTTACGGGTTAGCACCTTATTCACATTTTCCTAAAGTAACCAAGATTGGGAATTTATAAAAAAGCATTTATTTACTTTATATTCATCATACTTTTAATGAAGATTTAAAGCCCTTGTCTTACCCGTTCGGCTAACGACCCTCCACTGATCAAGGAAGCGGTGGATGAGAGTGGACACCCATAATGCTGCCATTTTATAGGTAGCAACCTTATACCCCCCTTATATACCGGCTTTGTGAATGAGGCCTACTAACGGTAAAAATGACTTTTTCTTATACATATCTAATTATTATTAAACTTATAATATTATAAAGTATAAGGGTTGAATTTTAACTTTTACAATTCTAGGGGTTGGAACTAAAGTTTTTAAAGTGACTTTACATGTTCCAAAACTTGAGGGCAAGTTTTGTAACTTTACAAAACTTTTCATTTCATAACTTATGAGTTAATGATGTAATAATATGAGTGACTTTTCATTTTATGTAACATACGTGTTTCTTTAATATACTTTGAAAGAAAGGCTTTTGGTAATCCATAACTTGAGAACAAATTATGGATTCCATTAAAACACATAATGATCACCAATTAAACATTAACCAATTTTAGCAAGTAATTTCTATGATCTATCAAGAACTCATATGAACATGAATATTCCTATCAAAATTCCAAGAACATATGAACACATATAAACATGAAATTTTGATATTAGCCATTGTAAATGGATTAGAACAACCATTAGACCATCTAAAACAAGTTTTATAGCACCAAAATAGTTTAGGGTAATGTTTCTAGTCCATTTCCAGCAGCAAAACTCGAAAAACTGCATTTTGTGGCTCCTACTCGTCGACTGTAAGAACCTACTCGACGAGTAGGATGAGTTTACTTATGGACTCGTCGAGTCCCCCCATGGACTCGGCGAGTTCATGCTGTAGAGTGCAGAAAAACAAAGTTTTTTTTTCACAATTTTGCATCAAGTATCAAACAAAAAAGCCTAGGCTCTGATACCACTGAAAGGTTTTGAGCATTCTAACACTCCTATGGTGTACATGCAACCCTAGAAACCTTGGATCTACGTTTTATCTAAGATACATGCAAAATTTGTTTTTCCAAGGTTCATACCCTATCTATCATACATCAAGAACTTTTAAACATAAAACTAAGCAAGAAAACATACCCTGTAGTAATTTGGATTTCTTGAAAACCTTGTTAGCCTAGCACCTCAAGTGTGACGCCTCAAATGTCTCACACAACACCAAATGCACTTGGAATAACTTAGAGAGAAATGAAGAACACTTAGAAATCGGCTAGCCCCTACTTGTATTACTTAGTGGCCGATTTTGGTGAACAAGGTGATGCTTATATAGTGTGTTACAATTAGGGTTACACCATGTAAACCCAAATTGTCATGTCTTTTTATTTCCATGACCAATGGGTTCTATAAACACCATGGAGCATCCATGGAGCATCCTATGGGTTTTAGCCCAACTTGATAATCCATGAAGCATTAGCCCACTATATAAGTATGGATGATTTACACAATCAATCCATATATTTAATTAGTCTTCTTCTGATCACTTAAGTAATTCCAAATTAATTCTTGATAAATACTAATTAAATAATACTATTAATGTATTTGAACTTATAATATATTAAAAAACCTTAAGTGTTATTTCTCTCATTTTAGTCTATCCAAATGCATGATGCCATGCAATCCAAATGGACCATGCTAATCGGGTCAAGTACATTCCAAAAATACTTATGAACTTAGACACCTAATCCAACATTATATTGGTTCTTCTAATAATTTAAATAACCGATGCTTGTGGCATTCACTTCTTGGGCACATTAACAACAAACGCATCGCCCAACTCCAAAAGGATGGAGTGCTGGAAAGAAAAATCATTATTACTCCACTATCTATTCAACTTCATGTAGTGAAACACATTACACTGATATTGTCAAAATCATCTTCGATATCACCAAAATTTTCTTAAGAACATTGTATCAAAAATTCAATTTTGCTCAAAATTTTCATTTGTTGATTCTTACTCAAAGTATCAGTAGCATTATCAACCAATTCATCAGCATCCAAATATTCATCAATATTAACAATAACATAAGCATATGAATCATTTGGTACCTGATCAAATTTAGAAACCCTACTCTGACAATCAAATGTACTTTCATCAACTAATTCCTTCTTAAACCTAATAAAAGGTAAAATATTTTGATGTTGTTCCTTACAAATCTTTGAGGAGTGATAGAAAAGAGTTAGTTTACCATACAATCTTTTAGTTGTTTTACAATATATGTTTCTCTGTTTGATTTGTAAAATATTATCTATTCTCACATAGTCCCTAACGATTGAAACATTGTTAAGCTTCAAATTCAAACTTTCAATTCTTGAGTTTTTATCTTCTATTTTACTCCTAGCATCGTATAGTTCTGCTTATGTTTTCTCCATGACACTACTCATAGAAATCAACAAATAATTCAAATAAGCACAATCATCATCAATTTCAGATAAAATAGAATAATAAGAACTCGAGGAAATAGTAAGTGGGATTAAGATATCACGTAGCTTCTCATTTATTGGAGACTTTGAAGTGGTTTCCATGAAACACTATCCTTCAACATTCTCTCCTCCGTCCACATTCTCAAATTCACTATCTGACCTAAACTCTCCTTTCACAAACTCCTCATCGCCATATTCCCCATCAACATCATCACCAGTGTGCATAACAAACATAACACCATGCGTCAGATGAAGCATCTCTTCATTATCAAATCCATATGACCATATATGATACGTACCATCATCCTTATCTAATCCCTTCGCCAATAGTTAAATATTCTTTGACTTAGCCCTCAATTCTTCGATCTTCAACGCATAGTATGCTTCATCCTTTACCTTCTCTTGCTTATCCTATTTCTTCTTTAACATAAAATCCCATGCCAATTGGTTTCAACATTACAATAATTGTAGTTATAACCACATTCACCAACTAATTTCTTCTCAACATTCTTCTCACTAGAACTTCCTTCTTTCTTGTTCTCAACAACAGAGTTGGATGTCGAAGCACTTTTCTTGAAAGAGTTATTTTTGAAGTTTCCCATCCTTGGCTTCTTGTAAAACCTTTTGACATTATTAATGGAATAGTATGCCACAACATCATCCTCCGAGTTCATATTCAAGCATTTTTCATCTTCACCATCTTCAACATAAGAACAAGCTTCATTGATATTGGTTTTAGAAACAAGAGCCAAAGGACCACAAAACTAGCTTTGTCCTTCTCATCTGTAATTTATTTAACTTTAGCTTCATATTCTTTCAAGATGTTGTAAAGGTTTGATAGAGAGTAAGAATCAAAATTCTCTTGAGTTTTGATCATAAGGAAGATATTTTCCACTCCTTCCTGAAACATTGAATGAATGTAATGTTGCATTCTAGAACTATTAGAAAAACATTATACCTTGAACACTTGTAAATCAGATCGTTGAATCGATTGTAGTAGGCTTTGATTGACTCTGTCTCTTTCTGGTTGAATTTAGTTAACTCGGAGAGACATTGAGTTGCTGAGCTTTTCATGGTTTGTTAATTGCATTGAAACTGCTCCTTCAGAGTATTCCAGATCTCTTGTGTAGTTTTATATCCCCTAATATAGTTGTAAGCGACTAGCGGCAAAACTCTTATCAATTCAGATACAGCTCTTGTCATTTGCTGCTTTCTTCAATCATGTTACAGTCATGTTTCTATTCTGAGAATTTGTACCAACAGCTTCAAATGTAGTTCCGTAAAATGGACCCTGTTTAATTGGACACCATATATCTTGCTCGATACCATTTAGGTAATATTCCATTCAATTAGCCGGTTGATCATAATACTCTCGAAGCAACATTAGGGTTTTGTGGAAGATCTAAGAATATTTGTGAAATTTATCATCGTGTTAACATTCATGTCAGCCAACGATTTGATCAGAAAGAAAGTATGAGTAAATTGAATTGAGAAGAAATCAAATCAAATTGATTGAAAGTCGATTGGAGAATCGTACAATCACAAACTTCGTTCAAACACAAACGTTTTTCAAATGGGAAAGCGTTTTATTCAAAAGGAATGATTTACCAGATGAAAACATGAAAGGAATTCTCAAAACGATTTGGTGATTCCTGCTCTGATACTACTTGATGTGTGAATAATTTAATCATGTAATGATTTCGTAAAGTAAAAGAACATGAGATGTAATTAAATTTGGTTTAGGCTCAATTAATTTTAGAAAGCAACAAGGTTATAGAGTACAAGAGTAAGTTCTAATAAACTTTGATTCCTATAAACTCTGCCATAACACTATTTATAATGCTATCAACAGACTCAAAACATATAAGGAGACTTCGACATATAAGTACAAAAACATAAGTGCTCCCTGAAATACATAGATATATCAAATTCAAGTAAACATTGATATAGACAACTAAACACTACATATACACTTCGGCCCTAAGACTTCGATACTTAATATCTTTACAACATTCGATACTCTACACTTAACATGTGTGCAAGCCGTTCTACTTATTGTTTGACATTACCATATGTAATATGATACAAGCATATATTAAGTGGGTTATCTTCTCGTCAAAACAGAGTCGTGTAACGTGTTTCACTACATGTCATTACTGCTTGAGTACTCCAAATGCCTTCTCTATCGGTAAACTAATCACTTACCAAATGTACATGTACATCTTATAAATGCCTTCTCTTGTATGTCTAACAACCGTGGATTCTTGATCACCAAAGTTATCAACAACATGAAAATGTTGTGCTAAACTCATCATCATCATCCAAATCATATATTGCCAAAAAAATCCATATTTGTGGTGTTAGAGTTATAAAACGTAGTTGTTGTAGTGGGTAAACTAAAGTGCTATATATATATATATATATATATATATATATATATATATATATATATATATATATATACACACACACAGAGAGAGAGAGAGAGGTTCTTTTGAGAACCAAAATATTTGTGAGCACTTGCGAAATCATAATTAACTCATTGTTTTCAACACCATAAACACCAATCATCTCCAAAGGATGCGTCTAAGTTATATCTAGGCTAAAAAAAAGATTTGACGATTTTATTTTATTTTTTTGGTTTGTTTATGACTACTGATGAACACAATCATCAGTTGTACGAAACCGCTGATGTGCATAATGACCAGCCATATGGATTGTTGATTGCTCATCATTAGTTTATATGGCTTCATATGGCTGCTGACTGTACACATCCGCAGTCCATATAATTGTTAATTGTATTCACCAGTTCGCGCAACTGCTGAATGTGCATACATGCAAATTTCGATAATAAAACAATTGTAAAATCTTTTTATTAGCTTAGATGTGGCTTAGACGCATAATTTGGAGAATAGGAGAAGATTGGTTTTTTTAATGTTGAAAATGATGAGTTGATTATGAGTTCACAAGTTCTTATAAATCTTTTGGTTCTCACAATAAATCACACACACACACACACACACACACACATATATATATATATATATATATATATATATATATATATATATGTAGGTTCAAATGTTTTTTACATATATTGTGTGCTAGAATGCACCGATAAAAATTTAGTAGAAATTAAATTATTATTGAATCAAATAAATATAGATATTAAATGATTTCTATAATTATATGTATATTAAATGATATTCATACTTATAATTCTTTTTTTATGGAAACTAATTAAATTTTTCATTAATATCAACAATAATATTGTTTCATAATGAATTTGTATGTAGAATAATGATTATGTATTCTAGTAGAATAAGAGTGTATTGTAACAGAAAACACTCTGGTTCTTCATATTCCATTTAATTTTATTGTATTTAAAGTTAGTCACTGCGAAAACAAAAAACGAACTTATATATAAAAACCTAGATACGAATTCATTCTGAAAGAATGTTACTGCTGACATTATTGATGAATTTAATTGGTTTCCATAAAAAGAGAATTATAATTATGGATATAATTCAATACACATGCAATTACGAAAATCATTTAATATCTATTTTTATTTAATTAAATAATTATTTAATTTTAGTAATTCATATTGATACATTGTAGCACATAATAGATATAAGAAACACATTAACCTAGCCATATATATATATATATATATATATATATATATATATATATATATATATATATATATATATATATATATGAGAGAGAGAGAGAGAGAGAGAGAGAGATGGTGAGTATGTATATCAAATTTTGAATTTTTTTTGAGACCATCCATTATACCGGCAACATTCAGGATTTGCATCCACCTATATGCCACCACCGTCTCCGTCCACCTTCATTCCATGTTGAACCTTGTATACTCTCCATGGTGAAGAGAGAAAATAGCATGAGAGAGAACAAGAAAGAGGAAGATAGACGAAGAAATACTTCGTGGTGGTTTGTGGTTGGGATAACGATTGACCACGATCATTTTACCATGGAGCAGGTAGGGTGGTGTATACGCCCGTGGTGAGGGTTCCAGGTGGCAACAAAGGCTCTCTGTTGCGAATATATCGGGCGGCCTAACGAAGCATTTGCATTGAAAAACACCCTCTTAATTCTTATTCAATGATGTGGTTAGTGGCAATTGCTACGTGAAACCATGTCCATTGCACCGCCACGGGGGAGATGGTGCCCACGACTATGGCTACCTTGGCAATTGGCTATTATCAATTCTCATGACGAACATACCCTTTGGTCTTGTTGCTCTCACAACATAGAAATCTATGAAATTTATGTTGATAAAAATTCATGAATGCATTGCTATCAAAAATGTGTTAAATTGTTATTGTCAAAATATGTTAAGTTGTTGCTATCAAAAATTTATTAAAATGCAGCTGTCAAAAATATTCAAATCTATGGGATTATAGCTTTCAAAATTAAAATATGTTAGATTTATGTTTATCTCTTTTCGGATGAAGCAATTATTAGAAATATTAGTATTCTTAACAATTAGAGAATGGTGAATAGTGTATTTTTCATTCGGCTTTTGCTGTTGAAGGATTGCTTTCTTTTGAAGGTGACATTTGTTCGAATCCATCCTTTTCCAAATTTATATGTATCTTGTTTTTATTCTCTGTCCTTATTATTGATTTAGCTTATTTACCCCCTTCTTCACATATTAACGTTTTCCCCTAACTTTTTTAACGTTTACTATTTTAACACCCATAGTTCTTTCAAATAAATGTTTTTTTTTTCTTAATTTTATCCATAAAATTCACGATATTTTCGATTTGTCATTTGTCATCCAATGATTTATGATTGTTCTACCTCTAAAGTTTTAGATATTTCAAATTTATTTTTAATAGTTTTGTTACATATGTTTTTAGTTTTATTTTTCAATTGTTACCGTTATAAAACTTTTAAAATTTACTTTGATATTTTACTATCAACTTCATTTGGTCCGAACATTTTATTATTACTATTTTTCACATGGGTGGATCCATCCCGAGATACCCCTCAAGAAAATTTCCGTAGTACAATCTTTTTAGAATAAATTCGTTTTATGTATTGTACATATACATAATATTAATATGTTTAGCGATATAGTAACACAACATGTAATTGGTTCAGATGGTTAAGGCGTTAATGATGTTTCTAAAGGTTGCAAGTTCAAATCTTTTTTTAAACATTTATTTTATTTTATTCCTGCAGCTCCTTTTATATAGCTTTATGTAGATTCGTATTATATTATAATGTTGTGAAAATTAAGGACAATTATTGAGTTGTCCAAGTGGTAAAGTGTTGAACTTTTAAGTTTGAGGTCTTTATTTTGAATCTTGGCTGTTATATTGGTGTATTTTATTTTATTTATCAGTTTTTCAACTTTTTTTAAAAAAAAAAATTAAAATTGCCCCACATCAGCTATAACATGAAACATCGCTCATATATGTCTGTTATATAAGCAACACAAGCTTCTTAACTCTCAACAAGTTAAACTTTTGAATGAGTTTTGGGTTTAAACCCGGAACCGAGTTTGGAAAACCGAGAAACCGAACCCGGTTTGGGATACCCCTTTACTTTGAACCTGGCTCTGCCACTGATTTTTCAACTTTATTTTTCGACAAATACATGTTTCACAAATTCTTTAATATTTTATTATATTTTTTTTATGATTTTGGTTTATATAAATAATTTTTTAATATAAATTATCACTTTCTCTATAAATCTATCTCTTCTAATAAAAGAATCTACTACATGCCTTATGACCTTTTTTTACACCTTTATTTTGCAACGTGATATCTTCTCCTAAACTATCTCCTCAAATTCCCGCTCAAAATTGATACGCCACGTTCTAAGCTTAATCATATTCAAATTTTTTAGAATAAAGACTTTCGAACTACGAAGCCTATAAATTAGGAATTATATTAGAAACATAAATTTGATATCCATGCCCTTCCTTAAAATCATCACTAATTATTTTGGGTTTGATTCAACTTAGTATAATTGAATCCTTTTTCAACCTAAATCTCTGCAAAGCGCTGCCTCTCAATCTCATTTGATCTCTCTATTTTCATCAAATATTTCCATTAATCCTTATTATTCTTCTCAAGCGAAATGTAAAACTATATCTGTATTTATTTCACTTTCCATGTTCGTATTGAGGAATCTTGCAAAATTGGTCCTTACTTTGGGCGTACGGTATGGGTACGTCGGGCTTAGGTCCTTAAATATGGTCACATATTCCCTCGTGTACGATGGATGTACGTATGCGTATGTTGGGCATACTTATGCAGATGGCAAACCCTAATTTGTAAGGTTTGGACCCTATTTAATGAACTTTATGGCCTTAAATCCTTTCTTACCTCCAGCCTCCATCTCTCTTAGCCTCCATCTCGAAACCCTAATTCTTGTGTGTGAGTTTTGAAGCTTTAGATTGACATTTTGGTGTTCTTGGTGGTGAAGGAAGACCTTTAGAGTTGTGTTGTTGCTCTCAAGCCTTTGGATATAGATTCTTTTCATCTTTGTGTATCTTCAGGAGGTATAAAGTTCAATTATTGATGCTTGCCTTCCTAGATCTTGTTAGGATGCAAGTTATGACCTTTTTTGTCCCAAAACCATGGTATTTTAAGTATTGTCTACTCCAGGCCATTTGAGTTGTCCTTTCAAGCATTTTAGAATGTTTAGAGTCTTAAAAATGCAAGATTGAATCTTGTTATTTTTCCATGAAAGAGTTATGGAGTTTTAGATTGTTAAATGAGTTAGGTTTTGGTGTTGGGCTCCTTGTAGCCATGCAAAGGCATAAAGGTTGCAACTTTATGACTTTAAACCTTTATTAGGCTTAGATATGTAGTTTAGACATTAAGTCTTAATGCATTAAGACCATTAGTTTAGAGTTTAGACTTCATGGTATTACGTTAGGTGTAGTTCTCTATAAGATGAGCGTAATGGGCTGATGCCATGTAATCCCTTCACGATCGAGCTATATATTGGGCGTAGCAAGGAGTACGTCGAGCGTACTTAGAAAACCTTTTGGGCATTTTTTGGGCCTTCTGCTCTAGGGGATTTAGTTCCTTGGTTAGTTATAAATGGGAAGGACAAAATGGTATTTTGCCCTTAAATAGATAAAGGATGCATTACACCATCGTCTATGTATTAAATCTTGATTATTAATTAGGGTTGTTACTACGTTATGATTAGTGTGAGGGGCCGTGTTAGCAGTAACTTGAGTGTGTGGTTCAGTTATCTTTAGTTAGAGGTGAGTCTTCCTACCACACTAGTGATTTGAAGGCACCAAGGTTGGGCCACTAATTTGTATGTGTAGAGTGTATAATATTATGTAGCTATTACTGATGTGATCGTATGATATGTTCATGGGGACAAACTGGGCTCATAGTCATTATAGACTCGGGGTTGATATGGACCCGACACAACTATTCATTGTTCGATGGGGTTGATATGGACCTGGTGGTTGCTACGGACCTGACACGGTCAAGTGTTGTTATATTGTGTGTATCAAATATTTGGTATTTTAGGGAAACTCACTAATCTTCTACTTACAGTTATGTTTTTGGTTTTAGTTACTTCGGATACAAAAGCGAAGGGCCTGACATGATGACACAACATTCTCCCCCTCATGCTTTTCGCATTTATGATATCTTTTACTTTGATATTTTGTGATAGTTGTATTTTGCATGATTTTGAGACATTTGATGTTCGGGATTGATGAACTTAGAAGTAAATTTTTTACTTATGAATTCCGGGTCATTACAAGTTGGTATCAAAGCTTTGGTTTGAGGGATTCAGGCACACTTTCGGGTGTATTAGAACTCAAACTGATAAAATGATAATCTCTTCAAAGAAAATGTAAATTCTAAATATATTTTCACTAAGTAGAAGGGGGCACAATGTGTGCAATCAGCCAAGCTCAAGTAAGTGATTCCCAAAATACCAATATCTATGTGTTGTGACTAGTATGCTTGATATATGAATTCCATGGAAGAATTGGTTTAAGGATACCTTCATGAATAATATGATAAAATTTCCTGATTTGTGTGATTCTTTCTCGCTTAGGGATTTGGATGCTATGTATTGCTTGGAATTGATATCGGCTCAGTTAATTGCGAAGTGTATGCTTTAAAAGTTGTATACATTTAGGATCATATAGCCCTAGAATGACGGATTTAGCCACATTTCATGTTCCTTGTTTGGTTGTGGACTTAAGGTAGAATCGTTATTTAACAATCTATATGATCCCATTTTTTGTATAACTTGCATGTAGATGGAAATCGACAGTGTTGACTAAGATTCTTTGTATGGTAGGACCGATTAGTTTAAGAATTCCTAGGAGAGCCCATGTAATGTCATAATAGATTATGTATGTTTTATAGCATATAATTTATAGATGGATTTATTTTGGTGACTTAGAGGAATCAGGGCGGCTCTTGAGGAGGGTACAAGTAGGAGTGGAAGGTAGTATTGGGCCCGTACTAATAGACGCACAAGATATGTACTCGAGACAAGGACGAACCTGGGATTGTCAAGAGACTTGTATAGTGAGAGTTCCCTGGAGTTTTATGTTGATCATTTATATGTTTGTATTTCAGTTTGAGTATAGTTATGGATCTGGTTCTGGTTCTAGCTCAAGTATAGAACCGATTGATAAGAGGCCATGTGATTTTACTGCGGCTGTTGTCACTCGCGGTATCGTGGATGCTACTCCTATTCTGTTTGGTACCACCAAGGAGGGGATTATAGAGCTTATGGATTAGCAGCTTAGGTCCTTTCGAGTCGATATTTTTATAGTTCAATTAGGAGCAAGAACTCTCTCATTTCAGGAGTTCAAGAATTGTAGAGATCTAGAGTTCTTCGAAGCTAAGGGCACCATCACTAGCCAACGTTGGATCACTGACATGGAGAATGCTCAACATATGAGTTTTAGCCTGGAGGGGGCAAAGGTAGGGTTTGCATCATGCCTGCTGAGAGACCAAGCATGTGACTTTTGGGATGAGGTGGGCCGAGCCGTGGCGACTACGGTGGTGTCATCCATGACTTGGGAGGAGTTTGCTACAAGATTCCAGAGGGAGTTTGCACCAGCGTTCGAGTTGCAGCAGCTAGTAAAAGAGTTTCAGGACCTTCGCCAGACTACTAAGACTATGGTGGAGATCACAACCAAGTTCCGTAAGAGGGCTATTCTGGTTCCGCGATACGCTGCGGATGTGGAGATGAAGAAGATGAGATACCATGACATGTTGAGGGATGACATTTGGGAGTTCGTAACTTTTTTAGAATGCATGACCTTGAATTACATTATTGAGAGGGCCCATGAGCGGGATATTGAGCTAAATCTTTAGACTAAGTGCAAGCTATAGCAGGTACAAACATGCATGGGCCAGTTTAATAGGCCCAAGACTTCTGATTCGACTTATAGGGGCCAACATGGTTGGGTATGTTATGGCAAGTGTGACAAGTTGCACAATAAGGCATATCAGTTAGCGGGTTTGGGTTGTTACAGATGTGGTCAGACTGGTCATATGAGTAGGGATTTCCTTAGGAGTGTATTGATCTGTTTTCACTACAACCAGACAGAGCATAAAAAGGCCAATTGTCAAATGTTGTTAGGATGGGCAGTGACAGCGCCTACACTAACTACCTTCAGAATTACCAATGGCCGCCATGGCAAGTCGGAGACACTTGTGATGAAGAGCAGGGATTTTCAGATGGCTATCGATAAGGCTCGATCAACACCAGTTGTGGTTACCAGTATATAATTTTATTATATCTTTACTACTTTCTTTTTATGTTTATATTGTATCTGATCATGCATATGGTCTTTCTTAGCTAATAGTATGACTGCTCATGTTCTGTTTAATTCAGGTTCTACCCGATCCTTTGTGTTTCTTACGCTTAACAAGAAGTTTAGTGATGCTCCTGGGATTCTAGATTATCCGTTGGAGATTGATATTGTTGATGATCGTTCCATGAGTGCTTGAAGGTTCATCGGGTGTGTGTCCTAAACCTACTCAACTAGAAGTACTCTATTCATTTGGTGTCGATTCCTCTATGAGGATCGAAGGTTATTATCAGGATAGACTTGTTTGGTACCAATTGGGTCATGATTGGCAATGACCGCCAACTAGTGAGAGTTCGAAACCCAAGTGGGAGAGAATTAGTTATTCCGGGTGAGGGAGCTTCAAATGGGTTGGCTCTATATTTAGCTAGAAGGGCCAGGAGATATCTTTAGCAGGGTTGTCTTGGGTTTCTGGCTTATATGGCAGATACTTGGGTTGAGAGCATGACGACGTTGAGTTAGGTGGCCATCGCTTAGGAATTTTCCCGATGTGTTTCCTGAGGATTTTCCAGGAGTTCCTCCTAAGAGGCAGGTTGAGTTCCGAATTGATTTAGTTCCTGGTGTGGACCCTAATATCCTAGGCACCGTATCGCTTGGCACCACCGAAGATGCAGGAGTTGTCTACATAGCTTCAGGATTTGCTTGACAAGGGATTATTCGGCTGAGTAGCTTGCCTTAGGGAGCTCCGATCCTATTCATGAAGAGGAAGGACTGTTCACACATGATGTGTATTGAGTATCAAGATTCGAATAAGCTAACGGTGAAGAACCGTTACCCACTTCCTAGGATCGACGACTTATTTGACCTGCTTCAGGGTGCATCTTAATTTTCCAAGATTGATTTTTGATCAGGTTACCATCAAATGAGGTTCAGAGACGAGGATGTGTAGAAGACGGCCTTCAGAACTCATTATGGCCATTATGCGTTCATGGTGATGCCTTTTAGGCTCACCAACGCACCAACAACGTTCATAGATCTCATGAACCGGGTATGCAGGCCGATGTTGGATCAATCGGTGATCGTGTTTATTGATGATATTTTGCTCTACTCCAATACCAAGGAGCAGCACGAAGATCATTTGCGGGAGGTATTAGAGACCCTGAGGAGGGAGAGGTTATTTTCCAAGTTCTCCAAATGCGAGTTTCGGTTGCATGAGGTGCAGTTCTTGGGGCACATTTTCAACCAGAAGGGTATATTGGTTGATTCGGCCAAATGGAGGTCGTGATGCGATGGTGGGTTCCGAGAACCCCATCTGAGACTCGTAGTTTCCTAGGTCTTGCGAGATATTTTCAGAGATATATCCAGGAGTTCTACAATATTATTGTGCCATTTCCACGCTTCACAAAGAAGAATTGGGGGCTCGATTAACAGTTAACTTTTATGACGCTGAGGCAGAGACTATGCGAGGCTCCGATTCTCTTACTTCCCGAGGGCATGGATGATTTTTTTGGTTTATTGTGAAGCCTCTATATTGGGTTTGGGAGCTTTTCTTATGCAAAGAAGACATGTGATTGTTTATGCTTTAAGACAATTGTAGTCTCATGAGGCGAATTACCCTACACATGATTTGGAGTTGGCAGTTATGGTTCTTTCCCTTAATATTTGGAGGCACTATCTATCTGGGGTTAGGTGTACTATATACACTAACCACAAGAGCTTGAGGTACTTGATGCATTAGCCGAATTTAAATATGCGACATCAAAGTTGGTTAGATGTGGTAAAGGATTATGATTGTGAGATCCTATACCACCCTGGGAAGGCCAATATGGTGGTCGATGCCCTAAGTCGTAAGTGTTGGATTCATGTCTAAGTCCATAACTATATTTGGTATGTACTTGACCTGACCCGACATGGTCCATTTGGGTTGCACTTCACCGACACAATTTATATGGATAATCTTTTGAGAATAGTATATTTATGATTAATATTAATATATTATAAGTTCTAATATATTAATATGGAAACATATTATTTAATTAGTATTGATCAAGAATTAATTTAGAATGAATTAAGTGATCAAAATGAACTAATTAAATATGGACTCTTATATATATGGAATTGGGCAAGTTCATTTAGGTTGGGCTAAGCTTTCATGGATAGTCCATGGAGCGTTTAACCCATGGATCATATGAAATGAATGGTCATGGGTTTAACCCTAGTATCCATACTATGTAAAGATGTCCTTGGTTGGTGAAATTGGCACTATTGTGGTACACTAAGAAGGGCTAGCCGATTTCACTAGAGAGAACCAAGTATCCATATTCTCTAAAGTCTTCCAAGGTGATTTAGTGATTTGTGATTCCACTTGAGGCTTCCACACTATTGGGGTTAAGCTCTTAAAGCTTGAAGACATCAAGCTACATCAAAAGGTATGTCATCTAACTAGAACTTTGTAGTATAAGAGCTTCATTATATGCTAGTTAGGATTAAAGCATTGGAAAGTTCTTATTTGCATGTATAATA
The DNA here is from genome assembly GCF_002870075.4 of Lactuca sativa. Classification (NCBI taxonomy): domain Eukaryota; kingdom Viridiplantae; phylum Streptophyta; class Magnoliopsida; order Asterales; family Asteraceae; genus Lactuca; species Lactuca sativa. The sequence goes on from NC_056626.2 coordinate 288,869,920, forward strand.
GAGAAAACATAGATCCAAGGTTTATAGGGTTACATGTACACCATAGGAGTGCTAGAATGCTCAAAACCCAACACTGGTATCAGAGCCTAGGCTAGTTTTCAATTATACTTGATGCAAATTGCTGAAAAAATGCTGAACAACTCGATTTTTTTGGCTTTCTGGGCACTGGACTCGCTGAGTCCACTGATGAACTCGCCGAGTCCATGAGTAGAATCATGCTACTCTCCGAGTAGGTTCATGCACTCGACGAGTAGGAGCCCCTGACAACATATTTTCAAGGTTTTTGGCTAGAAATGGACTAGGAGCATTACCCTAAGTTGTTTTTGAACTTATAAACCTGTTTTTGATGTGGTAATGTTCATGCTAACCCAATTTCAAAGATAATTGTCAATAGATTCATGTTTTGAATTAGTTTAGTGATTAGGCTAATTACATGAAAAAGTTTGATTTGAATTATCTTGTTCTTATGAGTTGCTTAGATAAATAGAAAGTTATGTGAAATTATTGTTTTCAATCCAAATTAATCTAAGAGTTGATTCTAAAATGTGTTTTTGTAACTTGTCCTCAAGTTATATGAAAAGTCACATTTAAGTTTCATAAAACTCATAAAAGTTGGCAATGGTTACAAAAGATGAAGAGTCTTGTCCTTAATTTATGGAGGTTCAAGAGTCACTTCATTAAGTAATAAAATATGTAACCTTAATTAATTAAATCAGTTACAAAATAAAGAAAAAGTTACATTCTTTAATAATTTAAAGTCTTCCATAACTTGTCCTCAAGTTATGGAACTTGAAGAGTTTTTGGATTAAAACTACTTTAAACACATAAGTTATAGAATTAATTAGTTTTGAATAACTTTGAAACTTGCCCTCACGTTTTGGAATTTGAAAAGTTTTCACTTATGAATACTTTAATTCCAAGTTAGCCCTTAAAATTTTAAAAGTTAAAATTCAACCCTTATACTTTATAATATTATAAGTTAATAATATATATATATATATATATATATATATATATATATATATATATATATATATATATATATATGTATAAGAGTAAAGTCAGTCTTACCGTTAGTAGGCCTCATTCACGAAGCCGGTATATAAGGGGGTATAAGGTTACTGCCTATAAAATGACAGTTTAATGGGTGTCCACTCTCACCCACCGCTTCCTTGACTGGTGGAGGGTCGTTAGCCGAACGGGTTTGACAGGACTATAATTCTCCCTTCATTAAAAGTATTAATGATAAATACTAAGTAACTAAACTCTTAATAATACCCAATCTTAGTTACTTAGGAAAATGTGAATAAGGTGATAACCCATTAAATTACACTTTGCACTTTGTTTAAGTCGGTTAGTGGAGCGTGTTTGGTTAACCGGCACACTAACTCGTATTTAACAAGGTAGGCAAAGGGTAACTTAATGTTTATCATAGTATCAATGGAGCGTGTGTGGTTAACCGGCACATCGATTGAGGGGTAAACATTTAAGGGTACCAAGTAATTTGCATGGTTACTTCACACCTTGTTTTGTGATCGTCGAAATCCCAGTCACAAAACCTGAAGGGCACACTCGAGATTGAAACATGCCATTGAACAGTTCAATGAATCTCAAAAGATCTAGGAGTTTCAAAACCAATTAAAACCTAATAATACATTTCGTTTATCTTGGTGGAAATTGGTGAATCGTCATTCACCTACCTTCAAATATTTTATAGCTTGGATTACGGCATCCCTCTTCTAAGTTATAAAATAGTTTGTTGGGTCCTAGCCTTAATATTTCATATTGGGTGTCATATTAAGGACTTTAGATCAACTATCTTGAATATCTCCCAAAAGATGTATGGTTTATACATTTATGATCTTCCCAAATCTCTTGAAACAAGCTTTCCTAAATGAAGATGATGTCCCATGGGAATCATACTTCTTTCACCTTCTCTAATTATTCTCCCTAACCCACAAGATCAAGGTCACTCAAGCCCTTTTGGCAAGGCAAGGTCTAGGTGTGATCATGTTTTGGAGATGTAGTCACATATTGACAAGCCCGGAGAGTTGGGTGTCAAAGTCTTGAGAATGTTGGTGGTTCAATCACTTTCGAAGTCACATAGTGAGCTGCTTTGGGACTCCTATGAACCAGACTATGACAATACCCTTAATTATCTTATCTATTTGCTAAGATCAACTTCCTAAAACTTTATGGACATTGACAATTATGACATTGGATATCCAGTAAAGCTCTCTCTTCCCAATGGAAAGGAATCGGCCATAGTCAACTGGGTTGACCAAATGGTAAAGAGAAAAGCTAAGTCTGTGATAGTCCCGTGTACCACTACCAAAGGGTCCATATGTTTATATTGCCAAAGGAAGGGGCATTCGTTATGAAGCTGCCAAATTTACCTAAGGATGTTAAAGTCAATAAGTTTGACTCTACTTCAGGTAAAGTCCACTATGTAACACTACTAGAAAAACAGCCTTTTACGACGCTCATTGCGCGTCGTAAAACGCTCAGACGACGTGCAAATGCGCGTCAAGAAAGGCCCTGTCACAAAGAGAGACGACGCGCATTTATGACGCGCGGTTATGACACGCAATGCGTATCAAGGAAGGCCCTGTCATAAAGGAAGACAACACGCATTTGTGTGTCGTAAGCTTACGACGTGCGTGTTTATGACATGTAATGCATATCAATGAAGCCCCTGTAAAGAAAGGCCATGTCATAAATGAAGATGACACACATTTTTGCGTATCATAACTTTAAATGTTAAAAAAATATTATTTATAGATTTACTAATTTTCAAATTAAATTTGCATTTAATGTCTCATAAAACAAAATAAAATACCATATACAAAAAATACAATCCATTGCATAAAATGCCATATACAAAAATACAATCCATTAAGAGGTTTTCCCTAACTATATAACCTAATACTACATTGCTATAAAGGGGTACCTTCTTGTTTCGGTAACTCGTCATTAAGCTGTCTGAAGAAGCTCTAAAACCCTTCATGTATCCAACCAATCATCATGTCTCTTAGCTTCAATATCAATCCCAACTCTTGATCAAGAACAACACGAAAATCCGACACAATAATCATGTCAGTTGTACAATATCAATATCAACTAATTAATAATACACAATTGTAAATATTACCAAAAGATGAGATCCTCATATACAAGCAATTTATAAAGTTATAATATGCACTGATTAAATAAGAGGAAACTAAAGATTATTTAGTAATGAGCTAATTTTAGTTTATCAAAAACAGAAAGTCCTTCAGATGCTTCTTCAGCTAGAACCTGATTCAGATACAACAAGTGTGGTCAATATGTTGACTTTATGGACATAAAATATTGATTAAAAGTAATTAAAAACTTACCATGGGTAATTTTGAAGGAGAAAAGTTCCCCTTTTTCTACTCCCTACATAAAAACTGAATTGGTAAAATATCAAATGTGACATAAACGCTTAAATCAAAATACATGGTTGAAAAAAAGAATCCACCTGAAGGATGAGAAGGTATGAGAGCATACGAAAGATAATGAGTAGAGTCACTCTAGATTACCACCTGAACTACTCGAAATTATTTGCAATATATTTTAGTTAATAATCAACAAATACTACCTAAAATATCAAAAATAACTTCTAATCATCATAAAATGTGAAACATCAACATTGGTTATATGTGGAATTAAAGAAAATTGGAACGTAGCTCCAAGCTTTTGTGCTTCCTTGATTACATTCAAAGCAAGTGTTGTCTTGCCTGATCCCTCAACACTTATTCCTTGTAATGTATAGTTTGGTTGTTATTATTCTAAGGTTCACAGTTTGGTTGTTATTATTCTAAGGAATCAAATCATAATAAAATGAAGTTCAAAAATAAAAATTAAGCAATTTAAAGTTTTTATATCAGAGTATATATACACTAAAGTATTTTGGTTTTTTATCATATATGATGAAGGGTTGTTTGTCTTTTATTTTATAGAAATAAGGGTATTTTGGTCTTTAATAAAAAAAATGAATGGAATTCAATTCCTTCCACCCTTCACTAGGAATATATGGTAAAATCCTTCAAACATCAGGTTTGAAGAATTTCATCCATTTAATTAAATTGTTATTAATTTTCATAATCTATGAGTGCATTATGGTCTTTTAATAATAAAAAAAAATGAATGGAATTGAGTTCCTTCAACTCATCAAGTTTCAACCAGTTTAAAGCAAGATACAGTGCCCTCTCTTCATACTCTTTCATACTTCATAATTTCCAAAAAAAAAAGTTAAATCAGAATATTTCACTTCCATCCCTTGAGGTTTAAAAAAGTAGTCAAAACCAAACCCGTTAATCATTATTATTACTTGACGAACCTGTTAACAATCATATCCTCACCAACTCTAGTGGCTAAGCAGAGTGAACCAGTAACTCTATTGGCCTTTTGATAAATTAGTTTTTATTCATCTTTTTGCATCATACTTTATTCATCCATTAAGCACAATGACAAAATTGCCCTTTGACCAAAAATGTTAAAAGACCAGACCTGGAAGGCTTCTGGTTGAAATCAATGTTCTTCAAGGCGAGAGAGAATTCGTTAAATACAACAAGTCTCTTTGAAGCTTCCGGTTGGATGGAATTCCTCATGCTCCACGTGGGGTCCCACAAATTGAAGTCAAGTTTGACATTGATGCAAATGGTATTTTGTCTGTCACTGCCATTGAAAAGGGTACAGGAAAGAAGCTAGATATCACCATTACTGGTGCTAGCACACTCCTAATGATGAGGTATTTACTATTATTGTAAATTGTAATGTAGGCTGTGTTTCTTTTTCACTTATATTTATTTTCTTGGCTAAATATATTATATAATATGATGAAATAGGTAAAAAGAATGGTGAATGAAGCTGAGAAGTTTGCGAAAGAAGATAAGGATAGACACAAAGAACCAAGCTGATTCAGTGGTTTACCAGACAAAGAAACAACTGAAAGAATTGGGAGAGAAGGTTCCTGCTATAGTGAAAGAGAAGGTGGAGGAGAAGCTTGGGTTGCTGAAGGAGGCCATATCGGGTGGGTCAACACAGACCATAATAGATGCCATGGGTGCCCTAAAGTAAGATCTAAGACTATGGAATCATATACTTGAATTACAGTGGGTGGGTCTGCTGTTAACTCGAGACAACTCTTTATGGAACTAGAAATCTGACACGATCATAAATGTACCACAAAAGGAAAACTTGATATGTGCTCTAGAAGTGTACAAAAAATATGATAAATGCTTAAGAAACATGCAAGAAAGAAAAAAGGAAGAGAGAAACCCCAGTTTTGTGAAGAATGCCACTAGGATCGGTTATTGCTATCCAACCAAAGCACCAACCTGGAACAATCCATCGTTTTGATAATGTCCCAAGCGTCATCACTGGTGCTATATCTCCAAATACTCCCATGGGGATGAATGGATTTTCTCCAAAAAACTTGGTAGGCATAGACTTCGTCTGATATCACTAAAATCCCAAGTTGTCTTGCTTTTTTTTGTCAAAGGGTAGCCCCTGCAACCACCAGAAACTTGATAAGGCTACTTTCGCTTTCTAAAATTATACAAAAATACTAATTAGAAGTAGAGTCAAAACTATACATTGAATTCACATATTATACAAATCAACACAAAATATTGGGAAGAGATTGGTGAAAAGATACTAATGAAGATCAACAGATCACTAACCTGACTATATGCAGCTTCAAGTTCAACTACTGATCTAGTTTAGCTAGTGGTCTAGTTCATCCTAAGTAGAACCTGAATACTGCAGTCCTTTTGTTTAGCAAATAAAAATACAAAGTAGTGTTTGGCATGATGGAATTGAGGAAGGAATGGAATCGTTAATTCCATTCCAGTGAAAGAATATATCACTCCAGAATTACCTCATCAGTTGCGTTAAAACACCAGTGGTCTAGTTCAGCCAATCCTGCTTTCACATACTCACCATTGCTAAACGAACAACACTCACATCTCAAAAGTAGACTGCATTTTATAAAAAAAATAAAAAAAAGCCCGAAGGCCCAGAATCATATTTTATATTCACATCAAAAAAGAATACACTATACAAATAATAAATATATACCTGTTACATAGCTAAACATTCACAAACGAGAATATTTGTGAGAAAACTTTACGCATCAAAATCGGTGCAACCTAAAAGCATTTCACAAAAAGGTTAGAAATAGAAAAAATAAATAAACACAAAAAAACAAAAAAAAACAAAAATCACACTAACATTATTTGTTTTTAGAACATTCAAGAAACTTCCAAGACTCTTCATAATTCCTTGCCAATGAGCAATCAGTGTCTGTTGAGCTGAATTGGAAACCGTACGCGAGGATCCTTTCACCAGGCTGGCTATCAAAATTCTCAGTGCCTTCAATGTGAATTGTGAAATTACCATTTGGTCCATTGCTAATTACTTAACATGAATAGATTAAGTAAAAATGTTGAAGAAGTTAGCTACCTGAATACACATCCTGAGTAACAGGGATATTTCTTTTTTCAAATTATCTCGAATTGTTCCATATATCTTTTCAACATATGTTGTTAAATGTTGCTTAAAAAGAAAAGTTGGATACTTGGCTTCCACTTTGGTATAACCAGCTTCAACTCCACTACTCAAATCACCATCCACAAATGAAGGAAGTTCGATTCCTTGAGGGGTCCCATGGAAACTCTAACCAGAAAATCAAAATTTAATTATAGTATCTATATTATATATATGTTGAATCAAATTCCAAAATAGTTAATCATTACAGAAGTCACCCTCCCAATACGAGTAGCTGATGCTAGAAAACTTTGTGGGGCCATTCCAGATGCTGACCCACTTGGTTTCAAAGTTCGCTGAAGAAGAAGCAAAAGAGTAGAGGCATTCGATAACCAGTATGCCAATATATCGTTATTATCCTGTTTTTTCTATTAAATAAACCGAAAACAAAAGTTAGAAACAAATATTAATTATAAAAAACAAAGTGAAAAAAGAGTAGAATTCAAGTACATCTCTATGGCGTTGCCTATGGTCCATATAATTCGGTCAAAGCAGGAAGTGCGTTCCACTTCAAAAGACCTCCATTGAAGAAGGCATTTGTAAATATAATATTAACTCAAAAAGTTACAATGAGCAGTTATGTCACTTAATATTATCAACAATAGTTGATTAAGTTAAGGTTTATCAAGTCTATGAGACCATTTTTTAATTACCTGCATATGATTCACTTCTCAAGTACTTCTTCTTTATGTGGGGAAGATGGGGGGCACCATTTGATGTTTGTGCTTTATCTCAATTTATTCTTTGTGACCTGCATTTTCTCAAAGAAATGATATCATAAGCATTGTGATTTATCTCAATTTTGTAAATATATTTTATAAAATCGATTTCATGAATCAATCCTGGGAATCGAACAAAGAAGAAGAGGACCGGTGGTGATGGAAGAAAAAACGATCGATTGAAGTTATTGAAGCGATCGATTGAAGATAGTTAAATAGATCCGAGGATAAAACTATCAAGAAAGATTACCTAAGACTTTGAATCAACAATGAAATTAAATCGAACCGAAAGGTGAAGAAGGTGCGACTTCATCTAAGTTCTCATCATCATTTGAATCATTTAGGGATTTAAATATGGGTTTTTCTATTTGGCGTTTTAGGGATGATGAGCTAGGGTTTTTCCTGGATGATGATGTAGGTAGGGTTCGAAATCAAGTTGAATAATTGGGGATTTATATGAATGACTGAAATGTGAGGCAGCGATTTTCATGTTGAAAATTTTGTGAATGAATAAGAAGATGATTATGGTGAAAAAGAAGGGAGAGAGAGAAAGGTAGAAATTGTGGATCAATTTCATGAGGTTTGACCACTCATTGTAGTTATCTTCCATCCCTAAAGTCACCGGTGTGGTGTCTTTTTTTCTTTGGAGCCATTGTCGTTGCCCTATTCTTTCCCTCGAGCCACCATCTCAAATCTTTTCAACCTGTTTGACGTTTTGAGAGAGAGATCTAAATGGAGAAATTGAGATATTACTTGAACCAAAGAATTATGAAAAATGCCCTAGAGTGTGATATCCCTAAAGCTTCATCAAGCCAAACCATGGAAAAGAGAAAAATAGAAACGAAGGAAGATGGGAACAAGGCGGGGATTTCTAATTTTTGGGGATTTCGTATCCCGCTAAGCTCTTAAAGGTTGAACACGCGCCTTCCATTAAAATTTATAAAGCGACATCCTTAGACGACAAGCATTTTATTATAGGTGCCCTCCGTGTTTTTTTTATTTTTTTGTTTAGACACAAATTTAAGGGCGCCCAATAATGCGCGACATAAATCCTTAAATTTTTTGAACATATGATACTTTTTTAATGTCACTCTCTTTTGCGTAACATAAATCAACGAGTGTCGTGGTTTGCGCGTCGTAAAAGGGTCTTTTTCTTGTAGTGTAACTCTGCTAAGTTTCTATTCTGAGATTTTTGATACATGATGTGACTGGGTCACATGTTGATGTTTTAAGAATCAAAGAAAAGTGAAGAAACTTAAAGAAAGAATATGCTGAATCTGGTCGCGTAGATGGATTTCTATCGCATAGTTTGAAGATCGGATTCTTGAGCTACTTCTTAAGAGTTATGATATATTGCTTAGGAATAGATAACAACAAGTTTTCATGTGCTTTTGCACTGTAAGGATATTTTTTCCGAAAAGTTTTAAAATAAAAGGAAAAATTTTGATTTTATTTATTTTAAAATATCCTTATAATGGCATTTGTGAAAAGTTTTATTGCTTATAAGATTCCATTAAGAGCAAGAGTGGAAATATGAATTTGATTCTTTCATTTGTGGTAGTGTCTAAATTTACCAAATAAGGAAAGATTCTCGTCACCCAAATTTTAGTAGGATAGAAACTTGGAATCATGCAAGGTGAATAGCATGATGAATGAGAACTTTCAAGTATTGGAAAAATTAAGACTATTTACTTGTTCACATGGATGTGTGAGTCATGTAAAGGACTAAGGGATCGAGTACACATTCTTGTACACTGGTCAAGTCCAACAGAAAAGATCGATAAGATTATTCGTCATAATTTACTAAAGCTCAGTAAATATGGTTATACTTACAAGCTTAAGAGTAATTATAAGACATTGGAAAAGGTTCCAATGTAAGGCAAAGCGAATAAGAAGAATCAACTTAGGCAGAAAGATAAAAGTTTCTCAAATCTGAAAAGATGGGAGAGTACTTTAGTATCAGTTTTATGATCATCTTAATGATTAAGAAACCATAGCACAATTAGTTCTCTAAAGAAATCTTAGTACATTCTTATGACTAAGAAGAGGAACTTGAATTGTTGAAATGGTTAAATCAAGAAGATGAGTCATACATAGTTCCAATACAAGTCTTAGAGTCATACTCCAAGATTGTAATTTGAGTGACATATCTTAAAGAAGGTTTAAAACACTTGTCAAATGTAAGAGTAAAAGTTTTCTACTCTTGGACATTTGAAATTGGTAAGTTGTGATGTTTTGGATAAAACAAAGACCAACTAAGGCCAATCGTGTGAAGTGTTTGTCTTTATTAGAATCCACCCTAATTTGACAAGGGAGTCTTATATGTCAAGAGGACAGTGGGTGTCCTAAAGGTCTTGAAAGCCTCAAGAACTAATTAAGAATAAAACCTAAAGTTCTTCACTAGCACACGACTTTAGGTCTATAACCTATCGTGTTGACATATTCTGTGCCCATTCCAATTAAAGTTGGCTTTGCATATGAGTTCTTAGAGTTCTCAATTGGTTGCATAACAACTTGGAAGCAATGGCAGGCCCTTCAGCTGCCAGATGGCAAGAAATTGAGATTGAGTTCAGTCCATATGAATTTGGATTGGTCATTACCCTTGTCTTGTGACTATGGTTTTGACAATTCACATGGATAAGAACACATACACTAGTAAATATAAGAGTCATAAGGTTTCTCTCTGAATCATGAAAATGATGGTGAGGAAACACTTTCACTAAGCATATTTTTAGCTAGATAGCATTTGTAATATTTGCATTCTCAAACTCGTTAGTGGAGCGTGTGTGGTTTACCGGCACACTAACCTGGACTTGTGAGAAGTGGCAAAAAGGTCTAACCATTATGATTACGACATCCCTCTTCATAATTGTTTAGACACACAAGTGTGCTATCTAAGGCAAGGTGTATGATTTTGATAAAGTTTTATCAAAGCAATCTAGTATCAGAAATCTGAACTTTGGTAAGAAAGTAAGCTAATTTCTGTGTACTTGTCAAAGCTAGTGGGAGCATAAGTGTTATGCTAATAATCATCATGTAAGTGGGAGCATGATAATTATGATAAAGGTTGCAAGTTAGCAATGTTAATTATAGAAAAGCAAAAGGTCTCAATTGGGAAAAAGTTGTTTTGCTATAATTAAGGGAGAGGATATTATACTTCATCTCAAATCTAAAAGCTTAGATTAAGGTCTTAATCGTATTTAGTCAAGGATATATATGAATTTCATGTTGGAATGGCTCAACACAAGGAAATTCTGTATATGGGTTCATTATTTGCGTTCTAAAATTCGATTATGATTACGGCATCCCTTTTCATAATCTGAATTATGAGAACTTGGCAAATAGAAATGGAAATATTATAGCAAAAGACTGTTTTAGTCTTTATGTGAGACATCATGGATCGTGTCCCATATGCTTTGGATATAGGATCGATTACATGTGCTATATTCATCCTTTCTAAAATTTTCCAAATGCCTGGGGCATTAAGAAGGGAAAGGGTCTAGAATTGGATATGATTAAAATGATAAAGCAATTGTTGAGGACAATCTAAGGTTTACCAAAGATTGGTTACTCAAGGACAGTTGGAAGTATAGTATTAATTCTGGAAGGACCATATTGACATAATTTGTAAGGAGGCAACTCCTGTTCAGAAGTGATAGTCAAAATGGAATATGGAAATGGTTCAAAGATAGAAATTTGTTCAATCAATTTGTGTAAGATTAAGAAACTTAATGTAAGAAGGATGTTTCCAAGGGGTTGATCTCCTTTGGAATACTCTATAATGATTGTTGCCAAGTGAATTTGTGCATAATCATTACAAGAGGATCAATGCATATAAGTTTAGAATCTAACAGATTTTAGTAAATGGCATGAATTTGGAATTCTAGCATTTGTAGTAAGGAATTGGGACTGTGAAATGAGAATCATTGGAGTTATGTTCAATCGATCTGGTTCACAAAGTAAGGATCAAAGACAAACTTAGAGTGCATACTTGGTGTATGACAAAGCTATTGTTTAAGAAAAACATAGTGTACATGCTTGGAGCATGGGACAACTAGTGTTTTTAATTCAAGTATAAAGTTGATAAAACCAAAACAATGAATAATGAGTAATCAGTATGGTGATAAATAAAAGTGTTTATTTATATTCACAGGGTTTGATACCATATTTGATTCATTTATTCTTCTGTTTCACTTTGCATGTTTTCACTTCCAGAATAAACTACGTTATTCTTCCAGAATGACTAAGTTATTCAAACCATCCACAGTCGGTCATATGTTAGAAGTAGATATGAATCAAGACTATCATGGGTTGGCTTGTAGAGGTCCAAGTTGGTGGACAAAGTGCTACAACACTCATGAGTGCTCATAAGTTCTGAGTATTGGATTCAACCCGCGCTCATTGGAATCACTTCATGGATTTTATCACGAGTGATCATGAGACGATAATATCTTATATTCTTCAAACCTAGAGATATGAGTTGTTACTATGAGTTGGTTGTACATTGATTGCACGAAAACACATTCAGTAACTCGATGTTATAAAACGTGCCTTTGTGTATGATTCAACAAGTAGTAGAACAAGCCATATGAGTCGAAGTTTATCTATTCCTTTTACCTTCGGGATAAAAGCGATATCTGTGGGCCCCTCGATGATTTAATGATGACACATGTGAGTGCTTGGCCAAGCCAGGACTGATTTGATTTGTTCAGTCATTCAGTCGTCATGAATAGGAAATCGGGAAACAACAAACGGACAAAGAGAATGATTATAATCCATGTCTCAGTCCATATGATATCTAGAATGGAGGAATATATGATCCCTTATCTAATGGACAAGTTCATTGACAAAGATAAGAGTTTGACACCGGCTTTAAGAGCTACAATTTCCAGTTAGGTTTTGAAGTCATACTCAATAATAGTTTTAGACTTATCCAAGTGGGAGACTGTTCGATTAATGTCTAAGTCCATAACTATATTTGGTATGTACTTGAACCGACCCGGCATGGTCCGTTTGGGTTGCACTTCACCGACACAATTTATATGGATAATCTTTTGAGAATAGTATATTTATGATTAATATTAATATATTATAAGTTCTAATATATTAATATGGAATCATATTATTTAATTAGTATTGATGAAGAATTAATTTAGAATTAACTAAGTGATCAAAACTAACTAATTAAATATGGACTCTTATATATATATGGAATGGGCCAAGTTCATTTAGGTTGGGCTAAGCTTTCATGGATATTCCATGGAGCGTTTAACCCATGGATCATATGAAATGAAAGGTCATGGGTTTAAGCCTAGTATCCATACTATATAAAGATGTGCTTGGTTGGTGAAATTGGCACTAGTGTGGTACACTAAGAAGGGATAGCCGATTTCACTAGAGAGAACCAAGTATCCATATTCTCTAAAGTCTTCCGAGGTGTTTTGGTGATTTGTGATTCCACTTGAGGCTTCCACACTATTGGGGCTAAGCTCTTAACGCTTGAAGACATCAAGCTACGTCAAAAGGTATGTCATCTAACTAGAACTTTGTAGTATAAGAGCTTCATTATATGCTAGTTAGGATTAAAGCCTTGGAAAGTTCTTATTTTCATGTATAATAGAGAAAACATAGATCCAAGGTTTATTGGGTTGCATGTACACCATAGGAGTGTTAGAATGCTCGAAACCCAACAGTAAGGCAATGAGTGAACTTATCGTAGGTATGTGTCTCAGGATGGATATCATTTCTCCTTTGTTAGATTTGATCAAGAAGGATTAGGTGGAGGGACTGAAAAAGGAGAATCGGAAGGCAGAGCAGATCAGGGGGCAGAGTCTGTTATTCTTCAGAGATAGTTGGGGTTTGTTGACTCAGTGTGGTAGAGGTTAGGTTCTGACTACTGGTGGAGTGAGACAGACAATTATGGAAGAGGCACATAAGTCAAGGTTTTTGATCCATTCGGGGGCCACAAAGATGTATATGGATTTGAAGTTGAGTTATCGGTGGCCTTGTATGAAGAAGGAAGTAGCATGGTTTGTAGAGCGGTTCCTGACTTGCCGGAAAGTCAAGGCCAAGTATCAGCGACCCCATGGCAAGATGCAACCATTACCCATCCCCATGTGGAAATAGGAGGATCTCTCCATGGATTTTATCACAAAGTTACCAATGATGACACATGGACTTGATTCTATCGGGGTCATTGTTGATAGATTTAATAGGATGCGTTTCATTCCAATTAGCGAGAGTATATTTGCTGAGAAGTTAGGTTACATTTACATTCAACAAGTAGTGGTTCACCATGGGGTTCCATCTTTGGTAGTTTCGGACCGACATGTTTGTTTCACCTCTAGGTTTTGGATGAACTTCCATTGGGAGTTAGGCACTCAGCTGCATTTCAGTATAGCTTATCGCCCTCAGACCTATGGACTGAGTGAGCAGATGATTTTGACGCTCAAAGATATGCTTCGGGTTAGCGTGTTAGATTTTGGAAGGAGTTGGGATACTTACCTTCTCTTACAACAACAGTTTTTCTATCACCCCGGTATTCAGGTACTTACAAATTCATCCTTATGGTTTTAATTTATGTCATTTTGGTCCCTCTAATAGAAGGAAGTAGCCATGATAATCCCTAATGGCACAATCATAATTTGGAAGGAAGAAGAGTATGTCATGCATACATGTGTATGCTTAGGATACTAGGGTGTGAGCTAGTATGCGAGGCCTACGTCTATCTATGCGGGGCGTACTTATAAGACATTGAAAACCCTAATTTTTAGGGTTGATCCCTATACAATCTCCCTTAGAGCCTCATTTCCCTCACCCTTTCAGCCTCCACCCTCTTTGAGTCAATTTTGAAAGCCCTAGTCCTTGTGTGTGTTGAGCTTGAGTGTGTGTGTGTGTGTGTTTAGTGTTGAAGAAAGAAGAAAGGATTCTTTGAGAAGCTATAGTGTGGCATTCAAGCTCGTAGATCTGAGATCTTCATCTATTTGGCAAGCTCTAGAAGGTACAAAGTCTTGAACTTTACTTGTATTCTGTTAAGATCTAGCCATATGGAGTTTTATGAGTTTTGTCCCCTTTTCTTAAACTTAATGAGTAGATGCTACTCTAAGACCAGAGGAGCTACCTTTTCAGAAGATTTAAATTGTGTTAAGTCATAAAAATGTTTTTTGAATCATTTAGTGCTTACATGCAAAGTGTGGAGGTTATTAGTGGTTAAGACCAACTAGGAAGTTGGTTTTGGGTCTTAACGATGCACGCATAACCATAAAGTTGGAAACTTTATGGTTAAGAGCACCTTCTTGGACTTGGATCTGGGTATTGGATGTTTGGGTTGAATGGAATAAGCTCTTATTCGAAATTATGCATGGCCACCACATACGTTGGGCGTACAGGGCATACGCTGGGCATAGGTGGTCAGCAGCGCGTTCTTGGTCATGGCGGAGGACATTAGGTATACAGCTGGGTACACCCCCACGTACTCAGTCTATTGGGTTTAGGAATTTGGGCTTCTAGTTTGGGCCACCTTTTTGGGCTGAGATGCTTGGGCCCTTATTGGACCATCTGAGTATCGGTGTTTAGGGCATAGTGAAGAGTGGCCTTAGGGTAAGGCCCAAGTAGGAGTTTGGGCCCAATTTGGAAAATTGGTTCGACTATGGGCCTTGACTGATTGCTTAGTTTTGGGCATGGCTCTTAGCCCAACTAGGAAAAGGGTAAAGTGGCATTTTACCCTAATGATGGACTATTAGGCTTGGTTGTAATCCAGTTATTAATTGGATGATTATTTTGTTATGATAGTGCGGGGATTTTTGTGAGCCAGCAGCCAGAGACCTTTAGTGTGATTCAGTAGTGTGAGGTGAGTTTTCCTCACTATACTTTCGGTTTGAAGGTACCATGGCCGGTATATTGGTTTGATAATTGGATATTCATTGATATGTTGAGTATGGAGTATATATGCATGCTAGTTTTGATATGCTAGTCTGGTAGATCTGTAGGACTACATGTGATACTATCTATTTATCTGTATATGTTATTATCTATTATATATCGACATATTGTGTTGCTTGGGTTAAGGCTGTACTACTTTGTGCTCTAGCCAACAAACCCAGGAGCAAGCTAGATATGAGTTGAGGGCCAGGGAGGGCATGTCAGACTCATACTGAGGGATCATGAGCATTCCTGATACGAGCTGAGGGCCGGGAAGGGCATGCCAGACTCGTAATGAGGGCTTAGTGGTATTTAGTCCAATGACTGATCAGCCCGGGGAGAAAGCCAGACATAAGTTGTGGGCCAATGGCAATCCAGACTTATGATGTTGGCTCAGGCTTAATCGAGTTTGTTAGCTGTGAACCCAATTCATGTTGTTATTGTATATGTGCTATTTGTTGTGTATTGGTATTTTAGGGGAACTCACTAAGTTTTGGGCTTACAGTTTTGGATTATGTTTCAGGTACCTCACATGATCGTGAAAAGGCAAAGACGTGATCATGCACCTCCTCGTGTTTGGTTTTGTGATTTTGGGCAAACTCTGATATAGACATGTTTTGAAAACTATTTTGTAGACAATGATGATTTATGGGTTGTTTTAAAAGTTTAATTTTTTCATGAATTTTTATGGATGTTACAAGTTAGTACCAGAGCCTTGGTTTGAGAGAATTGGAGAAACACTCATGTGAATCTAGTCTCAGACTAAGGAAAAGTTTTTAAATATGATTTTTTAAATGATTTTCAAAATAATCAACGAGGATGCGATGTGTATGATCAGCCGAAGCCAGTAAGTTGACCCCAAAATACCATACTATTATTTGATTTTGTGATATGTTAGAACAACATGGTAGTGATACAATAGGGATCTTCAGGATTTGCGTGATAGAATTGCCTGATTATATGATGCCTGATAGCCTAGGGTTCTTCTTTAATGGAATTTACATCATTATTGTAGTTGCTTAGTGTATGCATCATGGTTATGCTTAACTAAGATTCTATAGCCTTAGAATGTTTGGTTTGGCCTTATTTCCTATTCTTTTTTGATGAAGGGCTTAGGGTAGGATCAGATATTCGACTGTCTGTAGGGTCCAGTGTTATGTATGGATAACATACACGAGTGTTGCAGGGTTGGTGGAAGTTTCATGGACGAGTTGTGTGGGGTCAGCCGGCCAGTTCCGAGACATTTAGCCTTTCCTCTATGGAGTAAGGATTGAGTGTATGATTATACTAGTATGTATTGTTAGGGTTGTTGTGATGATCCTCTAAGACAAATACATGTAGGTATCGAAGGTAGTATGGGCCAGTACTACTGAAAGCATAGGACCCGTACACGTAACAAGGAATTCATAACCCCTAGGGATTTGTTGGGAGTTGGTTCCCCTAATATGATATGCATATTTTCTGATATCATCCTGGTTTAGTTATCAATATGGTGACTACACGAAAATTTGACGTTGGGACCGGATCTGGATCAGGAGCTAGTAGTCAGGAATGGTCAATTGCATTGGATGACAGGATCAGGGAGATCATGTAGGAGGAGGTTGTTGCTCGCTTCCAAGCTCAGTTGCCAAAGATGTTTGGGTCTATTAAGACCGCCATGATTGTATACTTTGATGAGTGTTATGATGCTTTTCATGGGTTTTGAGCATTCTAACACTTCGTAAGTGTACATGCAACCCTAATAACCTTGGATCTATGTTTGTCTAATTATCATGCAAAGTTGAATTCCAAGGTCATATTCCTATCTAGCATACATGGGGAACATTTTTAACTTGAATGAAAGATAGAATAACTTACCTTGTTGTTGATTATGATCCTTGAAACCTTGTGAGCCTAGCACCCCAAGTGTGATGCCTCAAATGCTTCACACAACACTAAATGCAAAGGAGTAAACGTTGAGAGAATCTTACACTTGCAAGATCGGCTCTAGCCCTCATGTTTCTTAGTGTAGCCGATTTTCGGGAAAACACCTTTGTTTATATAGTGTGTTGCATTAGGTAAACCCAATGTAACATGACTCTTCATTTCATGATCCATGGGTTAACTCCATGGAGCATCCATGGAGCATCCTATGGGTGGAACCCAACTTGATAATTCATGGAGCCTCTTAGCCCACTATATAAGATATGGAAGATTTACATAATCTACCCATATATTTAATTAGTTATCTTTTGATCACTTAATTAATTCTAAATTAATTCTTGATCAAACTAATTAAATAATATTATTAATATATTGGAACTTATAATATATTAATAAGACAAAATTGCAAGAATGGTCCATATGGTTAGGTCGAAGTTGCCACTTTGGGCCAAACATGTTTGGACTAGCACTTATGGTCCAAAGGTTTTCATTTTCTTGCCACTTTGGTCCAATTTACTTTAAACTTTTTTGTAATGACGATTTTGCCCTTGGATTTTGTTTTTTCAGTTTTTTTTATTTAAATACTTTTATAATTAAAAGAAAAACAAAAAATAGGTATCTTTCCCTCTCCCTCTGTCTCTCTTTCTCTCTCTCTCTTATAAAGACAAAATGATTAAGGGCTTTTATGTAAAAAGGGATCTCATGAAATATTGATTGTGTTTAAGTGGTCGAACTTAACGAAATTAGGGCTCATATGCCCTCGTTTTTTTGTCTGATTGTCAAACAAAAGGAAGTCAAACACGAAGGAATCAACATAGATAAAATCAACGACGTTGGTAGAATGGAGCATAAGGCTTCGTCTGTCGAATTGTAGGCTAAGATTGTCTTTGAGGTCGACTAGACCGAAGTGACTAATGTGTGAAGAAGCAACAAAGTTTTTCTTGTTCCAATCTGATTGTAAGGTGCGAAGGAGGAAGGGAGGGAAGGTGGGTGTCGAGAGAGGGGGGAAAAGGTTCTTGGTCGTTAGTCGGTCTGAGACGAAGAAATAGGATCGAAGGTAGGAAGTGGCTGGATGGTGGTAATCTATAACAAACAAGGAGCATTCGATCTCTGGCGATGGTTACTCAGTCACGAAGAGGGGGGAGGGGCATCTCCGGTGGGGACGGTTTGTCAGCAAGGATTGACAGAAGGATGAGAAAAGGTTCGAGTATAAATTGTTAGGTAACTGGAGTTCAAATGCAGAAGGTATCTCCGTTTTTTTTTGAAAGAATCCGCTTAAGGGAAAGGGTCTCTAGCTAGTCGTTGAGGTTGGAAACGAGGCAAGAGCTCTGATTGTTTGCCTTCATTTTTTTTATAAAAATCAATGGGTGTTTGTATTTGGTGTTTGAGTTTATTGTATGATAGGGGAAGACCTAGCACCGATTTCGTAAAAGAATCTTGCAATTTTGTCTAATTGTATAAGTTGTTCAAGTTTTATGCCATTAAATGAATATTTCTTCTTGTAATTGTTTTGCCAACGTGGAGTTCGTTCTCCAACGTCTAATTAACAGGCAGTTAGACATGAATCTCTATTGCCACATGTTTCCAACCAGTTTACTTTTTAAATCATTCTAGAGGTACGTTGGTACCATCTATGCATATAAATTGAAGTAGAAATAGATAATGGCCATCGATTAAATTGCTCAAGAAGGAGTGGAGGAGATGAGATTTGTTAGTGAAGGTGGAGTCAGGGTTCCGACACTATGGTTATTGTAACAACCCGAAAATCGTATCATTGCTTGTAACCCTTTTCGTAAGTCATTTTAATAATCAATCTCCGCTACCAATTTCGTTTTCGATCCCGTCATTTAATTAAGCCATTAATGTGTATTTTATATTATGACTTAATGGGTGTCCTAATACCTTTAGAACTCATTCTAACACCTCATATTAGTGATCAGAACACTTCTAGAATCAACCATATCGAGTTACGGCAACTTAATCGGGTGCGACCAAAAGCCCCGTTTAATGTCGGTATCTGGTAGAATTCCAGCATGTACAAGTTTTGGGACCTATTTAAACGTATTCAAGCTTTCATTTGAAGCTTTTGCTTCCTCTCTCTACTCTCTCTCTAACCTCTCTCCTCAAACCAAGTTTAAGGGTCCAAAATCATCAAATTTAAGCTCCAAACCACCAAGGTAACTACCCTAACTCCTAGTATAACATCTTAGGCCTTCAAATTCGAGTTCAAATCATGGAATAGGACCATATTCATGAGTTTACGGCCCTAGAACAGTCCTAGGCCGTGAACTCACATAAATTGGGTTTTAGAGCCCAAAAACCCTTCCAATCTTCCTTTGGAGCTTAGATATGGCTTAATGGCTTAATGGAATGGACTTAGAATGCCTTAAACATGGATTTTGAAGAGTAAACATGAGTTTACTGCCCAAGAACATGCTTGGGCCATAAACTCATATAAATGGGGTTTTTATGCCCTTAAACCCTTCCAAAACTCCATTAAAGCTTAGATATGAATTGTATAATATTGGATTTGGCCTTGGAACACCTTGAACATTAAATTAGAGGAGTAAAAATAAGTTTACTGCCCAAGATCTTGCTTGGTCCATAAACTCCTCATACATGGGGAGTAAACTCATTTTCTAGTGTTAAAAAGGCATATAACTTCACCAATAGCCTTGGAATAAATCCTAGAATCATCTAAAAATAGTTTGGAGACCTTAAACTTTTCAAACACCCTCCAAATAGGTGTTTACGGCTATGACACCCCAAGAATATGTTCCAGGGCCGTAAACTCCTAAAGATGAGTCATTTGGTGCCCTAAATTCATACCAAGACTTGTAAAAATTGTAGGAATCACATGTGATTAATTTAAGGCCACTAAATCATCAATCTAAGGGGGTATAGGAGTTTACGGCCATAAACTCCTTGTTTAGGGCTGTAAACTCCCTTAAAATGGTGTTATTAGTGATTTAATTCCATCCAAAGCCTTAGATAAATTCATCCTAATTATCCCTCAAGTGTTATTGAGCATTTTAGCACCATAAAACACCCAAACATGAGTTCACGACCGTGAACTCATGTGTGTATGGTACGAGAGGCCGAAAACTCCATAAGGAGTTTACTCTTGAAGAGTGAACTCAATTCCCAAGTCCTACGCATCAATACACGTCCGTAGATGTCACCCGAGTCACTCCAAACACTCGTTTTGAAGTGTTTTCGCTCATTGGAATGTAATATTGTATCTAATTAGTAATTTAAAATCTAA
Organism: Lactuca sativa; assembly: GCF_002870075.4. Taxonomy (NCBI): domain Eukaryota; kingdom Viridiplantae; phylum Streptophyta; class Magnoliopsida; order Asterales; family Asteraceae; genus Lactuca; species Lactuca sativa. The sequence continues at coordinate 288,890,320 of NC_056626.2, forward strand.
TTAGATATATTTGTATACCATTTCATATCACATAGGAACCTCGCGTGTTATCAAGCCTCGAATCGACACTTAGCGTCCGAACCGACACGTTTTCTCGTCTGGTGAGTTCATACCCCTACCCTTTTTCAATGGTTTTTAAATGTTTTCAGGGGGGGGGGGAATACAAGAAAAAGTACAAGAATATCTTGTACTTAAATTAATTATTTTACTTAAATGGTTTCATAATTCACACACTTTTAAGAATTGAAAACCTACTAACAAACTGTTTTAACTTGTAGAGTTGTTTGTTTAAACGATTTCAATTCTTATTATATACTGTTATGTTTCACAATTAATTGTTCACACTTATATTGATAGAGATCATAAAACCTTTGTAATGTCTGTAATAAAACACCCTAGGATCGAATGTAAAGGATAGACACCATTAGAAAACACGAAACATTTGTAATGCCCTTAATAAAACACCTAGGCTCGAGTGTAAAGGACAAGCACCATTAGAACTTAGTTAGTCATAGATACTACTTCCCTAGACACGAGAGTAATGAGTAATTTTAAAGATTGGATACACGTCCTCGGTGAACACTCCACAGAGATACGCAAGTGGAGGACCGCACCTATAACCAGAATCTCTTAGATGGGGAGCGTGACTTGAGTGTATAGATCTATACGTGACTGACAATCCGGCACCTGGATGCTAGCTACAGCCGAACCGAAAGGTTCAAGGGTGAGGAAAGTCATAAAAAGGATACTGGCCACGACACGAGTCATATCTGGTCTGAAGTATGGTTATGGAGCTCGCAATCAAGATTATGAACACTTAACACTTAATTATTAGTTTTATGTACGTAATAAAACTAATGTACAATTAATGATAATCAGACTTTCAGGAGAATTCGCACACACACACATTCAGGAAAATATGGGATTTTCCTGGGGATAACATTGAACATAATCAGAATTGGTAACAGTTCATCACACACACATGTAGGAAAATATAGGATTTTCCTGGATAACAGTGGTACGTAACCAGAAAAGTGTAACAACTTAGATAACCAAACTTTACAATTGACAAGAACAATCATGTTTTCATTGTACACCTTGTACATTACATTTCGGATTTGGTAACCAACTTTTAAGAAAATATAGGATTTTCTTGGATAACTACTTTTTCAGGAAACCAAAGGAACTCGTACATTTTCAGAAAACTAACCGCTTATGAACTCACCAGCTTTATGCTGATTTTCAAACCGCTTGTATTCTCAGGTCCGCATTAGACAGGTACCCGACAATCTCTTTTGGCGAAGACGGAGTGCGTAGAAGACTCGTCTCATTTTGTTCATATATAATATGTATCACATGTATAACTTTACTTTCGAAACAAATGTAAAATTTTCTATATGTAATGTAATGGTTGTTTTACTTTAATTACTATGTGCATTGGATTTGATAGTCAACGTGGAGTCAACCCCGGAAATGTTTCCGCCTTCAGTTTTCGGGGTGTGACAGATTGGTATCAGAGCCCTTGTTTATAGTGAATAAAGTATACCAAACCTTACATGGTATAAAACTCTAAACATTAAGGGGCCTAAGTGCTTTGAACTAAAAGTATCCTTCAAAATATAAGTATTTTCAAAAGTATATAAGTTTACCGAACCGTCGAGATCCGTAACTACAAGTAGAACAAAACATAAATAAATGGGTGTCGTATGCTGCGGTTACACCTGGGCAGTTATGTAGTCATGTCTAGGATCAATGTAGGCTGGCCAACTATATTCATTCGAGACACGACAAACATGTGCTTGGGAGTGACTGTGGTATGCGGCATGACTAAAACTTACCCTAATACCACAAACATCGAGCCAGTGTCATAACGAATCATGAAATAATATGGGAGTATTTCTCGAGCCAATCCTTGGTAAAAATCCTGGTTCATGCATTGTTCTTTGATCATTCCCTTAGCGATAATTTTTCCCACTTAGATAACTCTTTCCTGCTTTATCGCTTATTCAATATATATCTGTCATATCTCTTGATTCAATTCAGAGGACTTATCATCCTCTCTTTCTTGATCTTATTAGATCAAGATGCCTCCAAGAACGAGACCCAGCTCCAAGACCAACAACCCTCGACCACCACTTCCTCCCCAAATTGATCCTGTAGTATTCCAGGCAGCTGTTACAGCCGCAGTGGCAGCTGCCGTGTCTCAACGAAACTCTGGCGGTTCCGGTGGTTCGGGAGGTGGTACCCAAACCCAAAACCAAGAGTAGTCAGGGACACCGAAAAGAGGGTTCCTATAAAGATTTCATGAACGCAAAACCCACATCCTTTGATGGCACTGGAGGTGTCATTTCCCTCACCTGATGGTTCGAGAAGATCGAATCCGTCTTTGAAATTTGCGCCTGCTCAGAATCTGACAAGGTGAAGTTTGCCGCCTGCACCTTTATCGACAAAGCCCTGACTTGGTGGAACGGCTGAGTCAAATCCCTAACCTTACCTGTAGCCAACGTCATGGGTTGGGAAGCCATGAAGGAGATACTGCTGGCTGAGTACTGCCCTCGGGGCGCAATGCAGAAGTTAGAACACGAACTCCGGAACTTGAAGATGAAGGCTTCCGATATCATCGCTTACACTTCCAGGTTCGATGACTTACCATTACTCTGCCCGGGAATGGTTACCCCGGAGAGTAAGAAGATAGAGAAATTCATCTGGGGGCTGACCCAGGCAACAAAAGGAAACATCATAGCTGTGAGGCCGGATACATACGATAGCATCAAACGCTTAGCACAAATCTTAATCGATCATAGTGATGACCCTGAAGAGACAGCTACCACTCCTGAGCCGACAGAGAGGAGTGGTGAGAAAGGAAAAATTAGGAAGAAGGAGAAAAGTCATACATCGCAAGAGTCTTCGAAGAGGCAGCAAACGGTGGCAGTTCATGCTACCACTTCCCCTGCAACTGTTTCTGTTGTTGGATCCTCAACTCGAAAACCTGCCAGTAGGTATGCTGGAACCCTTCCTAGTTGTGACAAGTGCAACTATCATCACCTCCCTTCCGGTCCATGTATAGAGGTATTTTGCAACAGTCGTGGCATAAAGGGTCGTATGGCGAAAAACTGTAAGACACCAACTCAATCAACGAGTCAAACTTCCAGAGCGAACATTGGTCGGGACTGCAATGGTTGTGGAGAAGTTGGACATTTCAAGTGAAACTTCCCCAAGGCAGTAACATCTGGTAACACCGGAAGAGTTCTAGCGATAGGAAAAGAGGAAAAAGCCACCGATCCCACCGTTGCCACAGGTATATTTCCCTTCGATAAATCTTATGCCTGTGATTCTTTTCGATTTTATTGCCAAAAGAAAATTTCTAACCACCCATTCAAACATCTTTTTAAATCCTGTCATTCGTTAGTAATCGAAAACGTGTACCGTCGAAATGAATAAGAAGTGAGAAGTAGAACGTTAACGACATATTCATAGATTGTATCCTCAATCCGGACAATTATTCTTTTCCGTTCGATCTAATGGCAAACTTTTCATGAAATGCTTTGATGTCATCTTTAGCATGTAATGACCGAGCCTCATTCGTGCTGTTATTCCTGGTTTCGAGAAAGCCATTCGTCTTAACTTTCCTCCGACCCGGCTCTCCTAATCTTCGTACATCATAGCTTAAAAAGTTTTCCCATGTATTCCTCATCTGTGCGATCATCGAGAAACGAGAAGTCTGCAACTCTTTCCCCCGATGCCTTTTCCGAAGAATTCTTGAGAATTCTTTCCGAACACGTAGTCAAGTCTCGTATCGACCTAATCCCTGTAATTACCTCGTAACCAAAACCTCAGTGAGGACGATGTGTCCAAGGCAGCAACCAGTGCTTGATATGATCACTACGAGATAGTAGTGGTGGCCTTCGGTCAAACCACTTTCCGGTAAAGTAGATAAGCAAAGCAGTCATACTTGTGGACCTTTCCAAAAACTAAAAGCAATAAAGAATTAGTCGGCACCGAGGATACCCATGGAAACCCATAAATTCTTGGGTCCTGTTGGCTATAATCGCAAACCCACCTAGAAATTTCCTTTAGGACCATCGGACCCTTAGCTTCTCTGCCACGTGAAAATGTACCCACTTGTTGGAAGTCTTACTCTGGAAAGACGTAATATGCATTGAGAAGTGTGGAAAACTTAACTCGTGGAACATTAGACCCTTCGAGATCCACGTTAGGAACCGATTCCGTATCCCTCTCCGAGTTATCTTCAGAACTCAGCAGCAACCATCTGGTATTCCACATCTTTGTTCGTAAGGAGTGCCGACCTGACGAAACCCTAGTAATCCCTTTGATGAGATCGAAATCAGCGGAAGTCCGAACCTTCATGGATGAATCAATTGAGATCATGGATTGATAGGTTGATCGTACGAAAGAAAGCTGCATCCCGACAGTGAGGGTTCGCTCGAATGTTAAGCGGAGACCCGATTCCACTTAGGAGCATGAAGACCCGAAGCAGTAGATTCATCCTCGTATCTCCTTTCACTTCACGATCTATGTTCAAATCTTTGAATTTCGGGACAAAATTCCCTCTAAGGGGGGGAGGGGAATAATGTAACAACCCGAAATTCGTATCATTGCTTGTAACCCTTTTCGTAAGTCATTTTAATAATCCAATCGCCGTTACCAATTTCGTTTTCGATCCCGTCATTTAATTAAGTCATTAATGTGTATTTTATATTATGACTTAATGGGTGTCCTAATACCTTTAGAACTCATTCTAACACCTCATATTAGTGATCGGAACATTTCTAGAATCAACCATATCGAGTTACGGCAACTTAATCGGGTGCGACCAAAAGCCCTGTTTAATGCCGGTATCGGGTAGAATTCCACCGTGTCCAAGTTTTGGGACCTATTTAAACATATTCAAGCTTTCATTTGAAGCTTTTGCTTCCTCTCTCTACTCTCTCTCTAACCTCTCTCCTCAAACCAAGTTTAAGGGTCCAAAATCATCAAATTTAAGCTCCAAACCACCAAGGTAACTACCCTAACTCCTAGTATAACATCTTAGGCCTTTAAATTCGAGTTTAAATCATGGAATAGGATCATATTCATGAGTTTACGGCCCTAGAACAGTCCTAGGCCGTGAACTCACATAAATTGGGTTTTAGAGCCCAAAAACCCTTCCAATCTTCCTTTGGAGCTTAGATATGGCTTAATGGCTTAATGGAATGGACTTAGAATGCCTTAAACATGGATTTTGAAGAGTAAACATGAGTTTACTGCCCAAGAACATGCTTGGGCCGTAAAATCATATAAATGGGGTTTTTATGCCCTTAAACCCTTCCAAAACTCCATTAAAGCTTAGATATGAATTGTATAATATTGGATTTGGCCTTGGAACACCTTGAACATTAAATTAGAGGAGTAAAAATAAGTTTACTGCCCAAGATCTTGCTTGGTCCATAAACTCCTCATACATGGGGAGTAAACTCATTTTCTAGTGTTAAAAAGGCATATAACTTCACCAATAGCCTTGGAATAAATCCTTGAATCATCTAAAAATAGTTTGGGGACTTAAACATGTCAAACACCCTCCAATTAGGTGTTTACGGCTATGACACCCCAAGAATATGTTCCAGGGCCGTAAACTCCTAAAGATGAGTCATTTGGTGCCCTAAATTCATACAAAGGCTTGTAAAAATTATAGGAATCACATGTGATTAATTTAAGGCCATTAAATCATCAATTTAAGGGGGTATAGGAGTTCACGACCGTAAACTCCATGTTTAGGGCCATAAACTCCCTTAAATGGTGTTATTAGTGATTTAATTCCATCCAAAGCCTTAGATAAATTCATCCCAATTATCCCTTAAGTGATATTGACCATTTTAGCACCATAAAACACCTAAACATGAGATCACGTCCGTGAACTCATGTGTGTATGGTATGAGAGGCCAAAAACTCCATAAGGAGTTTACTCTTGAAGAGTAAACTCAATTCCCAAGTCCCATGCATCAATACACGTCCGTAGATGTCACCCGAGTCAGTCCAAACACTCATTTTGAAGTATTTTCGCTCATTGGAATGTTATATCATATCTAATTAGTAATTTAAAATATAATTATCTATATTTGTATACCATTTCATATCACATAGGAACCTCGCGTGTTATCAAGCCTCGAATCGACACTTAGCGTCTGAACTGACACGTTTTCTCGTCTGGTGAGTTCATACCCCTACCCTTTTTCAATGGTTTTTAAATGTTTTAAGGGGGGGGGGGGGGGGGAATACAAGCAAAAGTACAAGAATATCTTGTACTTAAATTCATTATTTTACTTAAATGGTTTCATAACTCGCACACTTTTAAGAATTGAAAACCTACTAACAAACTGTTTTAACTTGTAGAGTTGTTTGTTTAAACGATTTCAATTCTTATTATATACTATTATGTTTCACAATTGATTGTTCACACTTATATTGATAGAGATCATAAAACCTTTGTAATGTCCGTAATAAAACACCCTAGGCTCGAGTGTAAAGGATAGACACCATTAGAAAACATGAAACATTTGTAATGCCCTTAATAAAACACCTAGGCTCGAGTGTAAAGGACAGGCACTGTAACATACCCAATTTCTCGGCCAGAAAAGACCAGTTTGTTTATGCTTTATTTTAAAATCAGAATAATCGTTTAAAGAAAACGGTTGCGGAATTTGTTCCCAAAACAAAATATGATAAAATTTATCAAAACGTTTCTCAAAGAGAATGTATTTTCATTAAATAATAAAACCTCGGGATGTCATGTTCCGATACAGACCAAAAGCATAAACAATATAAAATAGACCTTACAACAGTTATTTGTCACTACTGATCTATAATCCAAAATCTCTCATCAAGTCCACCAATTTATACTCTTGTGCCATTACCTGTAATGCAAAGAAAACTGAGTGGGTCAGGCTTGGGAGCCTGGTGAGCATGTAGGGTTGTCAACCCACAATAATACATTTATTATATTGAATTATCAAACAATCAACCCAAATACTCATTCCCATTATCTCCTTTATTTCTTAAGGATTTACCCTAAGAATCAACTATCCTTTATCCATTTATTCCTAAGGATTGACCTAAGGAATTGACACAAAGTCCACCACTTCCAAGGTCTACAAATTACGATTGGTAAACACTTAGTTCAACATACTTAACAAACACCTAGTTCTAACACTCCTAGTGAACCATTAATTCAAAACATCTGGTGAATACTTATTTCTAAAACACTTAGTGAACACACTCAGTTCAACAACACCAAGTGAACACATCTAGTTCAAAAATACTTAATGAACACATTGAGTCCAAAAATACCAAGTGAACACATAGAGTTCGGAAATAACTAATGAACACATTGAGTTCAAACACCAAGTGAACACGTAGAGTTCAAAAATACCTAATGAACACACTGAGTTCTGTCACACCCCCGAACCAGACGGCGGAAACGTCTGAGGGCTGTCGTGACTCAATTGAATACCATAACATTGAATATATATGAAACGTAACAACATTCGTCACCATGCATTAATATAGTACAACCAATAAAGTTTACATGAAGTACATTGTTTAAACATTACATTCCCAAAAACAAATTGTTCAATTCGTTAATAAGTAAACTGCAAGCCATCACTGAGTACATTTTCCTTTGATTCACTGGTTCCCTGAGAATACAAGTATTTTGAAAAACGTCAACATGTGAAATGCTGGTGAGTTCATAAGCGGTATTTGAAAAACAATGTTTTGTATCATTCTGAAAACTACCAGAAAATCCGATATTTTCTGAAAAGAGCTCTTGAAAACATTTGTGAAGATCCATAAGTATGCTTGTTTGTTTCTATAATTGTAAAGAAAATGTTCATCAAAATTGTGTACATTTTGAAAACCGAATATATTGAAAAACCCTAGGAAAACCCGATGTTTTCCTAATTCTTGAATTCCATGAAGTGAAAATGAAACCATTGCAACGCATGAAGTTATCAATTCCAGGCGACGTTGGATTATTTTTGAGCATGATTAATTGCTATAAACACGCGTTACACAAACGACCAGTTTATAACTATACTAACGATCCCGAAGGCGTCGTCCGTACTAATTACGCTATCCAACCGCCCAGACTTCCCCACATCCGAAGAGAAAGAGGACACGAAGACCCCGATGACTCCATTAACCGGTTGGGGATAAAAAAAAAAGGTACGAGGGGTCCCTGACCTGCCTCGCATGAAATACCGACTTTACTAGCAATACCAAAGGACCCTTGGGGACCGATAGTATACGAGCCATTGAAAGTCCTTTTACGCTGTGTTAGATCGGGTAAGACCCAACACCTCGTAAGGTAGAAGTCTTCGGGCCTTAAGATCAGGTCATTGGGCTAGCTAGGCCCAACAAACAAGATTTTACACTTTTGGGGCCCAAAGATAGTGCGTAGACGTCTGTGCACTCTCACGTGTATATTGAATTCCCAAATGTTACTTTTATGAATCGAGGTATCGTCGCGTTAGTAGTTTCGGATTTTTATTGGTTCGAGATCGAACCAATTCGTTTAACAACGACTTTTTGGTATTGTTGTGTATTGTATTTCGTCGGTAGTCGTGGTGCCATTATTTGATCATATTGCGTGTATTGAATTAGCCTTGAAAGTTTTCTGTTTTCATCCCCTCATTGTTTGTAAAATTTACTTTTTCAACCCTCTAGTTAAATAACTTTCCGGTTTGGTCCTTAAATCATTTTTCTTGACATTTTAACACCAAAAATTATTGAAATTAATATTTTTCAGCATATTTTTCATTGAAAACAGTTTAAGTCCCTGAAAATGCAGTTTTCTCGGTTATAACCCCTCTTTTTCGCAGTTTTGACAATTTTGGCCCAAATTGGAAAAATTTTGCAACTTTGGTCCTTTTTAAATTTAAAAAGCATTTTAAACCTGTGAAAAGTACTTGGAACACTATCAGTCCACTGTTTTACAAAAAAACACAGTTTTGGCCTTCCAAAGCAGAAAATTTCGCATAATGGGCCCTATTGGGCCAAAATTGTCATTTTTAGCCTATTAAGCTTGAAATTTATATTTTTTAATCCTCCAAATGAGTATATTTCCAGAAAATATTTTATTGAAACTGTTTTTACACTCCTCATCCATCAGAATTCAGGATATGTCAATTTGGGCCCTTTAACTTTATATTTGTAACATTTTATGTCCAAAAATTGAGTTTTTAGCCCAAAGAAAATATTACTAAGCCATTTAGCTATTTTTCTTGTAACACTTTATATGTAGAAATATATTTGATGCTAGTATCATTTAACATAAAGTATATCTCGATTTTCAGGGGTTTATGGCTAGATCCAACATTATAATCACACAAAAACACACATATAAGCATAGAAATCATACAAGGCATACAAAACACATATAGATCTACACTTTCACTTGTATTCCCCCCCCCCACAAAACTCATAAAAACAGAAAATAGGGGGTATGAAGCTCACCTTAGTGTGTGATTTCGGTTTTTGAAGAAAAGATGGAAGAAAACTTGGTGATTTTTGGCCTTAGCACCCTTTTCTTGAAGATCTCGAGTTTGATATGCTTCTAAGAGGTAAGATCACGATTTTGGCATGGATTAGGAAAAGATTTTGATGACAAAAAGAATCTAAGTCATAGATCCAAGCATAATCTTACCTTAGATGAAGAGTTTGTGGAAGGATCCTCTTGAAAGCTTCTTAAATTTCGAGATCTTTGAGTGGAGAGGGAGGAATTTTTCTTGAGTGTTCTAGAGAGAGTTTGAGAGATTTTTGGTGTATGTGTGTGTGTTTTTCGGCCGAGAGTGAGGGGAGAGGAAAGGAGAAGTGATCTTTGAAGTGATACTTGCATGGAGGTATGTGATATGTTGCATGGAAATCCTTTGGGTAATGGTGAGGTGTCACACACAAAGTCAACCCTCCCTTCTTTTGGGTTTGGGTCTTGGGCCGAGAGTTTTGAAGGGAAAAGGAAAAATTTGGGCTTTTTGCCCCTAAGCCCAATATTAGAGTTAGTTTGGGTGAGTTTTAACATAAAAGAATATAGTATGATTTTTACATTTTTGTTGGACTAGTTTGAGTTATTCATGGATCAAAGCTTTTAATTCATTTCATTCTAGGCCCAAAATGGCCCAAAATGTTGAAATAAATTAATGTGGGTCCAAATAGAGCCCAATTAGGGTTCTAAGCCCATGATAGTCAAATTGGAAGCTTATTGGTCCATTTGGGTCCAATAAGGAAGTCCTAGTCCAAAGTGGACCTAAAAAAGAACTTCTATGGTTTCCAATTGTTTGATGACTATTTGTAGTACTTGTATAATGTATTTGATTGAAGTTTTTGATGTCATAATAGTAGGTATCACACATGCTCTTAAGTTTTTGATTCACATTAACTTGACTGTATAGATTACATGACACAAAATTTCCAGTTGTGACATCATCCCCCCGTTAGAGGGAATTTCGTCCCGAAATTCTGTTTGAAAGCTAGATTTGAGAATGCTAGAATAAGTGAGGGTACTTTTGCTTCATTTGGTCTTCGCGTTCCCACGTGAATTCTGGCCCACGCTTTGCGTTCCACCGTACCTTCACGATCGGGATGCGACTTTGCTTAGTACGCCTCACCTCCCTGTCCATGATTTCGATTGGTTCTTCAACGAACATGAGATTCTCATTGATTTCGTTTTCGTCAAGAGGAATGACAAGGGTTTCGGCACTTACTAACGTAGGTCGCGATTTCCGCCTTCATGTTAGGCCACCAATAGTGTTGTTTAATGTCCAAATACATCTTGTCCGAACCAGGATGAATGGAGTATCGCGTCTTGTGGGCTTCCTTCATAACAACCTCCCTAAATCCTCCGATTTTTGGGACCCAAATACGGTTCATGAAGTAGTATACCCCATCCTCCTTTGCTTCTAGGTTCTTCTCCATCCCGCGCAATGCTTCGCTTGCCTTGTTTTCCGTCCTCATGGCCTCCGACTGGACTGATGCAATTTGAGTGGCCAGATGAGATTGAATGGTTATCGAGAGAGTTTTCGTACGGCGATTAGAGTACTCCTTCCGACTTAATGCATCAGCTACCACGTTGGCCTTGCCTGGGTGGTACTTGATTTCGCACTCTTAGTCGTTTAGCAATTCAACCCATCTTCGTTGTCTCATGTTCAGCTCCTTCTGGTTCAAGATGTGCTGGAGACTCTTATGGTCCGTGAAGATGGTGCACTTCGTACCGTACAGGTAGTGCCTCCAAATTTTCAGAGCGAAGACCACGGCTCCCAATTCTAGGTCATGGGTCGTATAATTTACTTCGTGCGTCTTTAGTTGGCGGGACGCGTATGCTATCACTCTTTCACGTTGCATGAGAACGCAACCTAAGCCCTGATTCGACGCGTCACAGTAGACTATGAAATCTTCCGTTCCTTCAGGCAGAGATAGTACGGGAGCGCTACAGAGGGCTTGCTTCAAGGTTCGAAACGCAATCTCTTGTTTGTATGTCCATTTGAATGGTACGCCTTTTTGTGTAAGCGAGGTAAGTGGCTTGGCGATCTTAGAGAAGTTTTGAATGAATCTCCTATAGTAGCCCGCTAGGCCTAAGAATTGACGAATTTCAGTGGCGTGGTTGGAGTTGCCCATCCTTCCACAGCTTTGACCTTAGAGGGATCCACATGAATTCCGTCTTGGCTAACTACGTGGCCTAGGAAATTCACACTCCGGAGCCAGAACTCACACTTGGAGAGTTTGGCGTAAAGCTTTTCCGATCGCAGAGTGTCTAGGACTTGTCGGAGATGTTAGTCATGCTCCTCTTTGCTTCGAGAATAGACGAGAATGTCATCGATAAACACAATGACGAAGTTGTCGAGGAACGGTCGACAGACTCGATTCATTAGGTCCATAAATGCGGCAGGTGCATTTGTTAGACCGAAGGGCATTACGACGAATTCATAATGTCCGTAGCGGGTTCGGAAAGCGGTTTTAGGAATATCCTCTTCCCGGACTTTGAGTTGGTGGTATCCGGACCGTAGATCTATTTTAGAAAAATAACTAGCTCCTTGGAGCTGGTCGAATAGATCATCGATTCGTGGGAGTGGGTAGCAGTTTTTAACAGTGAGTTTATTTAACTCTCTGTAATCGATGCACATTCTGAAAGATCCGTCCTTCTTTTTGACAAAGAGCACTGGAGCTCCCCATGGCGAGTAGCTAGGTCGGATAAATCCCTTGTCCAGAAGCTCACTGAGTTGGCTGGACAATTCCTGCATTTCAGCAGGAGCCAACCGGTAGGGTGATTTAGCTAGAGGAGTTGCTCCTGGAACGAGGTCGATTCGGAACTCAACCTGTCTCTCTGGGGGTACTCCTGGAAGATCTTCAGGAAACACGTCTGGAAATTCACACGCTACCGGAATATCTTGGATGTTAGTTTCTTCTTTGGTCTTGTCCACTATGTGAGCGGAGAACGCCAATTTGTTCTTTCGTAGATGTTTTTGTGCCTTGATGCACGAGATGACACGAAGATTCGTGTTGGGTTTGTCTCCATAAATTACTAGGGTTTCGTGATTTGGGAGACGAAGGCGAACGGCCTTCTCGTGGCACATAATCTCAGCATGGTGCGGGCTTAACCAATCCATGCCGATAATCACATCGAAACTCCTAATTGACACTGGCATTAGGTCTATTCGAAAGACGTGTTGGTTAAGGGTTAGGGTACATCCGATGTAGATCTCCCCAGTAGATTCGGTTTTCCCATTGGCCATTTCCACCGTATAGGTTTCATTTAGCTTATGGGGTTGTTGTTTTAATAAATGTTTAAACTTCTCGCTTAAAAAACTTCGTTCCGCTCCGGTGTCAAATAAGATGCATGCATAAGTGTGGTTTAGGAGAAACGTACCGGTCACAACTGCGGGGTCCTGAACTGCCTCACCCTGACCCATAGTCAGCATCCTTCCTGCTCCTCTGTTTCCTGAATTGTTGTTATTAGGGCAATCTCGGCGGAAATGCCCCGTCCTTCCACACCCAAAGCAGGTGTGGCTAGGCCCTGCATTGTTGCCGCCGGCATTGATGTTGTGGTTATTGCGGTGGTTGTTGTTGTTGTTGTTGTTGTGGTTGCTTCCCTGGCTTTGGTTCTGAGGAGGATAAGTCCTGCAGAACCTTGCAGTGTGTCCCCTTCGGTTGCAACTGGTGCAATGGAATTCCCTGCATTCGCCGTGATGATGGAGACCGCACTTATTGCATTTGGGAAGATTACCGGAATAGGGTCTTGAAGCATTTGAAGCAGCTGAGGCTGGAGCATGTGGTGTTGCTGGAACCGGTGCGGTGACAGCGTTAACTGCCACTGTCTGTTGCTTTTTAGAGGTCTCGGGGCCTTGACGCCCCTTTCTCTTGTTGTTCTTCCCTTTCCTACCATCACCCTCCTTTTTCTTCTCAGTCTCCACTGACTTCTCGCCCTTCTTGTTATTATGATCATACAACCTCTTCGCCAATCTCTTCGCACTGTCAAACGTTTCAGGGTTCGCAGCTATCACATTCCCTTGAATGGGTGATGTTAGTCCCCAAATGAATCGTTCAATCTTCTTTCCTTCTGATGTGATCATACTTGGGCACAACAGAGATAGTTCACTAAATCTCGATATGTAGGCATCGATGTTCGCATTCTGCACAGTGAGGTCCATAGCTCTTGCTCCATCTTCTGTATTTCGCCTCGTGGGCAGTACTCAGCCATCAACATTTCTTTCATTTCTGTCCATGGCATAGAGTTGGCTACAGGGAGCGTCATAGCTTCTACGTGTCCGTTCCACCAGGTGAGCGCTTGATCGACAAGAGTGCAGGCTGCGAACTTCACCTTCATCTGCTCAGGGCATTCGCATATCTCGAATACCGACTCCACCTTCTCGATCCATCGCTTCAGAGTGATCACCCCTCCAGTGCTGTTGAAAGTTCGTGGTTTAGCGTTTGTGAAGTCCTTGTAGGTGCACGTTTTAGTGGGTCCTTGATTCGTCCCGTTGTTCGAACTTCGGGACCCTTGCCCGTTGCCTCCTCCGTGGTTCCCTCGGTGAAGTTGTGCCATAGCTGCTATGACTGCAGCAGACACGGCTGCCTGGAAAGCAGTGGAGTCAACTTCGGGTGGGGTTGGTTCGGGATTTCTGCGAGTAGCTCGGCGAGGCATCTTTCTGTCATGAAACGGAAAGATGTTGAGTGTATGTGGTTTCTGTGAGGTTGTGATCCTACTAACTAGGTGTATGGTACGAACTTAGACATTGCTACCATCGGATATACAATCATAACATCTCAACGCATAACAATTCGTAATATCATGGCAAAGCACACAAAAGTTCATTAATATTATCCGCATTTAATACAAGAAAATTTTGCTCGTAAGAGCATACATAAGTGACACTAATTCGACAGCATAACGGCTCTATGAGTAGTGTAGTCACTTAAACATAGAGTCGGAGTACATAGCATAGTTCCTAATGACCTATGATGATAAGTCTATCCCTAACCGTGATGAGCTGCGTCAGGAGGTGGTGCCGAAGATGTGGATGCTCCCTGAAGACGAGCCACCAAGCGTTCTGCGTCCTGAAGTCGAGACTCCCACCTTACCTGCCTCATGTGAAACTCCCGAAGGACGTCACGCGTCTCCTGTTCCGCACGCTCGACCCTAGTCCACAACTAGCGTACTTGATCAGCAGTGCCCTGAGCAAGGTCGCCGGTATCCCGCAATCGTCTCACCATGACCGGTATGGCTCGGTCGGCCGGTCCTCCGTCCCTCAGGTCAAAGAACTCACGTGACGTGCCAAACGGGGGTCGCTGTCCCTGATGTCTGCTCCATCTCCAAAGATCAATGCCCCGAGGAGGGGTAGGCCCAGTGGGGCCCACACGATAAGCAGGCACCCTGATCGGGAAAGGGGGGTTGATGTCCTCGGACTCTGCGTCCGAATCACCTCCTTCGCTGTCATCGAGCTCCTCTTCGAAATTCTCTTCGTCTTCTTCGGGTTCGGCAGGCTCACCCTCGACTTCTGCCTCCGGTTCCCCGTCGGACTCCTCTTCGGGGTCTTCCTCAGGTTCCTCTTCAGGCTCTTACTCAGGCTCCTCCTCCTCTAGCCACCCGTTGTTTCCCTGATTAGGGAAATAGGGGTCTCCAGGGTGATGAAAACCAGCCATGCTGTCTGCGCGAGTATGTAAATATGCTAACATTATTCCTAGGATGCTATGACTATTATACGGACTAAGCAAGCGTTCTCTCTTTAGTGATAAAGGGTATAGTTTTAGGTTCCCTAGCTATCCCGATCTCATCAAGACGTGTGTTAGTTTTACTTTGGAGAGAATGTAGTTGATCAGGCTACATTCACTCCTTGGTATCACTAAGAACAGTCCCGAATTAACCGAGATACCAACATTATTGTGTTTGATTCGGCGTTATGTTCTTATTCCTAATGCAAGCAAGCGTGTTTTATTTACTTGTTTTGTTCAGAGTTATGTTAGTCCCTCTTTTTGGTTTATAGTTGCATATCAATGTGTGGCTCGACATGCTAGTTCACTATAAACAAAGCTCTGATACCAACCTGTCACACCCCCGAACCAGACGGCGGAAACGTCCGGGGGCTGTCGTGACTCAATTGAATACCATAACATTGAATATATATGAAACGTAACAACATTCGTCACCATGCATTAATATAGTACAACCAATAAAGTTTACATGAAGTACATTGTTTAAACATTACATTCCCAAAAATAAATTGTTCGATTCGTTAATAAGTAAACTACAAGCCATCACTAAGTACATTTTCCTTTGATTCACTGGTTCCCTGAGAATACAAGTATTTTGAAAAACGTCAACATGTGAAATGTTGGTGAGTTCATAAGCGGTATTTGAAAAACAATGTTTTGTATCATTCTGAAAACTACCAGAAAATCCGATATTTTCTGAAAAGAGCTTTTGAAAACATTTGTGAAGATCCATAAGTATGCTTGTTTGTTTCTATAATTGTAAAGAAAATGTTCATCAAAATTGTGTACGTTTTGAAAACCGAATGTATTGAAAAACCCTAGGAAAACCCGATGTTTTCCTAATTCTTGAATTCCATGAAGTTAAAATGAAACCATTGCAACGCATGAAGTTATCAATTCCAGGCGACGTTGGATTATTTTTGAGCATGATTAATTGCTATAAACACGCGTTACACAAACGACCAGTTTATAACTATACTAACGATCCCGAAGGCGTCGTCCGTACTAATCACGTTATCCAACCGCCCTGACTTTCCCACATCCGAAGAGAAAGAGGACACGAAGACCCCGATGACTCCATTAACCGGTTGGGGATAAAAAAAAAAAGGTACGAGGGGTCCCTGACCTGCCTCGCATGAAATACCGACTTTACTAGCAATACCAAAGGACCCTTGGGGACCGATAGTATACGAGCCATTGAAAGTCCTTTTACGCTGTGTTAGATCGGGTAAGACCCAACACCTCGTAAGGTAGAAGTCTTCGAGCCTTAAGATCAGGTCATTGGGCTAGCTAGGCCCAACAAACAAGATTTTACACTTTTGGGGCCCAAAGATAGTGCGTAGACGTCTGTGCACTCTCGCGTGTATATTGAATTCCCAAATGTTACTTGTATGAATCGAGGTATCGTCGCGTTAGTAGTTTCGGATTTTTATTGGTTCGAGACCGAACCAATTCGTTTAACGACTTTTTGGTATTGTTGTGTATTGTATTTCGTCGGTAGTCACGGTGCCATTATTTGATCAAATTGCGTGTATTGAATTAGCCTTGAAAGTTTTCTGTTTTCAGCCCCTCATTGTTTGTAAAATTTACTTTTTCAACCCTCTAGTTAAATAACTTTCCGGTTTGGTCCTTAAATCATTTTTCTTGACATTTTAACACCAAAAATTATTGAAATTAATATTTTTCAGCATATTTTTCATTGAAAACAGTTTAAGTCCCTGAAAATGCAGTTTTCTCGGTTATGACGCCTCTTTTTCCCAGTTTTGACAATTTTGGCCCAAATTGGAAATTTTTTGCAACTTTGGTCCTTTTTAAATTGAAAAAGCATTTTAAACCTTTGAAAAGTACTTGGAACACTATCAGTCCACTGTTTTACAGAAAAACACAGTTTTGGCCCTCCAAAACAGAAAATTTCGCATAATGGGCCCTATTGGGCCGAAATTGTCATTTTTAGCCCATTAAGCTTGAAATTTATATTTTTTAATCCTCCAAATGAGTATATTTCCAGAAAATATTTTATTGAAACTGTTTTGACACTCCTCATCGATCAGAATTCGTGATATGTCAATTTGGGCCCTTTAACTTTATATTTTTAACATTTTATGTCCAAAAATTGAGTTTTTAGCCCAAAGAAAATGTTACTAAGCCATTTAGCTATTTTTCTTGTAACACTTTATATGTAGAAATATATTTGATGCTAGTATCATTTAACATAAAGTATATCTCGATTTTTAGGGGTTTATGGCTAGATCCAACATTATAATCACACAAAAACACACATATAAGCATAGAAATCATACAAGGCATACAAAACACATATAGATATACACTTTCACTTGTATTCCCCCCCCCCCCCCCCACAAAACTCATAAAAACAGAAAATAGGGGGTATGAAGCTCACCTTAGTGTGTGATTTCGGTTTTTGAAGAAAAGATGGAAGAAAACTTGGTGATTTTTGGCCTTAGCACCCTTTTCTTGAAGATCTCGAGTTTGGTATGCTTCTAAGAGGTAAGATCATGATTTTGGCATGGATTAGGAAAAGATTTTGATGACAAAAAGAATCTAAGTCATAGATCCAAGCATAATCTTACCTTAGATGAAGAGTTTGTGGAAGGATCCTCTTGAAAGCTTCTTAAATTTCGAGATCTTTGAGTGGAGAGGGAGGAAGTTTTCTTGAGTGTTCTAGAGAGAGTTTGAGAGATTTTTGGTGTATGTGTGTGTGTGTTTCGGCCGAGAGTGAGGGGAGAGGAAAGGAGAAGTGATATTTGAAGTGATACTTGCATGGAGGTATGTGATATGTTGCATGGAAATCCTTTGGGTAATGGTGAGGTGTCACACACAAAGTCAACCCTCTCTTCTTTTGGGTTTGGGTCTTGGGCCGAGAGTTTTGAAGGGAAAAGGAAAAATTTGGGCTTTTTGCCCCTAAGCCCAATATTAGAGTTAGTTTGGGTGAGTTTTAACATAAAAGAATATAGTATGATTTTTACATTTTTGTTGGACTAGTTTGAGTTATTCATGGATCAAAGCTTTTAATTCATTTCATTCTAGGCCCAAAATGGCCCAAAATGTTGAAATAAATTAATGTGGGTCCAAATAGAGCCCAATTAGGGTTCTAAGCCCATGATAGTCAAATTGGAAGCTTATTGGTCCATTTGGGTCCAATAAGGAAGTCCTAGTCCAAAGTGGACCTAAACAAGAACTTCTATGGTTTCCAATTGTTTGATGACTATTTGTAATACTTGTATAATGTATTTGATTGAAGTTTTTGATGTCATAATAGTAGGTATCACACATGCTCTTAAGTTTTTGATTCACATTAACTTGAGTGTAAAGATTACATGACACAAAATTTCCAGTTGTGACAAGTTCTAAAATACTTAATGAACACATATAGTTCAAAATACCTAATGAACACATTGAGTTCAAGGACACCAAGTGAACACATATAGTTCAAAATACCTAATGAACACATTGAGTTCAAAACACCTATTATTTCGTCTCACATCAACTATTTCATCTACCCATGTTCTACCCAACATATTTGTAGATGCAAACACATATAAAGTTTAAATCTTTTAAAACATGTATAACACATTATTTCACCATTTATCTCAAGTAAACAAACAATGTATAAACACCTAGCACATACTTCATAGCAATTACTTCATATCTATGCGGTAGAAGAAAGTGAATATACATTCACACATATAACAGCAAAATATACACATAACACGTATTTCGTATAAAATACTTCGTATTTATGCGTTAGAAGAAAGTAACCACACGCTCACTTGATCAGAAGATGATCGGACAGCACTACAGCTCTAAGAGTAGTATTCTTCGGTGAAACCGGGATATCTTCACACACCGGGTTTCTCGCAGGCAGAGCTTCGACTCGTAAACTCTTTTCTTCTCGGGATCTTCGGGGCTTCGGGACTCGCTTCGGGTCTCGGGGTTGATACCAGGGCTTCGGGATATTTCTTGCACGCAAATCGAGGTAAAACGGGAGAGAGAGAAGAGAGAATGAGCAACCAAACTCGGCTGGCCCTTCAAATCTATTTATAGGGAAAATTTGGCCCTTGCCACGTCGTGGGCTTGGTCGTTACTGCATGCAGCATCCCAAGTTGCATCTGGGGGCCTCCCGGAGGTGTCAGGAGACTTGCCACGTCGTGGTCTCTGACAGTTTTGGGGTTTCGCGCCCCGAACTTCAGAAATTCATAACTTTCGCATACGAACTCCGTTTTCGACGTTCTTTATATCGCCGCGAAGGTGAGATTATGCTCTACAACTCTCGTTTAGACTCCATTGGCTAATTTTGATTTTATTTTTAATAAATTATAATTATATTACTTATATATTATTTTTAGTAGGCCGGGACAGGAAAACTCCGTTATAAACTCATAACTCCTTCGTCTGACATCCGTTTTCATCTGTCTTTCCGTCGTTGCACTACTATCGATGAGATCTTCAATTCTCGTTTAGATCACTAAGGATAGATATCTATCAACCTTAAATTCACTATTTACGTCGCGCTGGGTCGCGCTAGGTCGTGTTGGTTCTGTCGCAAAACTTCGACAGGTCATAACTTCTTCGTTATAACTCGGATTTTGGCGTTCTTTATATGCACGGAAACCTTGTGACATATACTACAACCTGGTTAAGATTAATCCTTCTAAATAATATTCCATCAAAAAGTAATTTTTGATGCTTATCGTCTCTAAGTTGACTAGCCCTGATCTACGGGCGTTACAATTATCTCCCCCTTAGGATGATTATGTCCCGGAATCGTCAACGAAATAGGGCTTATATAATGATTGCACACGTAATTTCTTCATCCTAGGTAATAACCGTAAGTTCTATATTTCCTCGAAAGAGTGTTTATTTCTATGGCTTTCTTGACTACAGACGATGCCCAAATCTTGCATCTACTTTTCGTACTACGTTGTACTTTCAATCGTAACCTTCAAGTTACAAAATAAATCCTTATTGCGGACTCCTTCTTCTTCCTGGGATAAATACATTCCTTTATCTATTGTAATAGACCGATGGGTCGTGTCCCGATGACCTCTCATCGTAGTCGGACTCAATTGATATGACCACTAGGGTCGGAATAACAACCATCTTACTAGTCATTACTGAAACAATGGTAATGACATACTTGAATAAAATGGAATCAGTTATTAGCTTCTTGGTAACCTTGTTACTTTCCCTGATCCAAGCGTGAGTCCTGTGCTTCCAGTAGTATAGATCTCTACTACTATTCACACCTACTCATACTCGTCCCAAGTATTATCTCTCAGTCAACCAAGTCACTACACAAAATCACACAGTCATCCACTACATCGGATATTAAAACTATAGATACCACCTAGATATCAAAACCATACATATCACATAGATATCAAAACCATACATATCACATAGATTTCAAAACTAGGGTTTATATTAATTCTTGAAACGATTACACAAAGGTTCAAGTTAACCCTATACTATGCCTCTAATAGGCTACACCACAAGTTACTATTCGCATCGCTACTTCATAACTGATTATCGGATATAAAATCTTCATCCTTGATTCGCTTCGTTGAGGATCATGTGGAATGCCCTTGGCTTTGCTAGTTCTTTCTTCTTCGGGAAATTGATCAAAATATGCCCTTTTTCGTTACACTCATAACACACTCTCTTACTAGATGCACATTCATTGGCGTAGTGCCCAGTCTTTCCACACTTGAAACATGTAACCTCCTCGCCACATTTTCCTAAGTGTTTCTTCTTGCACTTATCACACCATTTCGCTTCATCCCCTCCTCCTTCGAACTTTTTCGAACCATACTTCGAGAATTTTCTCTTCTCGTCGGACCTTGAAGAACCTTCATGCTTTCTTTTCTCTCCAACTTCAACTCTCTCCAGACCCTTCTCTCTTATCTGTGTCTCAACATTCCTGGCTGCTCTAACGGCCGTTTTCAAGGTATTTGCCATTTTGACTGTTGGGCCAAAGTCTGTGGGCAATCCGTTAGCAAACCTATCGATCTTGGAGAGTTCAGTAGGCACCAAGTAGGGAATAGCTTCATCCTCTCGGTGAACGCGGTGGCATACTCATCCACACTCATCTTTCCTTTCTTCAGGTTCTGAAATTCGTTGTTTAGGTCTATTAGATCTATCTCTGAGCAGTATTGCATTTTCATTTGCTCCACGAATGCTTCCCAAGACATTTGCATGGATTCTCCTCTTGGCATTGTATCTGCCAACAACTTCCACCAGCTCAAGACTCGAGTCTTCAGTTGTCTAACTGCAAAGACAGTCTTCTGTTTGTTGCTACTGTCACAACTTTCAAATACCATCTCCATTTCAGAGATCCAATCCATAATCTCAACAGGCTTTGGGCTCCCAGAAAGACTTGGCGGCTTGGCGCCCAAGAAATTCTTGTACATTCGCCCATCCTTGTTGTATCCCCTTTCCGGGTCATTCCTTCGTTCTCCTTGAGTCCTAACTTGACTCACAGCGCGACTATTGTTTCCTTCCTCCGATTGTTCGGGAATCAGATCGGGTTCCTCAATAGGTATGATAGGTTCGTCCCTATTTTCATGTAACATCTGTCGCATCTCATCCCTTTGTTCGGCTAACATAGCCCGAATCATGGCTTGCACCCCAACTATCCTTATTGGTTCTGGTGCTGCTGCTACAACAGGTATTTGCTCAATCACTGGAGGTTGATTCTTGTTTTCATCCGCGTTTCCAACGCTACTCCTGGTTCTTACCATTTTTGATCTACACACCGAATAAGGTGAAATTAGATCCTCATCCACGATAGATAATTAAATCATCCTTATCACTCCGAAACATTTGCATGCTAGTTCTAATACCGTAGACATACGCTTAGAATCCTAAACACATAAGGTTTCCAGATCCGGTCGGCAACAGACCATAGATCCGAACAAATAATATCATATATGGCAACATATAACATTTAGCACATAAAAGCATTTTAGGCATCGCTCCTAAAATAAACTAGTGCTTGTGTCAATTTAGGTGTACTACCTAACATATTTTAGACACACTCCTCCCAATCATTACTTAGCATTCTAAGTTTAAGTCTAGAAATTTCCTAAAAATTCCTAGTTCGCTTAAACTAATGCTCTGATACCAACTGTAACATCCCCAATTTCTCGGCCAGAAAAGACCAGTTTGTTTATGCTTTATTTTAAAATCAGAGTAATCGTTTAAAGAAAACGGTTGCGGAATTTGTTCCCAAAACAAAATATGTCAAAATTTATCAAAACGTTTCTCAAAGAGAATGTATTTTCATTAAATAATAAAACCTCGGGATGTCATGTTTCGATACAGACCAAAAGCATAAACAATATAAAATAGACCTTACAACAGTTATTTGTAACTACTGATCTATAATGCAAAATCTCTCATCAAGTCCACCAATTTATACTCTTGTGCCATTACCTGTAATGCAAAGAAAACTGAGTGGGTCAGGCTTGGGAGCCTGGTGAGCATGTAGGGTTGTCAACCCACAATAATACATTTATTATATTGAATTATCAAACAATCAACCCAAATACTCATTCCCATTATCTCCTTTATTTCTTAAGGATTTACCCTAAGAATCAACTATCCTTTATCCATTTATTCCTAAGGATTGACCTAAGAAATTGACACAAAGTCCACCACTTCCAAGGTCCACAAATTACGATTGGTAAACACTTAGTTCAACATACTTAACAAACACCTAGTTCTAACACTCCTAGTGAACCATTAATTCAAAACATCTGGTGAATACTTAGTTCTAAAACACTTAGTGAACACACTCAGTTCAACAACACCAAGTGAACACATCTAGTTCAAAAATACTTAATGAACACATTAAGTCCAAAAATACCAAGTGAACACATAGAGTTCGGAAATAACTAATGAACACATTGAGTTCAAACACCAAGTGAACACGTAGAGTTCAAAAATACCTAATGAACACACTGAGTTCTAAAATACTTAATGAACACATATAGTTCAAAATACCTAACGAACACATTGAGTTCAAGGACACCAAGTGAACACATATAGTTAAAAATACCTAATGAACACATTGAGTTCACAACACCTATTATTTCGTCTCACATCAACTATTTCATCTACCCATGTTCTACCCAACATATTTGTAGATGCAAACACATATAAAGTTTAAATCTTTTAAAACATGTATAACACATTATTTCAATATTTATCTCAAGTAAACAAACAATGTATAAACACCTAGCACATACTTCATAGCAATTACTTCATATCTATGCGGTAGAAGAAAGTGAATATGTTGGATTAATGTCTAAGTCCATAACTATAATTGGTAAGACTTGACCCGACCCGGCATGGTCCATTTGGGTTGCATACCATCATGCACTTGGATGAGAGAAATAAGACACTTATGGTTATTAATATATTATAAGTTCTAGTATATTAATAATAAGAATGATAAGATTATTTAATTAGTATTGATCAAGAATTAATCTAGGATTAATTAAGGGATCAAAAGAAGACTAATTAAATATATGGGTTGATTGTGTAAATCATCCATACTTGTATAGTGGGCTAATGCTCCATGGATAATCAAGTTGGGCTAAAACCCATAGGATGGTCCATGGATGCTCCATGGTGTATTTGTACCCATGGATCCAAGGAAATGGAAAGTCATGACAATTAGGGTTTGCCCTAATTGTAACGCTATATAAGCATCATATTATTCACCAAAATCGGCACTAGTGGGTGTACTAGAAGGGCTAGCCGATTTCATGAAGTGTGGGTTTTCTCTCAAGTCATTCCAAGTGTTTTGATGATTGTGATTCCATTTGAGGTGTCACACTTGGGGCACTAGGCACTCTAGCTTCATGAAGACTTTCTTCTCCAAAGAGGTATGTATTCTATCTTGCTATAGTCATTGTTTTGTATGCTAGATTAGGATAATACCTTGGAAGTTCTTATTTGCATGTATAATAGAGAAAACATAGATCCAAGGTATTTAGGGTTGCATGTACACTTAGGAAGTGTTAGAATGCTCAAAACCCAACAGTGGTATCAGAGCCTAGGCTTGTTTTCTTGTTATACCTGCAATAGAAGCTGAAAAAACGAATCTGGTGCTGTCTGGCCATCAGACTCGGCGAGTCCATCAGGAGACTCGACGAGTCCATGCCTTAAAAGTGATCAATTCGATCCAACTCGCCGAGTTTGTTCATGCACTCGACGAGTTGGACCCCCAGACAGCATATTTTCGAGTTTTTTGGCTAGAAATGGACTAGGAACATTACCCTAAGTTGTTTTTGAACTTATAAACTTGTTTTTGATGTGGTAATGTTCATGCTAATCCATTTTCAAAGATAATTGTCAATAGATTCATGTTTTGTATTAGTTTAAGGTTTAGACTAATTACATGAAAAAGTTTGATTTGAATTATCTTGTTCTTATGAGTTGCTTAGATTAATAGAAATGTTGAGTGAAATAGTTGTTTTCAATCCATTTTAATCTAAGAGTTGAGTATAAAATGTGTTTGTGTAACTTGTCCTCAAGTTACATGAAGAGTCACATTAAAGACTCATAAAATTCATAAGAGTTGGCAATGGTTACAAAATGAAGAGTCTTGTGTCATTGAATAATTTTTATGACTCCATAACTTGTCCTCAAGTTATGAAAGTTCAAGAGTCACTTCATTAAAGAAAAAAATATGTAACCATAATTAAATCCATAAGTTATAAAATAAAGAAAAAGTTAGTTCTTTTATTAGTTTAAAGTCTTCCATAACTTGTCCTCAAGTTATGGAACTTGAAGAGTTTTTGGATTAAAACTACTTTAAACACTTAAGTTATGGAAATTAATTAGTTTTGAATAGTTTCAAAACTTGCCCTCAAGTTTCGGAATTTGAAAAGTTTTCAAGTATGAATACTTTAATTCCAAGTTAGCCCTTAGAATTTTAAAGAGTTAAAATTCAACCCTTATACTTTATAATATTATAAGTTAATAATATATATATGTATAAGAGTAAAGTCAGTCTTACCGCTAGTACGCCTCATTCACGAAGCCGGTCTATAAGGTGGGTATAAGGTTGTTGCCTATAAAATGGCAACTTAATGGGTGTCCACTCTCACCCACCGCTTGCTTGACCGGTGGAGGGTCGTTAGCCGAACGGGTTTGACAGGACTAGAATTCTCCCTTCATTAAAAGTATTAATGAAAATACTAAGTAACTAAACTTTTAATAATACCCAATCTTAGTTACTTAGGAAAAATGTGAATAAGGTGCTAATCCATGAAATTGCACTTTACACTTTGTCTAAGTCGTTAGTGGAGCGTGTGTGGTTAACCGGCACACTAACTTGGACTTAACAAGGTAGGTAAAGGGTGACTTAATATTTATCATAGTATCGATGGAGCGTGTGTGGTTAACCGGCACATCGATTGAGGGGTAATTTATTAAGGGTACCAAGTGATTTGCATGGTTACTTCACACCTTGTTTTGTGATCCTCGGCATCCCAGTCACAAAACCTGAAGGGCACACTCGAGATTGAAACATGCCATTGAACAGTTCAATGAATCTCAAAGATCTAGGAGTTTCAAAAACCAATTAAAACCTAATAGTTCATTTCGTTTATCTTGGTGGAAATTGGTGAATCGTCATTCACCTACCTTCAAATATTTTATAGCTTGGATTACGGCATACCTCTTCTAAGTTATAAAATAGTTTGTTGGGTCCTAGCCTTAATATTTCATATTGGGTGTCATATTAAGGACTTTAAATCAACTATCTTGAATATCTCCCAAAAGATGTCTGGTTTAGACACTTATGATCTTCCCAAATCTCTTGAAACAAGGTTTCCTAATGAAGATGATGTCCCATGGATATCATACTTCTTCACCTCTTCAAATTATTCTCCCTAACCCACAAGTTCTTGAAAAGTTTAAGGTCACTCAAGCCCTATTGGCAAGGCAAGGTCTAGGTGTGAACACATCTTGGAGATGTAGTCACATATTGACAAGCCGGGAGAGTTGGGTGTCAAAGTCTTGAGAAAGTTGGTGGTTCAATCACTTTCTAAGTCACATAGTGAGTTCCTTTGGGACACCTATGAAACAGACTATGACAAGACCCTTAATGATCTTATCTGTTTGCTAAGATCAACTTCCTAAAAACTTTATGGACATTGACAATAGTGACACAGGAAATCCAGAAAAACATTCTCTTCCCAATGGAAAGGGATCGGCCATAGTCAACTCGGTTGACCAAATGGTAAAGAGAAAAACTAAGTCTGTGATATTCTCGTGTACCATTATCAAAGGGTCCATATGTTTATATTGCCAAAGGAAGGGGCATTGGTTGCGAAGCTGCCAAATTTACCTAAGGATGTTAAAGTCAATAAGTTTGACTCTACTTCAGGTAAAGTCCACTATCTAACTCTGTTAAGTTTCTATTCTGAGATTCTTGATACATGATGTGACTGGGTCACATGGTGATGTTTTAAGAATCAAAGAAAAAAGTGAAGAAACTTAAAGAAAGAATATGCTGAATCCGATCGCATAGATGGATTTCTATCGCGTAGTTTGACAGATTCTTGAGCTACTTCTTAGGAGTTATGAGATATTGCTTAAGGAATAGATAACAACAAGTTTTCATATGGATTGTAAGGATAAGTTTTTTTCCGCAAAGTTTTAAAATAAAAGAGAATTTTTTGATTTTATTTATTTTAAAATATCCTTACAATGGCATTTGAGGAAAAATTGTTGCTTATATAATTCCGTTAAGAGCAAGAGTGGAAATATGAAATTGATTCTTTCATTTGTGGTAATGTCTAAATTTACCAAATAAGGAAAGATTCTCATCATCCAAGGTTCAATTGGACCGGAACTTGGAATCATGCAAGTTGTATAGCATGATGAATGAGAACTTTCAAGTTTTGGAAAATTAAGACTAATTACTTGTTCACATGGATGTGTGAATCAAGTAAAGGACTAAGGGATCGAGTACACAGTCTTGTGCACTGGTCAAGTCCACCACAAAAAGTTTGATAAGACTATTCGTCATGATTTACTTAAGTTCAGTAAATATGATTATACTTACAAGCTTAAGTGTAACTCTGAGACATTGGAAAAGGTTCCAATGTAAGGCAGAGCGAATAAGAAGAATCAATTTAGGCAGAAGGATAAAAGTTTCTCAAATCTGAAAAGATGGGAGAGTACTTTAGTATCAGTTTTTGTGATCATCTTAATGATTAAGAAACCATAGCACAATTAGTTCTCTAAGGAAATCTTAGTGCATTCTTATGACTAAGAAGAGGGATCTTGAATTGTTGAAATGGTTAAATCAAGAAGATGAGTCATACTTCGTTCCAATACAAGTCTTAGAGTCATACTCCAAGATTGTAATTTGAGTGACATGTCTCAAAAGAAGGTTTAAAACACTTGTCAAATGTAAGAGTAAAAGTTTTCTACTCTTGTACATTTGAAATTGGTAAGTTGTGATGTTTTGGATAAAACAAAGACCAACTTAGGCCAATTGTGTGAAGTGTTTGTCTTGATTAGAATCCTCACTATCTCTTGGATATTTGACAAGGGAGTCTTATAGGTCAAGAGGACAGTGGGAGTCTTAAAGGTCTTGAAAGTCTCAAGAACTAATCAAGAATAAAACCTAAAGTTCTTCACTAGCACACAACCTGAGGTTCATAACCTATCGTGTTGACATATACTGTGCCCATCCCAGTTGAAGTTGGCTTTGCATATGAGTCCTTAGAGTTCTCAATGTGTTGCATAACAACTTGGAAGCAATGGCAGGCCCTTGAGCTGCCAAGTGGCAAGAAGTTAAGATTGAGTTCAATCCATATGGTTTTGGAGTTGTCATTATCTTTGTCTTATGATTATGGTTTTGACAATTCACATGGATAAGAACACATACACCATTAAATCTAAGTGTCATAAGGTTTCTCTCCGATTCATGAAAATGATGGTGAGGAAACACTTTCACTAAGTAGATTTTAGCCAGATAGCAATTGTGATATTTGCATTCTCAAAGTCGTTAGTGGAGCGCGTGTGGTTAACCGGCACACTAACCTGGACTTGTGAGAAGTGGCAAAAAGGTCTAAACATTATGATTACGGCATCCCTCTTCATAATTGTTTAGATACACAAGTGTGCTATCTAAGGGAAGGTGTATGCTTTTGATAAAGACTTATCAAAACAATCTAGTATCAGAAATCTGAACTTTGGTAAGAAAGTCAGCTGATTTCTGAGTACATGTCAAAGCTAGTGGGAGCATAAGAGTTATGCTAATAATCATCATGTTAGTGGGAGCATGATAATTATGATAAGTATTGCAAGCTAGCAATGTTAATTATAGAAAACAAAAGTTTCAATTGGGAAAAAGTTGTTTTGCTATAATTAAGGGAGAGGAAATTATGCTTCATCTCAAATCTATAAGCTTAGATCGTGAGGTTTTAATCATTTAGTCAAGGATATATATATGAATTTCATGTTGGAATGACTCAACATAAGGAAATTCTGTATTTGAGTCCATTATTTGCGTTCTAAAATTCGATTATGATTACGGCATCCCTTTTCATAATCTGAATTATGAGAACTTGGCAAATTGAAATGGAAATGTTATAGCAAAAGACTGGTTTAGTCTTTATGTGAGACATCATGAATCGTGTCCCATATGCTTCGGATATAGGATCGATTACATGTGCTATAATCATCCGTTCTAAAATTTTCCAAATGCCTGGGGCATTAAGAAGGGAAAAGGTTTAGAACTGGATATGACTAAAAGGATTAAACAATTGTCAAGAACAATCTAAGGTTTACCAAAGATTGGTTGCTCAAGGACAGTTGGAAGTATAGTGATAATTCTGGAAGGACCATATTGACATAATCTGTAAGGAGGCAACTCTTGTTCAGAAGTGATAGTCAAAATGGAATCTGGAAATGTTTCAAAGTTAGAATTTTCAATCTGTTTAAGATTAGGAAACTTAATGCAAGAAGGATGTTTCCAAGGAGCTGATCTCCTTTGGAATACTCTGTAATGATTGTTGCCAAGTCTTTATGACTTTGTGCATAATCATTACGAGAGGATCAATGCATATAAGTTTAGAATCTGACAGATTTCAGTAAATGGCATGAATTTGGAATTCCTGCAGTTGCGGTAAGGATTTGGGAGTGTGAAAAGAGAATCATTGAAGTTATGTTCAATGGATCTAGTTCACAAAGTAAAGATCATAGACAAACATAGTATGCATACTTAGTGTGTGGCATGACTAGTGTTTAGAAAACATAGTGTACATGCTTGGAGCATGGGACAACTATTGTTTTAAATTCAAGATTAAAGTTGATAGCTGAAACAGTATACAATGAATAATGTGTAATCATATGGTGATAAATAAAAGGTGTTTTATTTATGTTCAAAGAGTTGATACCATATTGGATTCAATTATTATTGTGTTTCATTTTGCATGTTTTGACTTCCCGAATAAACTGGGTTATTCTTCCGGAATGACTAAGTTATTCAAACCATCCACAGTCGGTCATATGTTGGAAGTAGATATGAATTAAGACTGTCATGATGGGTTGTAGAGGTCTAAGGTGTTGGACAAGGCTACAACAATCATGAGTGCTCATAAGTTCTGAGTATTGGATTCAACCCGCGCTCATTGGAATCACTTCATGGATTTTATCACGAGTAATCATGAGACGATAATATCTTATATTCTTCAAACCTAGAGATATGAGTTGTTACTATGAGTTGATAGTACATTGATTGCACGAAACCGCATTTGGTAACTCGGTGCTATAAAACGTGCTTTTGTGTATGATTCAACAAGTAGTAGAACAAGCCATATGAGTCGAAGTTTATCCATTCCTTTTACCTTCGGGATAAAAGCGATATCTGTGGGCCCCTCGATGATTTGATGATGACAAATGGAAGTGCTCGGCCGGGCCAGGACTGATTTGATTTGTTCAATTAGTCAGTTGTCATAAATCGGAAATCGGGAAACAACAAATGGACAGAGAGAATGATTATAATCCATGTCTCAGTCCATATGATATCTAGAATGGAGGAATATATGATCCCTTATCTAATGGACAAGTCATTGACAAAGGTCAGAGTTCATCGACAAGGTCAGAGTTCGACAGAAGCTTTTGAGAGCTACGATTGCCGGTTGGTTCCTGAAGTCATACGCAATAATAGTTTTAGACTTATCCAAGTGGGAGACTGTTGGATTAATGTCTAAGTCCATAACTATAATTGGTAAGACTTGACCCGACCCGGCATGGTCCATTTGGGTTGCATACCATCATGCACTTGGATGAGAGAAATAAGACACTTATGGTTATTAATATATTATAAGTTCTAGTATATTAATAATAAGAATGATAAGATTATTTAATTAGTATTGATCAAGAATTAATCTAGGATTAATTAAGGGATCAAAAGAAGACTAATTAAATATATGGGTTGATTGTGTAAATCATCCATACTTGTATAGTGGGCTAATGCTCCATGGATAATCAAGTTGGGCTAAAACCCATAGGATGGTCCATGGATGCTCCATGGTGTATTTGTACCCATGGATCCAAGGAAATGGAAAGTCATGACAATTAGGGTTTGCCCTAATTGTAACGCTATATAAGCATCATATTATTCACCAAAATCGGCACTAGTGGGTGTACTAGAAGGGCTAGCCGATTTCATGAAGTGTGGGTTTTCTCTCAAGTCATTCCAAGTGTTTTGATGATTGTGATTCCATTTGAGGTGTCACACTTGGGGCACTAGGCACTCTAGCTTCATGAAGACTTTCTTCTCCAAAGAGGTATGTATTCTATCTTGCTATAGTCATTGTTTTGTATGCTAGATTAGGATAATACCTTGGAAGTTCTTATTTGCATGTATAATAGAGAAAACATAGATCCAAGGTATTTAGGGTTGCATGTACACTTAGGAAGTGTTAGAATGCTCAAAACCCAACAGAATATACATTCACACATATAACAACAAAATATACACATAACACGTATTTCGTATAAAATACTTCGTATTTATGCGTTAGAAGAAAGTAACCACACACTCACTTGATCAGAAGATGATCGGACAGCACTACAGCTCTAAGAGTAGTATTCTTCGGTGAAACCGGGATATCTTCACACACCGGGTTTCTCGCGGGCAGAGCTTCGGCTCGGAAACTCTTTTCTTCTCGGGATCTTCGGGGCTTGGGGACTCGCTTCGGGTCTCGGGGTTGATACCGGGGCTTCGGGATATTTCTTGCACGCAAATCGAGGTAAAACGGGAGAGAGAGAAGAGAGAATGAGCAACCAAACTCGGCTGGCCCTTCAAATCTATTTATAGGGAAAATTTGGCCCTTGCCATGTCGTGGCAACCTTTTTCCACGTCGTGGGCTTGGTCTTCACTGCATGCTTCATCCCAAGTTGCATCTGGGGGCCTCCCGGAGGTGTCAGAAGACTTGCCACGTCGTGGCACTGCTTGCCACGTCTTGGTCTCTGACAGTTTTGGGTTTTTGCGCCCCGAACTTCAGAAATTCATAACATTCGCATACGAACTCCGTTTTCGACGTTCTTTATATCGCCGCGAAGGTGAGATTATGCTCTACAACTCTCGTTTAGACTGCATTGGCTAATTTTGACTTTATTTTTAATATATTATAATTATATTACTTATATATTATTTTTAGTAGGCCAGGACAGGAAAACTCCGTTATAAACTCATAACTCCTTCGTCTGACATCCGTTTTCGTCTGTCTTTCCGTCGTTGCACTACTATCGATGAGATCTTCAATTCTCGTTTAGATCACTAAGGATAGATATTATCAACCTTAAATTCACTATTTACGTCACGTTGGCTCACGCTAGGTCGTGTCGGTTCTGTCACAAAACTTCGATTGGTCATAACTTCTTTGTTATAACTCGGATTTTGGCGTTCTTTATATGCACGGAAACCTTGTGACATATACTACAACTTGGTTAAAATTAATCCTTCTAAATAATATTCCATCAAAAAGTCATTTTTGATGCTTATCGTCTCTAAGTTGACTAGCCCTGATCTACGGGCGCTACAGGTACCATTAGAAATTAGTTAGTCATAAATACTACTTCCCTAGACACGAGAGTAATGAGTAATATTAAAGATTGGAGACACGTCCTCGGTGAACACTCCACAGAGATACGCGAGTGGAGGACCGCACCTGTAACCAGAATCTCTTAGATAGGGAGCGTGACTTGAGTGTATAGATCTATACGAGACTGACAATCCCGCACCTGGCTGCTAGCTACAGCCAAACCGAAAGGTTTAAGGGTGACGAAAGTCATAAAAAGGATATTTGGCACGACCCGAGTCATATCTGGTCTAAAGTATGGTTATGGAACTCGCAATCAAGATTATGAACACTTCACACTTAATTATTAGTTTTATGTATGTAATAAAACTAATGTACAATTAAGGATAATCAGACTTTCAGGAGAATTCTCACACACACACATTCAGGAAAATTGGGATTTTCCTGGGGATAACATTGAACATAATCAGAATTGGTAATAGTTCATCACACATACACACATGTAGGAAAATATAGGATTTTCCTGGGTAACAGTGGTATGTAACCAGAAAAGTGTAACAAGTTAGATAACCAAACTTTACAATTGACAAGAACAATCATGTTTTCATTGTAAACCTTTTACATTACATTTTGGATTTGGTAACCAACTTTTAAGAAAATATAGGATTTTCTTGGATAACTACTTTTTCAGGAAACCAAAGGAACTCGTACATTTTCAGAAAACTAACCGCTTATGAACTCACCAGCTTTATGCTGATTTTCAAACCGCTTGTATTCTCAGGTCCGCATTAGACAGGTACCCGACAATCTCTTTTGGCGAAGACGGAGTGCGCATAAGACTCGTCTCATTTTGTTCATATATACTATGTATCACATGTATAACTTTACTTTTGAAACAAATGTAAACTTTTCTATATGTAATGTAATGGTTGTTTTACTTTACGTACTATGTGCATTGGATTTGATACTCAACGTGGAGTCAACCCCGGAAATGTTTCCGCCTTCGGTTTTCGGGGTGTGACAGATTGGTATCAGAGCCCTTGTTTATAGTGAATAAAGTATACCAAACCTTACATGGTATAAAACTATAAACATTAAGGGGCCTAAGTGCTCTGAACCAAAAGTATCCTTCAAAATATAAGTATTTTCAAAAGTATATAAGTATACCGAACCGTCGAGATCCGTAACTACAAGTAGAACAAAACATAAATAAATGGGTGTTGTACGCTGCGGTTAAACATGGGCAGTTATGTAGTCATGTCTAGGATCAATATAGCCTGGCCAACTATATTCATTCGAGACACGGCCAACATGTTCTTGGGAGTGACTATGGTATGCGGCATGCCTAAAACTTACCCTAATACCACAAACATCGAGCCAGTTTTGTAACGAATCATGAAATACTATGGGAGTATTTCTCGAGCCAATCCTTGGTAGAAATCCTCGTTCATGCATTGTTCTTTGATCATTCCCTTAGCGATAATTTTTCCCGCTTAGATAACTCTTTCCTGCTTTATCGCTTATTCAGTATATATCTGTCATATCTCTTGATTCAATTCAGAGGACTTATCATCCTCTCTTTCTTGATCTTATTAGATCAAGATGCCTCCAAGAAAGAGACCCAGCTCCAAGACCAACAACCCTCCACCACCACCTCCTCTCCAAATTTATCCTGTAGTATTCCAGGCTGCTGTTACAGCTGCAGTGGCAGCTGCCATGTCTCAACGGAACTCTGGCGGTTCCGGTGGTTCGGGAGGTGGTACCCAAACCAAAAACCAAGAAAGTAGTCAGAGACACCGAAAAGAGGGTTCCTATAAAGATTTCATGAATGCAAAACCCACGTCCTTTGATGGCACTAGAGGTGTCATTTCCCTCACCCGATGGTTAGAGAAAATCGAATCCGTCTTTGAAATTTGCGCCTGCTCAGAATCTGACAAGGTGAAGTTTGCCGCCTGCACCTTTATCGACAAAGCCCTGACTTGGTGGAACGGCCGAGTCAAATCCCTAACCTTACCTGTAGCCAACGCCATGGGTTGGGAAGCCATGAAGGAACTACTACTGGCTGAGTACTGCCCTCGGGGAGAAATGTAGAAGTTAGAACACGAACTCTGGAACCTGAAGATGAAGGGTTCCGATATCATCGCTTACACTTCCAGGTTCGATGACTTAGCATTACTCTGCCCAGGAATGGTTACCCCGGAGACTAAGAAGATAGAGAAATTCATCTGGGGGTTGACCCAGCCAACAAAAGGAAACGTCATAGCTGCGAGGCCGAATACATACGATAGCGCCAAACACTTAGCACAAATCTTAATCGATCATAGTGATCACCCTGAAGAGACAGCTACCACTCCTGAGCCGACAGAGAGGAGTGGTGAGAAAAGAAAAATTGGGAAGAAGGAGAAAATTCAGACATCGCAAGAGTCTTCGAAGAGGCAGCAAACGGTGGCAGATCATGCTGCCACTTCCCCTGCAATTGTTTCTATTGTTGGATCCTCAACTTGAAAACCTGCCAGTAGGTATGCTGGAACCCTTCCTAGTTGTGACAAGTGCAACTATCATCACCTCCCTTCTGGTCCATGTATAGAGGTATTTTGCAATAGTTATGGCATAAAGGGTCATATGGTTGTGGAGAAGTTGGACATTTCAAGCGAAACTGCCCCAAGGCAGTAACATCTGGCAACACCGGAAGAGTTCTAGCGATAGGACAAGTGGAAACAGCCACCGATCCCACCGTTGCCACAGGTATATTTCCCTTTGATAAATCTTATGCCTGTGATTCTTTTCGATTTTATTGCCGAAAGAAAATTTCTAACCACCCATTCAAACATCTTTTTAAATCCCGTCGTTCGTTAGTAATCGAAAACGTGTACCGTCGAAATGAATAACAAGTGAGAAGTAGAACGTTAACGTCATATTCATAGATTGTATCCTTAATCCGGACAATTATTCTTTTCCGTTCGATCTAATGGCAAACTTTTCATGAAATGCTTTGATGTCATCTTTAGCATGTAATGACCGATCCTTATTCGTGCTGTTATTCCTGGTTTCGAGAAAGCCATTCGTCTTAACTTTCCTCCGACCCGACTCTCTTGATCTTCGTACATCATAGCTTAGAAAGTTTTCCCACGTATTCCTCATCCGTGTGATCATCGAGAAACGAGAAGTCTGCAACTCTTTCCCCCGATGCCTTTTCCGAAGAATTCTTGAGAATTCTTTCCGAACGCGTAGTCAAATCTCGCATCGACCTAATCCCTGTAATTACCTCGTAAACAAAACCTCAGTGAGGACGATGTATCCAAGGCAGCAACCAGGGCTTGATATGATCATTACGAGATAGTAGTGGTGGCCTTCAGTCAAACCACTTTTCGGTAAAGTAGATAAGCAAAGCAGTCATACTTGTGGACCTTTCCAAAAACTAAAAGCAATAAAGAATTAGTCGGTACCGAGGATACCCATGGAAACCCGTCAATTCTTGGGTCCCGCCGGCTATAATCGCAAACCCACCTAGAAATTTCCTTTAGGACCATCGGACCCTTAGGTACTCTGCCACATGAAAATGTACCCACTTGTTGGAAGTCTTAGTCTGGAAAGACATAGTACGCATTGAGAAGTGTAGAAAACTTAACTTGTGGAACATTAGACCCTTCGAGATCCTCGTTAGGAACCGATTCCGTAGCCTTCTCCGAGTTATCTTCAGAACTCAGCAGCAACCATCTGGTATTCCACATCTTTGTTCGTAAGGAGTGCCGACCTGACGAAACCCTAGAAATCCCTTTGATGAGATCGAAATCAGCGAAAGTCCGAACCTTCATGGATGAATCAATTGAGATCATGGATTGATAGGTTGATCGTACGAAAGAAAGCTGCATCCCGACAGTGAGGGTTCGCTCGAATGTTAAGCGGAGACCCGATTCCACTTAGGAGCATGAAGACCCGAAGCAGTAGATTCATCCTCGTATCTCCTTTCACTTCGTGATCTATGTTCAAATCTTTGAATTTTGGGACAAAATTCCCTCTAAGGGGGGGAGGGGAATAATGTAACAACCCGAAATTCGTATCATTGCTTGTAACCCTTTTCGTAAGTCATTTTAATAATCCAATCGTCGTTACCAATTTCGTTTTCGATCCCGTCATTTAATTAAGTCATTAATGTGTATTTTATATTATGACTTAATGGGTGTCCTAATACCTTTAGAATTCATTCTAACACCTCATATTAGTGATCGGAACATTTCTAGAATCAACCATATCGAGTTACGGCAACTTAATCGGGTGCGACCAAAAGCCCTGTTTAATGCCGGTATCGGGTAGAATTCCACCGTGTCCAAGTTTTGGGACCTATTTAAACATATTCAAGCTTTCATTTGAAGCTTTTGCTTCCTCTCTCTACTCTCTCTCTAACCTCTCTCCTCAAACCAAGTTTAAGGGTCCAAAATCATCAAATTTAAGCTCCAAACCACCAAGGTAACTACCCTAACTCCTAGTATAACATCTTAGGCGTTTAAATTCGAGTTCAAATCATGGAATAGGATCATATTCATGAGTTTACGGCCCTAGAATAGTCCTTGGTTGTGAACTCACATAAATTGGGTTTTAGAGCCCAAAAACCCTTCCAATCGACCTTTGGAGCTTAGATATGGCTTAATGGCTTAATGGAATGGACTTAGAATGCCTTAAACATGGATTTTGAAGAGTAAACATGAGTTTACTGCCCAAGAACATGCTTGGGCCGTAAACTCATATAAATGGGGTTTTTATGCCCTTAAACCCTTCCAAAACTCCATTAAAGCTTAGATATGAATTGTAGAATATTGGATTTGGCCTTGGAACACCTTGAACATTAAATTAGAGGAGTAAAATGAGTTTACTGCCCAAGATCTTTCTTGGGCCGTAAACTCCTCATACATGGGGAGTAAACTCATTTTCTAGTGTTAAAAAGGCATATAACTTCACCAATAGCCTTGGAATAAATCCTTGAATCATCTAAAAATAGTTTGGGGACCTTAAACATGTCAAACACCCTCCAATTAGGTGTTTACGGCTATGACACCCCAAGAATATGTTCCAGGGCCGTAAACTCCTAAAGATGAGTCATTTGGTGCCCTAAATTCATTCCAAGGCTTGTAAAAATTATAGGAATCACATGTGATTAATTTAAGGCCATTAAGTCATCAATCTAAGGGGGAATAGGAGTTTAGGGCCGTAAACTCCATCTTTAGGGCCGCAAACTCCCTTAAATGGTGTTATTAGTGATTTAATTCTATCCAAAGCCTTAGATAAATTCATCCCAATTATCCCTCAAGTGTTATTGACCATTTTAGCACCATAAAACACCCAAACATGAGTTCACGGCCGTGAACTCATGTGTGTATGGTATGAGAGGCCAAAAACTCCATAAGGAGTTTACTCTTGAAGAGTAAACTCAATTCCCAAGTCCCACGCATCAATACACGTCCGTAGATGTCACCCGATTCACTCCAAACACGCGTTTTGAAGTGTTTTCACTCATTGGAATGTAATAGCATATCTAATTAGTAATTTAAAATCTAATTAGATATATTTGTATACCATTTCATATCACATAGGAAACTCGCGTGTTATCAAGCCTCGAATCGACACTTAGCGTCCGAACCGACACGTTTTCTCGTCTGGTGAGTTCATACCCCTACCCTTTTTCAATGGTTTTTAAATGTTATCAGGGGCGGGGGGGGGGGGGGGAATAAAAGCAAAAGTACAAGAATATCTTTTACTTAAATTCATTATTTTACTTAAATGGTTTCATAATTCGCACACTTTTAAGAATTGAAAACCTACTAACAAACTGTTTTAACTTGTAGAGTTATTTGTTTAAACGATTTCAATTCTTATTATATATTGTTATGTTTCACGATTGATTGTTCACACTTATATTGATAGAGATCATAAAACCTTTGTAATGTCTGTAATAAAACACCCTAGGATCGAGTGTAAAGGTTAAACACCATTAGAAAATATGAAACGTTTGTAATGCCCTTAATAAAACACCTAGGCTCGAGTGTAAAGGACAGGCACCATTAGAACTTAGTTAGTCATAGATACTACTTCCCTAGAAACGAGAGTAATGAGTAATCTTAAAGATTGGATACACGTCCTCGGTGAACACTCCACAGAGATACGCGAGTGGAGGACCGCACCTGTAACCAGAATCTCTTATATAGGGAATGTGACTTGAGTGTATAGATCTATACGGGACTGACAATCCCGCACCTGGCTGCTAGCTACAGCCAAACCGAAAGGTTCAAGGGTGACGAAAGTCAAAAAAAGGATACTGGCCACGACCTGAGTCATATCTGGTCTGAAGTATGGTTATGGAACTCGCAATGAAGATTATGAACACTTCACACTTAATTATTAGTTTTATGTATGTAATAAAACTAATGTACAATTAATGATAATCAGACTTTCAGGAGAATTCACGCACACACATTCAGGAAAATATGGGATTTTCCTGGGGATAACATTGAACATAATCAGAATTGGTAACAGTTCATCACACACACACACACATGTAGGAAAATATAGAATTTTCCTGGGTAACAGTGGTACGTAACCAGAAAAGTGTAACAAGTTAGATAACCAAACTTTACAATTGACAAGAACAATCATGTTTTCATTGTACACCTTTTACATTACATTTTGGATTTGGTAACCAACTTTTAAGAAAATATAGGATTTTCTTGGATAACTACTTTTTCAGGAAACCAAAGGAACTCGTACATTTTCAGAAAACTAACCGCTTATGAACTCACCAGCTTTATGCTGATTTTCAAACCGCTTGTATTCTCAGGTCCGCATTAGACAGGTACCCGACAATCTCTTTTGGCGAAGACGGAGTGCGCAGAAGACTCGTCTCATTTTGTTCATATATACTATGTATCACATGTATAACTTTACTTTTGAAACAAATGTAAACTTTTTCTATATGTAATGTAATGGTTGTTTTACTTTACTTACTCTGTGCATTGGATTTGATACTCAACGTGGAGTCAACCCCGTAAATGTTTCTGCCTTTGGTTTTTGGGGTGTGATAGTTATGACGATTGGCTCCGGTGGTTTGGGTAAAAAAGGACAATAAATGGTTTTGGGAGAGAGAGAGAGAGGGGAGGGAGGTATGTAGGGAGAGAGAGAGAGATACTTGTTTTTTTATTTTTTTTAATTATTAAAGTATGTAAATAAATAATTAATTGAAAAAACAAAATCCAAGGGCAAAATCGTCATTACAAAAAAAGTTTAAAGTAAATTGGATCAAAGTGGCAAGAAAATGAAAATCTTTAGACTATAAGTGCTAGCCTAAACATGTTTGGCCCAAAGCGGTAATTTCGACCTAACCATAGGGACCATTCTTGCAATTTTGTCTATTAATAAACCATAAGTGTTATTTCTCTCATTTTAGCTTATCCAATTGCTTGGTGCCATGCAACCCAAATGGACCATGCCGGGTCGGGTCGGGTCAAGTACATATCAGAAATAGTAATGGACTTAAACACCTTATCCAACAGTTTCCCACTTGGATAAGTCTAATAACTATAACTGTAATACTTTCAGGAACTGAACGACAATCGTAGCTCTTTCAAGGTCTCTCGGAACTGAGAAGATGTTGATACGCCATTTAAGATAAGTGATCGTATAATCCTCTGTTCTAGATATCAGCCGGACAAATACATGGAACAATGTCTTATATATTGTCCAACAGTTTGTTTCCAGATTTCCAATTTGTTTGACAAAGAACTTAATTGAACACATCAACTTAGTTCTGACCGGGCCCGGTACATAGGTCAAAACAAAATCATCGAGGGGCCTAGATATCAGCTTCTAATCCAAGAAGGAACAGATAAACTTCGACTCATGTGTTTGATCTACTACTTATTGAATCATACACAACATCACGTTTTATAACATCAAGTTACGAATGCGTTTTCGTACAATCAATGCATAACCAACTCATAGGCACAAATCATATCTCTAGGTTTGAAGACTTGTATGATATTACCGTCTCACGATCACTCAACATAAATTCCATGAAGTCATTCCAGTAAGCATGGGTTGAGTCCAATGCTAAGAACTTATGAGCACTCATGAGTGTTGTAGCCATGTCCAGCAACTTAGACCTCTGCAACCAATCATGACAGTCTTGATTCATACCTACGTCCGACATATGACCCACTGTGGAGGTTCGAATAATATGATATACCAAACATAATTATTCTGGAAGTCAAACCATGCAAAAGAAATATAGTAAACGATCAACAAGAGATAGTAACACTTTACTCATAAATAAAACACTTTTAGTCATCATCTAATGTCAATTACACTTTACAAATTTCAAGGTTATCTAACTACTAAATCTAATATCATCCTTCGGCCCTATGCTCCGAGCATGCTGGAGATGCTTATCCCAACTCAGTCTCTTCGTGAGGGGATCTGCTGGATTCTCATCCGATGATACCCTCTTTGCCACGAGGAATCCTTCTTCTATTCGATGTCTGATGAAATGGTATTTTCTTTCGATGTGTCTGGATCTCCAGTGATCCCTTGCTTCCTTGGCTAAGGCAACTGCACTTTCACTATCACCGAAAATTTCCATTGGCTCCTTAATAGATGGTACAACTCCAAGGTCTCCAATGAAGTTCTTCAGCCATATCACTTCCTTTGTTGCCTCGCTAGCTACTATATACTATGATTTGCAAGTTGAATAAGCCATTGTCTCTTGATTAGAACTCTTTCAAGAAATTTCTCCTCCGTTTAAGGTAAAGACCCATCCTGACTGAGAGCAGAAATTATCCCTATCAGTCTAGAAGCTAGCATCACTATACCCTATAACTCTCAAGTCTTCACTCCCACCGAGGGTAAGGACCCAGTCCTTAGTCCTCCGTAGGTACTTGAGGATATTCTTTACCGCAGTCCAGTGTGCCTTGCCAGGGTTCCTCTGATACCTGGTAACCATGCTCAAGGCAAAGGCTGCATAAGGTCGAGTACACATCATAGCGTACATGATCGACCCTACA
Source organism: Lactuca sativa (assembly GCF_002870075.4). Taxonomy (NCBI): domain Eukaryota; kingdom Viridiplantae; phylum Streptophyta; class Magnoliopsida; order Asterales; family Asteraceae; genus Lactuca; species Lactuca sativa. The sequence goes on from NC_056626.2 coordinate 288,931,721, forward strand.
GCCGAAGCATAAGGTATTCGACTCATTTCTGCTATCTCAGCCTCAGTACTAGGGCTTTGTGTCTTACTCAATCTGGCCTTACTCTGGATGGGTAACCCTCCTTTTTTGGAGTCCTGCATTCCGAATCTCTTCATCACCTTATCCAAGTAGGTACTCTGACTAAGTCCAATTAGTCTTTTACTCCGGTCTCTGAAGATCCTTATCCCTAGAATATAGGTAGCTTCTCCTAGGTCCTTCATAGAGAAACACTTCCCAAACCAGGACTTAACTTCCTGCAGAGTTGGGATGTCATTTCCTATGAGTAGTATGTCATCCATATACAACACCAAAAACCTAACTATACTCCCACTAGCCTGGACATATACACAAGATTCATCTTCACTCCTAGGAAAGCCAAATTTTTTGACATTCTCATCAAAAGCAAAGATTCCATCTGCGAGTTGCTTCCTTTAACCCATAAATGCATTTCTCAAGCTTACACACTCTATTAGGGTACTCTGTGTTGACAAAACCCCCTGGCTGACTCATGTAAACATCCTCAACCAACTTTCCATTAAGGAAAGCAGTTTTGACATCCATTTGCCATATTTCATAGTCATGAAATGCAACTATGGCTAACATAACCCTAATAGACTTAATCTTGGCCACTAGAGAAAAGGTCTCATCATAATGAACTCCAGGAGTATGTGAGAAACCCTTTGCAACCAATCGTGCCTTATAAGTGTGTACATTACCATCCATGTCAGTCTTCTTCTTGAAGATCCATTTGCACCCTATAGTCTTACGACCTGGTACATTCTTAACCAAGTTCCAAACTTGATTGTCATACATGGACTGTATCTCGCTTTCCATTGCCTCTTTCCACTTGGTTGACTCAGGCCTGCCATGGCTTCCACATAACTGTTAGGTTGATCCAGACCTATCAGTGTCTCATCACTGATAAGTGTATCACCTTCTGCAGTAATATGGAATCCATAGTAATGCTCAGGTGCATTCCTAACCCTTGTGGAACGCCTAAGAGGTACAGACTTGTCAATTGGCTCAACAGGAATTTCCTCCTCAAGTTGAGTGCTAGGGTATGAAGTTCCTGCACCACTTGACTCTTGAATTTCTTCAAGGTCAACTTGCCTCCCACTGTTTCCTTGGCTTATAAACTCTCTCTCTCTCTCTCTCTCTCAAGACAGCCCTTCTAGCTACAAAGACCACATTTTCACTAGGTCTGTAGAAGAAGTAACCAAAGGATTGTTGTGGGTAGCCGATGAAAATACACCTCTCGCTTCGGGGTTCTAGCTTATCATGAGTCTCGCGTCTCACAAAAGCCTCACAACCCCAAATCTTCATGTGGTCTAGTTTGGGTACTGTACCAGTCCACATCTCATGAGGAGTTTTTGCAACATTATTTGTAGGGACAACATTAAGGATATGGGAGGTAGTCTCTAAGGCATACCCCTAAAATGAGATTGGTAGCGAAGCTCGACTCATCATCGAACAAACCATATCCAACAAGGTTCAATTTCGCCTCTCAGCTACACCATTCAATTGCGGTGTCCTAGGAGGTGTCAATTGTGAGACAATCTCACATTCCTTAAGATAGTCGAGGAACTCTAAACTAAGATACTCACCACCTCGATCGGATCGAAGCATCTTAATGTTCCTGCCTAATTGATTCTCGACTTCCATTTTAAATTCTTTAAACCTTTCAATAGTGTCTGACTTATGCTTGATTAAGTAGACATATCCATATCTACTGTAATCATTAGTGAAAGTCAAATAATAACGATTAGCATCCCTTGTAACATGTTTGAAGGGTCCATACACATCCGTGTGTACGAGATCCAACAAACCTTCACTCCTCTCACAAGAACCTGTGAAGGGTGACTTTGTCATTTTTCCAAGTAAGCATGATTCGCAACTATCATCTGACTTTAGGTCAAATGTCTCCAAGACTCCATCCTTTTGGAATTGGCCTATGCGTTTCTTGCTTATACGTCCAAGACGACAATGCCCTAATGATGCTTTATCCAAGTTATTATCATTAACAAAATCAATACAAAATACATTATTTCCTAAGTTATCGATCATAGATACAGATTCATACACACCATGACAAGGTAATGCTTTAAAATAAAGAACATTATTAAAGAAAGCATTAATTGAACCAACTTCATTATCAAATGAAAAGGTGAAACCTTGTTTATACAATGCATGAAAGGAAATAATATTTCTTGCCATTTCTGGTGAATAAAAACATTTATTCAAATCTAAACCAACTACTTAGCGATAAAGTATAAACTCCAATCTTGGTGACAAGCAAAGCTTTCCTATTGCCCATGATTAAGTTTATTCTTCCTTGCTCCACATTCTCACTTCTTCTTAGTCCCTGCAAATCAGAACATATATGAATACCACAACCGGTATCAAGGACCTAAGAGTTAGAATGGGGTGATTTATTAGATAAGATACTGTAAATACCTGCATGGTTGGGTTTAACTTTCCCATCCTTCACATCTTGCTGGTACTTTGGCCAGTTCCTCTTCCAATGTGACTTTTCATGGCAATAGAAGCATTCAGCCTCTTTTGGGTCAGAAGGCAGAGTGACGAAACCTTTCTTGGTTCCACTTGAAGAAGAGCCATCAAGGTGTTGGATATAGTGTCTAAGTCCATAACTATATTTGGTATCTACTTGACCCGAACCGGCATGGTCCATTTGGGTTGCACTTCACCCGAACAATTTATGGATAATCTTTTGAGAATAGTATAAGTTCTAATATATTAATATAAAATCATATTATTTAATTAGTATTGATCTATAATTAATCTAGGACTAATTTAGAGATCAAAAGTATTAGTAATTAAATATGGGCTTTTATATTTATATAGTGTGGGCTAATGCTTATTTGGAATGGGCTAGGCTTGGATGGAAAGTCCATGGAGACCCCATGGAGCTTTAAGCCATGGATCTCATGGAAATGAAGAGACATGGGTATTAGGGTTTACATGGATGTAACGCTAATCCACGACACTATATAAAGGAGGCTTTGGTTCTTGAATTCACACTAGTTGTGGTGAGCAAAGTAAGAGGGCCGATTTCAAGATAGTTGTGACTATTCTCTCAAGGTTCCAAAGTTTGTTGTGATTTGTGATTTCCATTTGAGGCATCTACACTATTGGTGCTAGGCTCTAAAACGCCAAGCAATCAACTACAACTAAAAGGTAGGTAATTCTACTAGCTTTATTTGATTCAAGTTCCGCATGCCATGCTAGATAGGATAAGAACCTTGGAAAAATAATTATTTGAATGTATCTTAGTTAAACATAGATCCAAGGTTTCTAGGGTTTCATGTACATCATAGGAGTGTTAGAATGCTCAAAACCCATCAGTGGTATCAGAGCCTAGGCTTGTTTGTTTTGATACTTGATGCAAAATATTGGAAAAAGTCGATTTTTTGCTGTCTGCCTACTGAACTCACCGATTCCATGGGGGGACTCGCCGAGTTCATGTGTAACTTCATCCTACTCGCCGAGTAGGTTCGTGCACTCGACGAGTAGGAGCCTCATAATGCAGATTTTCGACTTTTGCTGCTGGAAATGGACTAGAAACATTACCTTAAACTGTTTTGGTGTTATAAAACTTATTTTAGATGGTGTAATGTTTATGCTAATCCATTTACAATGGCTATAATAAAAAGTTACAAGTTTTATGAGTAATTTATGATTCTTGAAATGTTCATATTCATGTTCTTGAACTTATGAAGATTAGATGATCATAGGAATTGTTTGTAACCTACTTGGTAGTTTAATTCTTGATCATAATGTGTTTTAGTGGAGTCCATAACTAGTCCTCAAGTTATGGAAAACCAAGAGTCACACTTGAATTAAAACCATTAAAAGAACACAAGAGTTAGAAAATGAAAAGTCTTCATTTTAATACTCAATTAACTTCATAAGTTATCAGAAATGAAAAGTTTTGAAGGTTTACAAAACTTGCCCTCAAGTTTTGGAACAAGTCATGATTAAAACTTTACTTCCAACCCTTAGAATTTTAAAAGTTAAAATTCAACCCTTATACTTTATAATATTATAAGTTAATAATATATATATATATATATATATATATATATATATATATATATATGTGTATAAGATCAAGTCGTCTTACCGCTAGTACGCCTCATTCACGAAGTCGGTCTATAAGGGGGGTATAAGGTTGTTGCCTATAAAATGGCAACTTAATGGGTGTCCGCTCTCACCCACCGCTTCCTTGATCGGTGGAGGGTCGTTAGCCGAACGAGTAAGACAAGGACTTATAAATTCTCATTAAAAGTATAATGATAATACTAAAGTAACTAAACTTTATTGAATTCCCAATCTTAGTTATTTTAGGAAAATGTGAATAAGGTGCTAATCCATGAAATTACACTTTACACTTTGTTTAAGTCGTTAGTGGAGCGTGTGTGGTTTACCGGCACACTAACTTGAACATAACAGTGTAGGTAAAGGGTGACTTAATGTTTATCATAGTATCGATGGAGCGTATGTGGTTTACCGAAACATCGATTGAGGGGTAATACATTGAGGGTACCAAGTAATTTGCATGGTTACTTCACACCTTGTTTTGTGATCCTCTGCATCCCAGTCACAAAACTTGAAGGGCACACTCGAGATTGAAACATGCCATTGAAGAAATTTCAATGAATCTCAAAGAATCTAGGAGTTTCTAAACCAATTAAAACCTAATTAAAAATTTAGTTTTTCATGGTGGAAATTGGTGAATCATCATTCACCTACCTTCAAATATCTTATAGCTTAGATTACGGCATTCCTCTTCTAAGTTATAAAATATTGTGTTGGGTCCTAGCCTTAATACTACATTTGGGTGTTTTATTAAGGACTATCTCTAAATCTAATCTAATCTATTCCCTCTTCTGTTCTGATGTTTTCAAATAACAATGCTTCTGGCTCTAACCCTACTAGCTCCTTCTCTCTCATGAATCTTTGTGGGAGAGTCATCTTTGATGGATCCAACTTTACTGATTGGATCAGAAACATCAGGATGGTTACTCGATATGAGAACAAAGAATATGTTCTCAACAAGGAGTTGAAGGTGCCCGAGCCAACTGCTACTCCTGAAGAGCTTACTGAATATGAGGTACATGAAAGAGATGCTACAAAAGTGGCATGCATCATGATGGCCACCATGACAGCGAGCTCCACAAGTCCTACGAGGACTATTATCCTTTTGAGATGCACCAGGACTTGATGGACCGCTACCATCAAAGTGCTCGTCAAGAGCGATATGAAATAATCTCCTCCATGATAACAACCCGAATGAAGGATGGTGAACCCATCACAGGCCACATGCAGAAAATGCAAAGGTATGTGGACCGTTTACAAAAGCTGAATGTGAACTTCCCCGAGGAGTTAGCAATAGACATCATTTTGCACTCCTTACCATCGTGTTATGATTAAATCCGCATGACATATCACATGAACAAGGAAGAAGCCACCCTCAGCAAACATCAAGGACTCTTGAAGACCGCCGAAAGTGGTCTAGTGGGTAAGTTGATTGTTACTACTCCTACTCTTACTCCAACTGCGGCCAAGGTCTTGGCAATCGGGCATGGCAAAGGAAAGAAGAGAAAGAACCCTTCTAAGGGTACCAAGGGTAAGACCCTTGAAGGCTCTTCCTCAAGCAAAACCAAGAAAGGTTTTGTCACTCCGTCTGCTAACCCTAATGAGGCTGAATGCTTCTATTGCCATGAAAAGTCGCACTGGAAGCGAAACTGCCGAAAGTACCTGCAAGATTTGAAGGATGGGAAAGTAAAACCCAACCATGCAGGTATATACATTATATTGTCTAATAACTCACCTCATTCTAAGTCTTGGGTCCTTGACACAGGTTGTGGTATTCACATATGTTGTGATTTGTAGGGACTAAGAAGAAGTGAGAATGTGGAGTTGGGAAAGATAAACTTGATCATGGGAAACAGGAAAGCTTCACCTGTCACCAAAATAGGAATTTATTCCTTAGTGGTAAATAGTGGGTTTACATTAGATTTGAATAAATGTTATTATTCGCCAGAAATGGAAAGAAATGTTATTTCCTTTCATGCATTGTATAAACAAGGTTTTACCTTTTATTTTTATAATAATAATGGTAGTATTCATGCTTTTTTTAATAATGTTCTTTATTTTAAAGCATTACCTAGTGATGGCGTGTATGAAACTGTATCTGTTGTAGATAATCTAGGAAATAATGTATTGTGTATTGACTTTTCCACTGGTTTAGATAAAGCATCTTTATGGCATTGTCGTCTTGGACATGTAAGGAAGAAACGCATAGGCCAACTCCAAAAGGATGGAGTCTTGGAGTCATTTGACCTAAAGTCAGATGATAGTTGTGAATCTTGTTTGCTTGGTAAAATAACAATGTCACCTTTTACTGGCACTTGTGCTAAGGGTGAAGGTTTGTTGGACCTCATACACACGGATGTGTGTGGACCCTTCAGAACCGCCACAAGAGATGCTAATCGGTTCTATGTGACTTTCACTGATGATTTTAGTAGATATGGATATGTCTACCGAATATGGCATAATTCAGAAACCTTTGAGAAATTCATAGAGTTTAAGCAAGAAGTAGATAATCAGTTGGGCAGGAACATTAAGATGCTTCGATCTGATCGTGGTGGTGAGTATCTTAGTACTAAGTTCCTTGACTATCTTAAGGAATGTGGGATTATCTCACAATTTCCACCTCCTAGGACACAACAGTTGAATGGTGTAGCTGAGAGGTGCAATCGGACCTTGTTGGACATGGTTCGTTCCATGATGAGTCGAGCTTCGCTACCAATCTCATTTTGGGGGTGTACCTTAGAGACTGCCGCCCATATCCTTAATCCAGTCCTTACAAAGAAGGTTGCCAAAACACCTCACGAGATGTGGACTGGAAAAGTTCCCAATCTACTCATAGGAAATGACATCCCAACCCTGCAGGAAGTAAAGTACTGGCTTGGGAAGTGTTTCGCTATGAAGGACCTTGGTGAAGCTGCCTATATCATAGGGATAAGGATTTTGAGAAACTGGAGTAAAGACTAATTGGACTTAGTCAAAGCACCTACGTGGACAAAGTGTTGAAAAGATTCAACATGCATAACTCCAAGAAAGGTGAGTTACACATTCAGAGTAACGCGAGATTGAGTAAGACACAAAGCCCTAGTACAGAGGCTGAGATAGCAGAAATGAGTCGAATACCTTATGCTTCAGCTGTAGGATCGATCGTGTATGCTATGACGTGTACTCGACCTGATGTAGCCTTTGCTTTGAGCATGGTTAGCAGGTATCAGTGAAACCCTAGCAAGGCACGCTGGACTGCGGTAAAGAATATCCTCAAGTACCTACGGAGGACTAAGGACTGGGTCCTTACCCTCGGTGGGAGTGATGACCTACGAGTTGTAGGGTACAGTGATGCTAGCTTCTAGACTGACAGGGATAATTTCCGCTCTCAGTCGGGCTGGGTCTTTACCATAAATGGAGGGGCAATTACTTGGAAAGGTTCCAAGCAGGATACAGTGGCTGATTCCACTTGTGAATCAGAGTATATAGCAGCAAGCGAGGCAGCAAATGACGCTATATTGCAAAAGAACTTCATTGGAGACCTTGGAGTTGTACCAGCTATAAAGGAGCCAATGGAGATTTTCTGTGACAGCAATAGTGCGGTTGCCTTAGCCAAGGAACCAAGAGATCATGGGAGATCCCGACACATTGACAGAAAATATCACTTCATCAGACATCGAATAGAAGAAGGAATCCTCATGGAAACGAGGGTATCATCGGATGAGAACCCAACAGACCCCCTCACAAAGGGACTGACTCGAGCTAAGCATCTCCAGCATGCTCGGAGCATAGGACTGAAGGATGATATTAGTTTTAGCAGTTAGATAATCTTGAAATTTGTAAAATGTAATTGACATTCAATGATAAATAAAAGTTGTTATTTATGAGTAAATTGTTGCTATCACTTGTCGATCGTTTACTATATTTCTTTTGCATGTTTTGACTTCCAGAATAATTATGTTTGGTATATCATATTATTTGAACCTCCACAGTCGGTCATATGTCGGAAGTAGGTATGAATCAAGACTGTCATGATTGGTTGCAGAGGTCTAAGATGTTGGACATGGCTACAAAAATCATGAGTGCTCATAAGTTCTGAGCATTGGATTCAACCCACACTCACTGGAATCACGTCATGGAATTTATGTCGAGTGATCGTGAGATGCTAATATCATATAAGTCTTCAAACCTAGAGATATGATTTGTTACCTATGAGTTGGTTATGCATTGATTGTACGAAAACGTATTGGTAACTCGATGTTATAAAACGTACCTTTGTGTGTAATTCAACAAGTAGTAGAGCAAACATATGAGTCAAAGTTTATCTGTTCCTTCTTGGATTAGTAGCGGTATCTGGGCCCCTCGATGATTTTGTTTTGACCTATGTACCGGGACCGATCAGAAGTAAATTGATGTGTTCAGTTAAGTTCTATGTTAAACAAATCAGAAATCGGGAAACAAATGCCGGACAATAAGCAAGACCATGTTCCATGTATTTGTCCGACTGATATCTAGAACAGAGGATTATATGATCACTTATCTAAAATTGCACGTTCTAGTTCAACAGATTTTAAAGAGCTACGATTGTTGATCGGTTCCTAAAGTCATACTTGCAGCTATAGTCATTAGACTTATCCAAGTGGGAGACTGTTGGATATAGTGTCTAAGTCCATAACTATGTTTGGTATGTACTTGACCCGACCCGGCATGGTCCGTTTGGGTTGCACTTCACCCGAACAATTTATGGATAATATTTTGAGAATAGTATAAGTTATGATTTATTAATATATTATAAGTTCTAATATATTAATATAAAATCATATTATTTATTTAGTATTGATCTATAATTAATCTAGGATTAATTTAGAGATCAAAAGTATTACTAATTAAATATGGGCTCTTATATTTATATAGTGTGGGCTAATGCTTATTTGGAATGGGCTAGGCTTGCATGGAAAGTCCATGGATACTCCGTAGAGCTTTAACCCATGGATCTCATGGAAATGAAGAGCGATGTAACCCTAATCCACCAGACTATATAAAGGAGGCTTTGGTTCTTGAAATCACACTAGTTGTGGTGAGTAAAGTAAGAGGGCTAATTTCAAGATAGTTGTGACTATTCTCTCAAGGTTCCAAAGTTTGTGGTGATTTGTGATATCGATTTGAGGCATCCACACTATTGGTGCTAGGCTCTAAAACTCCAAGCAGTCAACTACAACTACAAGGTAAGTAATTCTACTAGCTTTATTTGATTCAAGTTCCCCATGCCATGCTAGATAGGATAAGAACCTTGGAAAAATAATTATTTGCATGTATCTTAGTCAAACATAGATCCAAGGTTTCTAGGGTTGCATTTATACCATAGGAGTGTTAGAATGTTCAAAACCCATCACAAGGGTCCTAGCCTTGGTACCCTTCGAAGAGCTCTTCCTCTTCTTCCCTCGACCTTTCCCGATTGCCAAAACTAGGGCGGAGTTTGGAGTACGAGTGTTAACAACCGACTTACCCTTAAGACCTGTTTCTGTGGTCTTGAGAAGTCCCTAAAGTTTGCTGAGTGTGACCTTTTCCTTATTCATGTGATATGTCATGCGGAATTGATCATAACACGAGGGTAAGGAGTGCAAAATGATATCGATTGCAAGCTCCTCAAGGAAGTCCACATTAAGCTTCAACAACCAATTCACATACCTTTGCATTTTCTGCATGTGGCTTGTGACGGATTCCTCGTCTTTCATCATGATTGTTATGATGGAGCAGATGATTTCATACCTCTCTTGTCTTGCACTTTGATGGTATCTTTCCATTAGATCTTGGTGCTTTTCAAATGGGTAGAAGTCCTAATAGGACTTTACGACTTCCGCTGTCATGGTGGCCAACATGATGCATGCCACTTTTGTAGCATCCCTTTCATGTGCCTGGAAGTCAGCTATCTCATGGGGAGTTGCAGTGGTCTCATCAATCTCCTTAAGCTCCTTGTCAAGGACATATTCTTTGTCCATGTATTGGGTAATCATCCTGATGTTTCTGATCCATTCATTGAAGTTGGATCCATCAAAAGTGACTTTCCCACACAAGTTCATAAGGGTAAAGGAGCCATTAGGATTAGAGCCAGAAGCAGCATTGTTTGAAGACATCTGAAAGAAGAGAAAAATATTAGTTTAGATATTAAGAGAGTCCTTAATAAAACACCCAAATGTAATATTAAGGCTAGGATCCAATCACAATATATTATAACTTAGAAGAGGTATGCCGTAATCCAAGCTATAACATATTTGAAAGGTAGGTGAATGACGATTCACTAATTTCCACCATGAAAAACGAAATATAGATATTAGGCTTTTAATTGGTTCTTAGAAATTCCTAAATTCTTTTGAGATTCAATGAACTTTTCAAAGGCATGTTTCAATCTCGAGTGTGCCCTCAAACTTTTGTGACTGGGATACCGAGGATCACAAAACAAGGTGTAAAGTAACCATGCAATCGATGTACAGATAAACAAGACAGGCTCCACTGATACTATGATAAACCTTAAGTCACCCTTTACCTACCTTGTTAAGTCCAAGTTAGTGTGCCGGTTAACCACAGACGCTCCACCAACGACTTAAACAAAGTGTAAAGTGTAATTTCATGGATTAGCACCTTATTCACATTTTTCCTAAAGTAACTAAGATTGGGAATTTAATAAAAGGATTAAGTTACTTTATAATATTCATTATACTTTTAATGAGAATTTATAAGTCCTTGTCCTACCCGTTCGGCTAACGACCCTCCACCGATCAAGGAAGTGGTGGGTGAGAGTGGACACCCATTAAGTTTCCATTTTATAGGCAAGAACCTTATACCCCCCTTATAGACCGGCTTCGTGAATGAGTCATACTAGCGGTAAGACGACTTGATCATATATATATATATATATATATATATATATATATATATATATATATATATATATATATATATAATTAACTTATAATATTATAAAGTATAAGGGTTGAATTTTAACTTTTAAAATTCTAAGGGTTGGAACTAAAGTTTTAATCAAGACTTTACTTGTTCCAAAACTTGAGGGCAAGTTTTGTAAACTTTCAAAACTTTTGATTTCTTATAACTTATGAATTAATTGAGTAATAAAAAGGAAGACATTTCATTTTTATAACTCTTGTGTTCTTTTAATGGCTTTAATAAAAGTGAGACTTTTGGTTTTCCATAACTTGAGGACAAGTTATGGACTCCATTAAAACACATTATGATCATGAAGTAAACTACCATGAAGGTTACAAACAATTCCTATGATCATCTAATCTTCATACGTTCAAGAACATGAATATGAACACATTCAAGAATAAAAAAATTACACTTAAAAACTTGTAATTTTGATAATTGCCATTGTAAATGGAATAGCATAAACATTACACCATCTAAAACAAGTTTTAAAACACCAAAACAGTTTAGGGTAATGTTTCTAGTCCATTACCAATAACAAATGTCGAAATTCTGAAAACTACAGCCTTTACTCGTTGAGTGCAAGAACAGACTCTACGAGTAGCTTGCATTTGTTTATGGACTCGTCGAGTCCCCCCATGGACACAGCGAGTTCATACGAGCAGAAAACAGAAAATCGATTTTTTCAAGCAGTTTGCATAAAAAATCAACAAACAAGCCTAGGCTCTGATACCACTGATGGGTTTTGAGCATTCTAACACTTCCTAAGTGTGCATGTTTGGGGAGAACACCTTTGTTTATATAGTGTGTTACATTAGGTAAACCCTAATGTAACATGACTCTTCATTTCATAATCCATGGGTTAACTCCATGGAGCATCCATGGAGCATCCTATGGGTGGAACCTAACTTGATAATCCATGGAGCCTCTTAGCCCACTATATAGGATATGGAAGATTTACATAATCTACCCATATATTTAATTAGTTATCTTTTGATCACTTAATTAGTTCTAAATTAATTATTGATCAAACTAATTAAATAATATTATTAATATATTAGAACTTATAATATATTAATAAACCATAAGTGTTATTTGTCTCATCGTAGTTTATCCAATTGCATGGTGCCATGCAACCCAAATGAACCATGCCGGGTCGGGTCAACTACATACCAGAAATAGTTATGGACTTACACACCTTATCCAACAGCTTTGTATGAGGTTGTTGTTGCTACAACCACCGCAGCCGTTACAGCTGCATGGGTTGGTTCGGGTGGGGTTTTTTTTCATGAATTGTTATGGATGTTAAAGTTATCATGCCAGTATTGACCAACCACCTTTTGAGATGTTGTATGCGAGGAAGTGTTGGACCTCGGTTTGTTAGGGCATCGGGTCATGAGGAATATTGAAGTGGTGCTTAAGCCCACTGAGTTGATTCAATAAGTGTGCGACAATAAGTATGCAGACCGACAACGCTTAGACCTCGATTTTTAGGTGGGGACTTGGTGCTTCTGAAGCTGTCACCTTGGAAAGGTGTCATCCGGTTTCAGAAGAGGGGAAAGTCAGGCCCCTGGTTTATTGGTCCATTAAGGTTTTTCACCCGAGTAGACAGGGTTGCATACCAGATGGATAATCTCAATGAGCTCAGACAAATCCACAACACCTTTTATGTCTCTCAATTGCGGAAGTGTGTAGCTGATGATTCGGGGGTGATTTCTTCGGATGATATTAAGGTCGCTAGGCACCTAAATTATTTGTAAATTCTGATTGTGATTCTCAACAGAAAGACCAAGACTTTGCGTAATAAGGTGGTGAACTTGGTGAAGCTATAATGGTAGCACCGGAAGGGCTCAGAGTGGATGTGGGAGCCTGAGGATGAGATGTAGGAGCACTACCCATACTTTTTTGTAATAGCGGACTTCGAGGATGAAGTCTGATTCAAGTGAGGTAGATTTGTATAGTATTCCAAGTATTTTCATTCTATCATTGATTCCTTAAAAGATTGCATAATTGGTCGCTACGCTGGACCTACGAGATAGGTACGTCAGGCATAGGTCCCTAAAGATAGTCGTGTATTCCCTCGCGTACACTAAGCATACTCATGCAGAGGGAAAACGCTAATTTTTAGGGTTTGGATGCTATTTAAATAACTTTATGGCCTTAAATCCTTTCTTACCTCTAGCCTCCATCTCTCTTAGCCTCCATCTTGAAACCTTAATTCTTGTGTGTGAGTGTTGAATCTTTAGAATGACATTTTGGTGTTGTTGGTGGTGAAGGAAGACCTTTGGAGTTGTTATGTTGCTCTCAAGCCTTTGGATCTAGATTCTTCTCATCTTTGTGCATCTTTTGGAGGTATAAAGTTCAAATCTTGATGTTTGCCTTGCTAGATGTTGTTAGGTTGCAAGTTATGACCTTTTTGTCCTAAAACCTTGGTCTCTTGAATATTGTCTACTCTAGACCGTTTGAGCTATCCTTTCAAGCATTTTAGAGTGTTTTGATAAAAATGCAAGCTTGGACCTTGTTATTTTTCCATCTAGTAGTTATGGAGTTTTAGATGGTTAGATGAGTTAGGGTTTTGGTGTTGGTGTCCTTGTAGCCATGCAAAGGCATAAATGTCGCAACTTTATGATTTTAAACGTTTATTAGGCTTAGAACTGAATTGTGGACATTAAGTCTTAACACATTAAGACCATTAGTTTAGAGTTTAGACTTCATGGTATTATGATGGGAGTAATTCTATAGACGATGATCGTAGTGGGCTGATGCCCCGTAACCCCTTCGTGATCGAGTTGTACGCTGCGCGTAGCAAGGACTATGCCGAAGGTACTCTCAGAAAACCTTTTCGACCACTTTTGGGACTTGGGATCTAGGATTTTTGGGGACTTGGCTAGTTGGGTCATGAATGGGAAGGGGAAAATGGTCTTTTTTTCTTAGATAGATAAAGGATGAATGTGACCTTCGTATAAGGATTAGATCCTGACTACTAATTTGTGTTGTTATTGGGTTATGATTAGTGTGAGGAGTCATGTTAGCAGCAACTCGAGTGTGTTGTTCAGTTATCTTTAGTTTGAGGTAAGTATTCCTACCATACTTGTAGGCCAAAGGCCCCAAGGCCAACCCAATGATTCGTATGTGTATAACGTATGCTATTATGTGGCTATTACTGATGTGATCGTATGATATATGCATGGCGCCAATCTAGGAGAAAACACATTATGGGCTTGGGGTTGATATGGACTCGGAGGTTGATATGGACCCGACACACCTATTCGTTGTTCCATGGGGTTAAAACGGACCTGGGGGTTGTTACGGACCTGACACAACCACGTGTTGTTATATTATGTGTATAGAATATATGGTATTTTAGGGAAACTCGCTAACCTTTGTGCTTACAGTTATGTTTTCGGTTTTAGGTACTTCTGGTAAAGAAGGGAAGAGCCCGACATAATGACACTACATTCTCCCCCTCACGATTTTCGCATTTATGATCTCTTTTACTGTGATATTTTGTGATACTTGTATTTTGGATGATTTCGAGACATGTGATGTTTGGGATTGATGAGCTTAAAAATAAAATTTTTACTTATGAATTTTGGTCGCTACATTTAATGATAGTTGTTATCGGTAAGTCATGTCTACCCACCGACAACTTTTACATGGCATGAAGTATATCAATTGACAAAATAATGAAACAGACTATTGGAAAAAATGACCTTGCCTTTTTCATAATAACATTTTTTTCCAATCAAGCTAGTACATTTTCATTGTTGATTTCTTGTTGAAGGATATTTAAAGATAATTTCAAATAATGCATGTTATATATGTTTTGCTTGTTTGCTAATAGAATCATTCCATTACACTATTGCGACCAATTATCACCCATAAAATTTTACCAATAATCATACAATAATACCCATGATATGAATCTGGTTAGATAATAATTATGGCCAATTCTATGGAATTGGACATATTTATTATGAATGTGACTTATGTTTAGTACCCAAGGCATTCCTTAAGCCTCCATAGGATCTAGTTCCAACCTTTGTCACTCTCTGTAATTCCTAAACCAAACCCTAACAGTACTTCGTCGTAGTGCCTTAGAAATTCTTGAATGTAGAAAAAATATGGTACAAGTATTAGTTAAACTATAACTTCAAATACATAATACATACATTACATACACATCCAAAGGCCATGAAAGATAACTCAAACTGGCTTATGGAATTTTTCTTGATTCTATGTAATGTTATTAAGATTGGTTCTTTCAATATTATGAAATATTCTTGGTAGGTTATTGAAGCTTTGTTGTTGAAACCCATTTGATGAATTCATTTTGAAATACGTTGAGATAACCAAAATTAGTTTAATGAAAGAAAAGTGATATCAAATTGACTAATATTTATAGGAAACGATTAGGGATTTATTGTCTAAGTGTTACATTACAATTTGCTGGTGAAATTACAAATCACAACTAAAATGGGAATCCACTTGTGAAATGAAAAAGTGTACCTTGTCGTAATGAAAATGTACGTTTTCATAGTCAAAGTGAAATGAAAATTCACTGCTAAAATGACAATTCACTTCTGAAATGACAATTCTTTAGAGCCTGTTGAAATTATAATCTACACTGAAATAACAATTCACATGTGAAATGACAATCCACTTGGTAAATGAAATATGTAACTTTTTGTAGTCAAGGTGTACATTTTTGTATTCAAAGTGACATGACAATTCACTACTGAAATGAGAATTCTTTAGTAAAAGGATAACTCCATGTTGAAATGATAATACATTGGTAAAATGACAAATCATAGGTGAAATGGCAATCAACTGGTTGTATGACAAAGTGTATATTATTTTAGTCAAGGTGACATGCCAATTCACTGCTGAAATAAAAATTCACTAGTGAAATAACAATTAAATGGTGACATACTTCACCAAACCTCTATATATAGTACATAAATCGCCTCATTCCAAGAAGCTTACTCTGGTGTATCTTCAATTAAATCTACCAAATGTCATACCATGATTGTAGAAGTGAAACATTTATAAGGACTTCAAAGACCAACACTAACCATGGAAGAGAGTTTTATGCTTCTCCAAAAACCGGTATCCTATTTTCATTATCTTTCTATTCTTTATTCTTAGCAATATCAATTTATCATTGGTTAACCCTAATCCATTATTTCTTAAATTCACGGGGACCATGGTGTGAGTTTATTTGTTGGATTGATGATGAAATGAGCCATAAAAATTCACAGATAAATTATCGGTTTTTTCGGTCAATAACAAATATTGGTTTATATTAGGGTTATATATTCTTGTCCAAAATACTTTACAAGTTGTGACCTTTACAAGTATCGAATGTGTTTCTAAGTGTACTGCTAATGATATGGATTATGATTAGTAATATCAGTTGTGTTTTGTATTAGTTGTTTTTGATAATATGGAAAGTTAATTTCTTTATATTCTAATAGAAAATTTAAAATCTAAATTACTATCTAAATATAATTACCTTCCTAAGTAAAAATACAAACATATTGTATCTTTATATGAAAATAGAGTGATGTTTCATACAATACAAAATAAAATCATTAGCTTTTAACTGCGTTGTAAAAGATCCACAAAAAATATTGGCCATCGTGTAATTATAACTATAAACAAATAACTCAAATGAACTTTATAAATGCAAGTCCTTATAATCTGACACAAAGCACTATAAAACCAAACACACGAACAACCCACAATCGCCTAAAGGTCCATCTTATTAAGGCATATCATCAACTTGAATTGGATATACAATGACATGTCATGGTGGTAAGCCTAGTCTAACCTAGTAGCCAATGCCTTTAAAAATGCTAGCCACTAACTCTTAAAATCATAAAAAGCTTCCTTTTCTACAAATATGAAATGGCGACATATGGTTTGAGGCTGTGGTATATGCATAAAGTTGTAGACAATCCATAGCTTACTATAGGTGTCAATCGTGTCATGTCGTGTCGGGTTCGTGTCGTGTCGAAACACTAAACGGGTTGAAAGTGCACGACCGTAACCCAATCCATTTAATTAACGTGTTGTGTCGTGTCAACCCATTCATTTTCGTGTCGAGTTCGTGTCGGGTTTTGGGTTAGGGCTATACCTTGAAATATGTCATGTCATGTAAGGTTAAATGATTACGCTTGTTGAAAGAGTAGGAGTTGGGTAGGCGGAAAGGAAAAGCTAATAGTTTTTTAAGGCATAATAGATGAAGTCATAGCAAGTTCAGATAACAAAATTAAAAGAGTGGGAGTTGGGGAGGCGGATGACAAGGTCATGAGGATGTGAGAGTGGTGAACGACACTGGGTAATTTGGGAGAGAATGGAAAAACTGAAATGAAGTCTTGATCTAGACGGCTAAGTCATTTCAAAATTACAAAATAATTCAATTCGAAAGTTTTATTATGCTTATGGTTTTGGTTTTGTATCTTTCTAGATTATTTAAATAATTCAAAAAACATGCATATAAATAAACAGGTCATTTTCGAGTTGAAATTCTCAACCCTAACCTTATCCATTTAATTTTCGTATCATGTCGTGTCAACCCGTTTATTTAAATGGGTTCAAATATCTTACCCAAACCTGTTTATTTCTTGTCAGGTTCGTGTCGTGTCAATTTTTGCAACCTCTATAGCTTACCAAGCAGCCAATGTTTCCCTATGTATAAAGTTATTGTCTCGAGCCATACCTATTACCACACTTTTGTAGCATCAGGCCCACTCATTTTACTGTTAGACAAAGGTACCTAGTCTTTTTGCGGACTCATTAGGAAGAAAGATTGTGGCATGATTGTCCACCTTTGCCTTGCAGAGCCTCTCTCCACCAAAAACCGTACATATATCAAAAGAAGTTGTCATGTCATTGCATTTATAGGAAATATATATATATATATATATATATATATATATATATATATATATATATATATATATATATATATATATATATATATATATTTATTGTGACAACCATCAAAATTCGAGTCCGTTCTAGATTTGAATAAACTTAGTTGCACATATAGGCATGACACATAATAGACTTAGTAACTAGAAACTAAGTTATAACCTGCTAGAAACTTGGAAACAAGTAGGATCGAATGATAGTGTACTTAGATTTCACATTGATATGTGAATTCTACTACTACTTAACTGTAGTGACTATCCATATTTGGGTCACTCTTTGACTCGAACACCATTTCATGAATCATATACACACATCATGCATTTTACCTAGTAGTAGAAATTAGGTCAAAGTCTCATAGAAACTTATGTCAAAGTTGAAGACTAGGACTAGTATACTTGATTCCTCAATTTCGCTTGAGTCTCGGAATCACTACATAGAATGCCAATAAACTAATAAAAATAAATTACAAACATTATTTATAACTATAAAAGAGTTATAATACCATAAGATAATTTAAAGTCCCAAATATTCTATTTTTTTGATATCTAAAGATTTACAAAATCTCAAGACCCTAAAAGCCATAAAAGCTCATATTTATAAACTTTAACCTTAAAAATTCTATAAAAATAATTATGAAACTTATAATATGATCTTATAATAATAAAAATTATGAAAATGAATTTAAGGAAAATAAAATTTAAGTCATTAACAATTACCCTAAATTTATAAGTCAAAAATCAAGGTTTCATGAGCAAAAACTTGGTTAGGGTGTATATTTTATAAAAAGTTTGATATTTTTATAAAAGAATTGAATTTTTTTATAAAATTAAAAGAGAGGGGGGGCATTTTACACTCAAAACGGTCCACCCTCTTCCCAAGATACTTTCCCTCTTCCCAAAACACATAATCAGTCCATCTCCTTCACTTCTCTCTCTCTCTCTCTCTACACTTTCTCACACTCCACCATTTACCACACTCAAACTCTCTCTTTCCATCTCTAAAACCACGAAATTCTCCAGACAAGAACATCTCTTAACCTTCAAATCTTCATCTTCTAGGGTTGTTCTTCATGGTAATCACGAAAATCCTTCAATCTCCTTCACTTTTCTATCTAGTTTTAAAGGTTTTTCTTGCATTTCCATGTTCTTCTACACCATTCTCTTAGAAAATTTGTGTGAATATTCATTCAATTCAGTTTTGATGATGATGGTGGTAGATTTTCACCAAAAACATCTTGTATGTTACAAAATGGTGAAGACCCATGACCTAAACCTAAGTCAAAACAATGGAAATACATTTTTCTACACGTTTTGGTGGAAAATCACCACATGCATCCAAAGTTTTCTTTCAAAACCTAACTTAACACATTTCAAACTCATTAATGAACTTCAAACAAACATGCATGTGATGATCTTCAAGCTTAGAAGCTAGATCATCAAAGTATGTTGTTAAAAACTTTCAAATATGTTCATGAAGGATTTATTTCCAAATAAATATCTAAAACTCCTTTTCTGACAAAATCCGATTTTTCCCAGATTCCCAAAAAGAATATAAGATGATCTGTAAATTTCCAGAGAATAATTCATTTCTCCCGTATTACTATAGTTAATGCAATAAAATAGAGCAATAAATCATATAAAATACTTTCTCAGGTCTATAAATCCTACGGAAATTCTTGGACGACCCTTATGCTACATAAAGACCCCACATTAAATTTCATCGGTTTTTGTTACTTTTTAATATGGTTTTGAATTTTCTTTTTGTTTGGATCAAATAAATCATAAAACCACTTTAGAAAATGTGAAAATGAAATATAACAATTTTCGTAGTTGCTACAAGAGGTATGAGACTCATAAAAATATTTTCAGAATTTTTCATCATGCATTTCTATTTTTCACCGATTTTTGTATTTATAATGGTTTAAAAATAGAAAAAATAGTTCTGCTCATCAAAAATTCACGACAATTTACCAGAATACCTTTTAATACATTAGGAGGCTACATAAATATTTTTATGATTTTTCTCTTCTGTATACTATTTTTCTGCTATTTTCTAATATTAAATACACTTAAATACACAAAATCGGATTCCATTTGATAAAAACCACCTTTGGGATTTTTTCCAGATTATTTACACTGTAAATGAACTTTAAATTTTTTTTGATAATTTACTTTAACTGTTTAATAATTATTCTTCAATTAATGATTATTTAAGAGGATAAAACAAAGAAAAATAGAAAGACTAATTGAAAAATATCTTTTATATTTTTACAGATTCTTCATGTATAACAAAAGTGTCACAAAAATTTTGGGCAATTTTGGAAACTGTTTTCTGTTTATTTTAA